>NC_041228.1:45306472-45337151 GCF_002837175.3 Physeter macrocephalus
AAAACATTCAAGGGTACTCCCATAAGGTTAACAGCTGATTTCTCAGCAGAAACTCTACAAGCCAGAAGGGAGTAGCATGATACACTTAAAGTGATGAAAGGGAAGAACCTACAACCAACATTACTCTACCCGGCAAGGATCTCATTCAGATACAATGGAGAAATCAAAAGCTTTACAGACAAGCAAAAGCTCAGGGAATTCAGCACCACCAAACCAGCATTACAACAAATGCTAAAGAAACTTCTCTAGGTGGGAAACACAAGAAAAGAAAAAGACCTACAAGAATAAACACAAAACAATTATGAAAATGGTAATAGGAAAATACATATCAATAATTACCTTAAATGTGAATGGATTAAATGCTCCAACCAAAAACCAGACAGCTGAACGGATACAAAAACAAGACCCATATATATGCTGTCTACAAGAGACCTATTTCAGACCTAGGAACACATACAGACTGAAAGTGAGGGGATGGAAAAAGATATTCCATGAAAATGGGAATCAGAAGAAAGTTGGAGTAGCAATACTCATATCAGACAAGATAGACTTTAAAATAAAGACTATTACAAGAGACAAGGAAGGACACTACATAATGATCAAAGGATCAATCCAAGAAGATATAGCAATTGTAAATATCTATGCTCCCAACATAGGAGCACCTCAATACATAAGGCAAATGCTAACAGCCATAAAAGAAGAAATTGACAGTAACAATAATAGTGAGGGACTTTAACACCCTACTTACACCAATGGACAGATCATCCAAACAGAAAATAAATAAGGAAACACAAGGTTTCCTTGTGCACTTTTTTCTCAAGTGCACATGGAACATTCTCCAGGATAGATCACATCTTGGGTCACAAATCAAGCCTTGGTAAATTTTAGAAAATTGAAATCATATCAAGCATCTTTTCTGACCAAAATACTATGAGATTAGAAATCAATTACAGGTGATCCCACAGGCACTCACATAGCAAATCCAAAATGAAAATTAATTATTAATTATTTATTTTGATCCCTCCCATAACAAATTCTACTATAACAACAAAACAATATGCATTAAAAACAAAACAAACAGAAAAAAATGCTAGTAGTTCCTTGTTTACTTATGTCCTATCTCAGAAAATGGCATTGTCACCCATATAGTCACCCAATTCAGAAACCTAGAAGTTATCAAAAATGTTATCTCCTCTTTTTCACCCTCACATTGCAGAGCACATTGATCACCTTATCTGTTCCATTTAATACTGGTGGATTCTGTCTCTCCTACTGCTCCTAATGCTGCCTTTCTCTGTTCAGACCACCGTTTTTTCTTTCCTGAACAGGATTTCTCCTAATTAGTCTTTCCTAACTAGTTTCTTGCCTCTGTCAAGTATGTAATGTAAGCTGCTGCCAGAGTGATTATTCTATAACACAAACTTTTGTCACTCCCTGGCATCCTTCAAGATCCATCAATGTGCTCCATTACCGTGGAAAATAAGCCCAAACACTTTTTCCATGTTACTCAAGAAGACTTTTATGATCTGGACTCTGCTAACCTCTCCAGCTACAACTCCCACCAAGTTAGATTATTGACACGTATTTAAACAAGCTATGTTCTTTTATTCTTCTTAACACTGCGTATTATTCTTCTTTCTATAGTGTCCTTTATCCATGGGCTACCTGGGAAACTTGTGTTAGCCTTCAAGATTCAGTTAAAGTATAATTTCCTCTTGAAACTTTCCCTGACTACCAATCTCATCCCCACTCTAGGAAGAGTTGATAATGTTATCAGTGCTATTGATGTACCTTACACATTCTTCATTTGTACAACCTACCAAAATTCTTATAATTATCTGCTTTTGTGTCCAGGTCTCCAATTATATTGTGAAATCTATTGTTAAGGAAGCTAATAAGAATTAATTCCATTTGTAAGTAAACTAGTGTGCATCAAGCAAAGTACTGGTATCTCTTTCATGGGGCTCCAATAAACAAAGAAAGAGGCCTAGGAATAAAATGATACATTTACCCAAAGCTATGAAGAGTATGAGAAGAAAAACAAAGGATCAAAGCAAAGAAATTTCCTGATTATCAGGTGGATGAAGGCATAAGTGAGGTTAAGTGGTCAAGAAGATTATAAAGAGGTCAGGAAATGAGGTTAATAAGCAATTCATTGCAGAACCCAGTACCAACTCAAGGGTGCTGAATGCTAAATTTTTTAGGAGGTGCTGACCACATAAACCATGACTGGGAGCTTCAAGGCTTCTCACAGGTCCTGACTCTTTCCCCTTGAATACTCTGAGTAAAGTTGAACAGGAACTTTACCATGGCATATTTTATTGGGATTTTGTTTTTGTTTTTGATTTTTGTTTTTGTTTTTGTTTTTTGAGGACCAAGTTTATATAGCACTCCTCTAAACCACACACTAGGCCCAGGACCAGCAGAGGATCAGAACTTTCCTCCCCACTTTACATTAACTGCTGGCTAATGTCTTCATCCCTATTTCTCTTTGCTAGCTTGGTGCATCTTCTCACTACCTCCTATGGGCTCCGGCCCACCTACCAAAATTTGAGGCCTGCTCATGTCCTGGATAGAAAATTAGAAAAGACTGTGAGATCTATCCATGCTGCTGGGTCCCTAGACTGTAATTGAAAACTTTTTACCCAGAATCTTGGACCCAGGTACTAATCTTGAGTTGCTCTTACACTTTGCCTGAGCTTCTGACACTTTATTTTCCAGTTTTACCTTTTGTGTTCTTGTCCCACTTGTTGACACCCAGGTGCTAAACTTTACACTCACAGGCTGAGTTTGTATGCCTTAGCTAACCTCCCTGGACCTGACCTCAATTCTACCTTCTCAGATATCTTGATTCCATCCACCTCTCTCTAGTTACAGTGCCACAACCTCAGCTCAAGTGGTAGAGAAGTCCTCAGACTCCTCTCCACCACCTTCCACTTCCCCCACCCAAGAGGAGGACTGCTAATAGGAGGGGTCAAAGTAGAACACTGAGGAAGACAGATGTCTTGATGGGAAAGGCTATGTCCACATGTGTATGTTTTTGCTCTTGTACTCTTTCTTCATCCATGCTACTGATATGATAAAAAGACCAGGGCATGCCTCAAGGTCAGCTCTGATACATCTCTTGTCTTTCTACAGGCACATCCAAATCTTAGCTTTACAAGAAAAAAGGAAATAGCTCTTCAACGTCAGGACTGAATTCTTTTGCTCCATTCCGGGTTTGCTAGATCTATGGTTTAAAACACTAATTCAGCTAATAAAGTAGGATACATTCCCTAAATGTTACTTGTGTATATAGTTCCCTTGAGATCTTCTCCAGAGAAAGAGTGCTTGGAAGGACTTGATTTATTAAAATTCCATTTCATACAATACCATGTACCTTTAGGTAATCAAATCTTGCCAATTTTTTAAGACTGTCACTTTGTTCTCTATGCTGATCCAGTTTTTACAACCAAATATTCATTTCATGTCATGTTATGTAGATAGGATTGCACTACTCTTCACTTTCTTAATAAAAACACAGAAATCTTTGGCAGCTACCTAGGTTATACAATCTACTCAGAAAGTGGCTGAAACCAATACTCTACAAACTTTCATTAAGAAAATGTTCCCACCCTTATGTACCCACACCAGACTATCTTCAAGGTTGAAATAACAAGATCATATTCTCATACACTTTTGTACAAATTTCTGAGGAAGGAAAAAATAATAAGGCCCTTGTGGGCTGGATTGTTGTCTTTTTCTTCTCTCTTTCCAAGAACATAGCAAAGGACTATTTTTTCAAGTATTTTTTAAAATAGAAATGAATAAAGAACCCTAGGAAGACAGATTAGTATTCTTTTTTTTGTGTGTGTGGTATGCGGGCCTCTCACTGCTGTGGCCTCTCCCATTGCGGAGCTCTGGACGCGCAAGTTCAGTGGCCATGGTTCACGGGCCCAGCCGCTCCGCGGCATGTGGGATCTTCCCGGACTGGGGCACAAACCCGCGTCCCCCGCATCGGCAGGCGGACTCTCAACCACTGCGCCACCAGGGAAGCCCCAGATTAGTATTCTTGAAAACAAAATAATTAGGTGGTAGTAGGCACTTCCAAGAATTACATATAAGAAATCAAACACAAACTGTGTGGGTAATGACAAAAGTTATTTCCCTCTGACAACTAATTTATGGTGGTCTTAACACTGTTATTAACAAACCACAATATAATCAGCTGTCTGGTTCACAGCATCAGTGGGCTCAGGGTTAAGTGATATTACAAGTGGATCTCTTAGGGTAAATTTACATATATCCAAGAAACACAACTGTATGAAACAAAATTCCTATAGAAATGCATTCTCTTGGTTCACAGACAAGTATTGTTAATCAAAGATCATTGGTTCTGGGCTTCCCTGGTGGCACAGTGGTTGAGAGTCCGCCTGCCGATGCAGGGGACACTGGTTCTAAACTATAATTCAAAAAGATACATGGATCCCTACATTCATAGCAGCATGATTCACGATAGCCAAGATGTGGAAACAACCTAAATATCCATTGACAATGAATGGATAAAGAAAATGTGGTATATAACACAGCCGAGTGGCTAGGCCCATGAGTCATGGCCCCTGGGCCTGCACGTCCGGAGCCTGTGCTCTGCAATGAGAGAGGCCACAACAGTGAGAGGCCCGCGTACCGCAAAAAATAAAATAAAATAAAATAAAATAAAATAAAATAAAATAAAATAAAGATCATTGGTTCTAATCACTAGAGGGGTTAAGGCAAAATACATCATGTTTTCATACTGTAGCTTATTGTACAGGTGAGATCTCACAAGAGTGAAAATAATTACCACGATCAAAAAGCTTCATGATCAACAGACCTACAAGCTTAAATATTAGAAACAGTACGAGATTAAAAGTTTCCATGGGGAGAGTAGCCACAGGAAAGCTCTATCCCATCATCTCAATTATGATTTTTCACTATCAAGAAACATTTGAGAACCTACTATGTGCCAAATGCATTGATAAGCGCTAAAAGGGTTTCCTAGGACTCAGGACATTCATTGCTAAAACCAGGATTATTGGTCATCCTAGACGGTAAACAGTCCCTGCCACCAAGGAACTTATAGCTTAGAAGAAAAATCAAATATAAATCAAAAACAAATGTGACAGAGTTAATTAAGTGGATAAGAGAGGGTATTCTGGGAAAACAAAATAGAGGTATCTATCAAACATCTTCTGAAAGCCCATAGTTCTCAACCCTAGCTGCTCATTTTACTTTACTTTTTATCATTAGTTGAGGAAGCTGAGGTGCAGAACCTTAAATGATTTGCCCTAAATTCCTCAGAGATTTTGATTTAATTGGCATAGGGCTTGCTTGGGCATGGGTATTTTTTTTAAGTGCTGAAAGAGATTATAATATGCAGCCAAGGTTCATAACTACAGAGCTAAACCCAGCCTGAAATGTGCTAAGATATAATCAGGTGAAGGGGGCCAGGGGAGAAAGATTGCCCATTTAAGAGGAAGCAGTATGTGCAAATGTCCTGAGGCAAAACAAGCATGATCCTTTAGAACACTAAGAGCAGTTCAGTGTAACCAGAACATAGGATGAATGTAAGGAGAGATGTACATGAGATCCAGATATTGAAGGGCCTTGAAAAAACATTTTCAGAAGTTCATGCCTGTGTAAAGAGAGAAAAGTTGGATATTTATAGTTTGCTTTTTATGTAAAACAACTTGTTTTTCTGAATGCTTTGATAGGTTTGGACAATCAAAGTGTCTTTGAGTTGAGTTTGAGAACATCCTACTCTAGATCTGACGAGGATGAATAACAGGAGTGAAGTGGTATTAATGTAAAAGCATAGGGAGTGTTGGGGAATATGACAAATTGCAAAGTCCATGCCTACATAAAGGGTGCAGGCACCAGTCAACTTCAGCCTATTGTTTCCATTCGGGAATATTAGCCCTTTGCTGTTAGATGATTATATTTAAATGAGGAAAAAACTCTCAATTTTAAAATGAAGTCTTCTAATATTTGTACGTTGGCTCCCAACATTATACAGGCCGATAAAAATGCACCTGCGGTTTCAGTTCCAGGGAAGTATTTGGAGTTCCAGGGAGCAAGACGGAAGGGATGAGAAGGAAGACAGTAAGGGAAAGTGAGAGAGGCCAGTGAGATGGTGTGAAGCAAGGATGCTATGAAGAGTAAAATAGCAAATTAAAAAGCCATTTGCAATGGCACAGCTGAAGGAATTTAAAACAAAGATACCCACTGTATAACTTAATTTTTTTGTGTAGTTTGAAAATAGATAATAGAGGGATGAAATTATAAGTGAGAAGACATTATAACTGGCAAGAAATGAATAATGGTGACTTTTTATTAAGATAGGAGCACGGACTCAAGAGTTAGAAAGACACACATTTAAACACTTCCTATGCTTTATAGAAACTGTATTACCTTGCAATACAAGCAAACTAATCAGCCTTCCTTCATCTGTAAAATATAAATAATATCAAACTCTTGGGTTATTATGAAGATTCAATGATATAGCATGCAGTGAATGTTTAGCACAGTTTGTGGCACATTTTAAGCATTTAGCAAATGTAATATTACCAGGGAGGTTACCAGGGAGGTTGCCACAAGGACAATGGGCATTCAGATACATTAGAGAGACATTAAAAGGAAAGAATTTATAAAACTTGAATAACTGAATATGGCTGAAGGGGGAAAAGGCAGTAAAGATCCCCACTAGACTTCTGGCATAGACAACTGAATAGATGGGGGTGACTTTCAGTATAATAAAGAATAGAGGATAAGGGCTATTTTCCCCTTTTATTTCTCCCTAGCTTTTAGTAAACTCTCATACAGACATTTTATCCTGTGTCACCTCTGCCACATGGTAAAAGCTATTGTCCGTTGATGCTCAGGCCAGTATTAAAGCACAACTCTCCTTCCTCCCACACCCTAAGCTAGTGTAGCAGGGGGTATGAGAGGCTCTCAAGGGAAAGTACAGGAGCTCTGGTATAGGTACTTCTTCCCACTGGCACAGCCCTCTTCCCCTATCAACCAGAATCTCTGGGTTTTATTTTATCAAGGAAGGTGACATGTCATCATGTGATGGGGCAGCCTGAGGGGCTGTTGTGCAGTGTGCTGCTCAGTGTCATTCCCAGTCCCACTCAGGTTATGTCTGTTATACACAAAGCAAACTGGAGAACAGAAAGCAGTGAGGGATGAAAGATGGAGCCCAGCAGATTTATATTTCAATCCCTCTTAGCAGTGCTAGAATTGAGGGCAAGTCACCCAGTGTTCTCAGCCTCAAACTCCTCTTCTCATGAAAAGGACTGTAAAGTATGAAATATCTATCTTGCTGGGTTTTATAAAATTAGAGACAATTTGTGTAACACATTTAAATTGTAATAACCCTCAAATGTGTAGTTAAGGTGATTAGAAGTAACCCAACTTAAACCTAATTAACAACAACCAAAAAAGTGTTTGCATATGCAAGTGAAAAGTCAGAAGTGTACTAGCTATCATCAGTACTCAGTTTCTCTCTGCTATGCCCTTTTCTGGGTTGGCTTCATTTTCAGGCTTTGGAGGCCCAGGGAAGTTTTAGAGGTACAATCATCCTTACTGTTAGTAGTCTCAGCACAAAGGAAGATGTCTTTTCCTTTCTTCCTGAAAGGTTCCACACATGTCCTAGGATCCAGAGTGATTGGACCTTTCAGGTCATTTGTATTGCCATCACCATTTTAAAATAAGAAATGACTGGTTTGTTGTGTTGTAAACCTCCTTGTGCCTAGAGGGGAAATTATCACCATCGATCCAGTCACTGGCCAGGTGTATGGAATTGTGCTAATTATCAAGACTTGAGGCACAAGTCTTCACCTGGACCAACAACTGTCTGGATGCAGCTCTCAACACTGATGCACATTAGAAACTGGGACAATTTAAAAAAGAAGAAACACAATGCCTCCATGTCTGGGAACTACTCCCAGGAAAGCTGATCTAATTGTTTGTCACGCGGCCCAGGTACCAATGTGCTTTTAGGCCCCAAGGTGGTTCCAGTGGGCCCCAAAGTTGAGAATCCTGGTTGAGGGAGACTTATTTTACTGATCATCCTAGAGCCAAAATTAGAATCTCACCTGAACCATGTATACCAAAAATGGAAGAGGGGTTGTTCCTCAAAACAAATCCAAGGCATAATTACTAAAAGAAGCAAGGATGGATCCTAGCTGGCAAAAACAGAAGTCTATTACTATATAAGTCACACACCTAATCTTCACAGCCACTACACATCTGTTTGTTGCAAACCTTCCCAAGTTTTCAACACTCTAAAATGGAAGGTCATGGTTCTTCCAAGTGAACAGGTCTAAATATTATAGGGAGTATTATTCTAAGTGCAGAAATATATAAATAGCCTTTTAATATACAAATCACCATTAATTTACATTTAAGAAAAACAGGAAATCAGAAGTGCTGAATGAAGCCTAGAGCTATGGGTAAGAGCATGTGTCATGGGATGAGGGGAAATGGAGAAGTGAAAAGACAGCAGAGTGTTCCTAGCTCCTGTGTACATTTTTATGGAGGTCAGGGAAAGTATAATTTAGATTTATTTAGCAATATTTGGCTGCCATTGTTCCTGGAGAAAAGTTACTAGATATAATAAATCGTTATAATCTCTCTACTTTATAATCTACATGTTTATAGTGATTAAAGGGGTTAGGTTAGAGATATGTAGCTAATGCTAGGATTCCTAACCCTCAGGGCTGAGACCATGCAGGGAAAATTTCTCAGATAAGCCTTTAATTTTCAAAGTGCAGTATGCGTCAGGAATTTCCACTTATCATTCCACGTGTCACTTAGCTGCCCTCAGGAATGCAATGAAGATCAGCTTCCACACATTTTGGTGCCAGTAATGCCACAAGTTCTACATAATTATAAGGAACATACACCCTTTGTCTGTGGCTCAGAACACTGTGATTTGAACAACAGGCAACCCTGTGGCAGCATAAAATTTTCCTGGTTTGGCAACAAAAATTCTAGGTGATCCCTTGGAATGCAAGTCAAAACATTCTCATATTCCTCCTCAGTGTATTAGGTACTTATATGGCAAGTCATGCATTTTAGGTCTCCACCCTGTCTCAATGCTTGAGTTTTTCAGATTGGAAAAAGAAGAAAGTATTTCCTGCAAGTGGTCATTCAGGGTAGAATGTGAACTAAATACTCCAGAGTCATACTGCTTAACTTGCCAACCATGTTAGTGACATGTTTAAGTCAATGACATTCTCTAGAATGTTTGTTCACCTTCAAACTACATTCTGTAGTGAGGTCCTATATGATGTCAGTTAAAGAACACTGTGGTAGATGCCAGTTATAATGGTTTTCACCTGATGTTAGTACTGAGCGCTCCCAAATGTTTTTAATATTTTTAAAAACACAAATCATTTCTAAGAAATATTTGAACATGGTGAAAGAAAGACCTAAAATTCCTTTTCTTTTTTTCTTGGATATGAGCACACATACACATATATATTTACTTCGTGGAGTAAATATCTACTTTGAGTACTCATTCTTGAATAAAATCCTTTAGCAGTCTGATATAGCCTATGAACCCCTTCCTAGAATACTTTGTTAACGTAAGTAACAGAAAATACATAGAATTATAAAGAAATGAAGTATTCATGCTCTCCCTGGCCGGGCCTAAGCCACGCCAGACTAGGGACAGACGTTCCTGCCCCTCGCCTCCCCGCCCTCCCCAGCCCCGTCGAGGGGTGTGTGGAAGACAGGGGTGCGGCCTCCGGCCCTGACCCTCAGTCTCCCGCCCCCTGCCTCACGGCATCGGGGGAGCCGTGGTCCTCTGACGCAGCAGACACTCTCGCTTTGCCTCCTTGGCGTGTGCCTCGCCAGCGGTTCTCCCCGAGGTGGGGTGGGGGGGGGGTCCCACCGGGGGGAGATCCCACCCCGCACTGCACGCCCCTGTCGGTGCCTAAGCGTGCCTCTCCGGGCCCTCTGTGGTGCCCCTGGAGTGCTCCAGGTGGTCCCTTAGGTGCCTGAGGCCGAGCGGTGGTGTCATTTCCCTTTCCCAGCGCGCTCCTCTGGTCCCCGCCACGGTGGTGTGTCCCGTGAGCAGCTCTCTTGGTGGGTTCGAGACGGTAAGAGAGGCGTGCCTGTCCCCCCCCTCGGTGGAGCTAGGTGCCACCTCGTCGTGGTCGTCCTCTTGCGGACTGCCCTGGGGAGACTGACTCTGGCCGGGCGAACACCACGTGTGCCCCTTTGTGGGGGTCGCAGACGGGCGTGGGGGTGATCATGGTGGGCCAGGGCCTGCGAGAGGGGGGGCTGTCACGCTTCTCGGGCGTGCTCCCCCCTTCAAGAGCCCGCTGGACGAGCCTGAGAGCAGCACAGGTCGTGCCTTGGCCCTGACCGTGAACGCTCCTGTGGGCCGTGCGCTTACCCATACTGCAGCAGCACCCCCTCCTCCGCCCAGTCAAGAGCTGACGGCCAGTGGAGCGCCTCCGTGGGCCCGAAGGGAAGACGATGGGTGGGGGACGACGTGCCCTCGGTGAGAAAGCGTTCTCTAGCTATCCGAGAGGGAGCCTTGGGGTACTGGACCCCCCCAGCTGCTGCCCCTCCCAAGCGCAGTGGCCACTGCAGCGAGTGCCAGAGCACGTGGGCAGGACCCCTCGCCTTCCCCGGATGGGTGCGCCGGCCTGCGGTGGGGCCCAGCGCCTGCTCTTTGAAAAAGGAAAAAAAAATAGAAAGAAAAAAATTAAAAACAAAAGAAAAACAAAAAAAGAAATGAAGTATATTAGAATATATTAATGCAAGTTCACAGACCTGAAAGTTGTGCGGATTTAAGTTAAGAGCCTAGTCTTATGTATTCTTTCTTAAAGGTTTTATTCAAGAATGAGTTCAAGGCATTTCAACAAAACATGTTAGAAAGTGTCTTGGCAAGGGATACAAATTCAGACACTCATAGGGATAGGCAGATAATAAGGATACTAGGAGGAAGGGTGGCAGCAGATGTGTGAATGGTAGAAACTGTAGCAAAATACAAAGCACATGCCCTGTCCACAGGGGAAGCCAGCAGGTTTTTACCACATGGGAACATGGGCCCCTTATGGCCATGTATTTCCCTTTTTCAAGAGAAGCCAGGCACCTAGATTTTCATATGAACTATACAGATGGGTTAATGTTGGTTGGAGAAAAAAATTAAACACTGGGATGAAGGAAACACAGACAAATCTTTTACCAGATTTGTCTGGTGGGCTAGAAGTTTATAAATTCAGGAAAGTAAGGGAAATTGAAAGAAATTAATTACTCACATTTTTATGTATTTTTTACTATCGATATCTTTATTACATTTATTTTGAAAACATAAGAATTAATTTAAATTTAATTTCCTTCCTAGAGTGGCAGCATGTTACCATAGAACAATCAGAGGCTTCAGGAGCTAAATTGTTTATTTAATGATATGGAGAAACATTTACTGAAAACCTATGTTACTAAAAACCTATGTTGATGCACCAGGTACAAGTCGGCAAAAATATAAAGATTAAGACATTCTTTCCAAAGCTTACCCACCAGTGCATAAAGAGTTGTACCAAAAGATTACAAAACAATCTGTTAAGGCCTATCATAGAGATATGTAAAAAGTACAAAGGGAGTAGGAGGTAAGAAAACATACATCTTTCCCAGGAGATTGGGAGGGATTCTCAGAGGAAAGATCTCTTTGAGTAGAACTTTGCATTAAGGGGCCCAGATTATTAATGATCTAATAGATTATTCTGAAGAATCGGGCTTTTATCCTAGAGGAAACAGAGGGTCACTGAAGAATTCTGAACAGGGAATTGATGTTTAGATTTTTATGATTATTCCAGCTACACTATGGAATGGCCTACAGGAAGAGATAGAGTAGAGAATGAAGACCCACAAGATGATGATTTCAGTAGGTCAGTGAACTAGGGCAGTAGCTGGGAACATGAAGTAAGACTACTAGTTTGGAAAGATATTTAGGGAATAGAAACAACAGAACCTAGTGGTTGATTGTACACTAGATGGTAGAATAGCAAAAGAGAGGGAAGAGTTGAGAATGACTTGAGACTCTGTGAGAGGTAGTCTGGTACAAAGGTGAGAACATAGTACCTGGAGCCAGACCACTTGGGTTAAAATCCTATCTCTTCTAACTCATTTACTGTGTGACTTTAAGCAAGTTATTAATTCTCTGTAAGCCTCAGTTTTGTATATATGTCAAGTGTTCTTTTGTGTCTAAAAATTACTGTTATTATTTTTTATTATAATTCTGGTTAGGATGGTGGTATCATTCAGTCTGTTTCTTTTAGAAGACTAGCATTACATTTGAAGTGCTTTTAGGAGATTCTAGGTTTGTATAGTTGAATACATGGATCTCGGGTTGAGAAGAAAGTTTCAGTAGTACAGTGAAGGTGCTTAGAGCCTCTGATGCAGATGAAATAGCCTAAGGCATTTTCAGAGAAGAAGGCCCAGGGTTTGAGTCTCCAGGACACTAATGTTTAATGGGTAGATAGAGTAGGAAGCAAAATCTGCAAAGGCCATAATAAGAGAATGCCAGAGAGGTAGCAGAATGTAAACAGAAGAGCAGTGTGTAAAGCCCAAGAGAAGAAATGGTTTTAGAAAGGCTATGGTCAACACAGAAAATACTACAGAGGAATCAATTATGATGATGACTGACAAGTGTCTATATTTAACAGCTAGGAAATCTTTAATAAAGTAATTTAAAATGTCTCTTTGGTATTTGACATATAGAAAAGACTCAAATGTTAGTTTCCTTTAGCCTTAATTTTAAATGCATTTCTAGAGAAAGAAGAATTAAAAACAACTACTGGATTGAATTATATAATTTTTTGCATTTGTAGGTTAAAAAACATTAAATTCAACAATTTCATGTAATTCAACTATGTTGAATAACTGAAAAGCTGCTTCAAAGACTGGTAGAGTAAAATCAGATTTTTGTTTCTATTGTTTGCATTATGATGCAAGAGCAAAAATTACCCCTTCTTCTAATTTTTCCTAAAGAAATGGAGTTGATAATGATTGCCAATACTGTATTCACATGAATAGCAGGTAATGATATCTAAGTGCCTTCCTTACTCCATGTTCTACTGTAGTTATTTCCCTTGTCACTCTGCCTTTGAGTCTAAAAACTACAGGGGTGAAACCTAAATGTAAAGGTAATTTAAAGGAAAGGATATTCTCACCTTTCCAAAGAAATGCCTTCTATTACTAATAACATTGGTATTATGAAAAAGTCTAGTTATTTTGGCAGTGTAGAGTATAAAGCATAAAATGTTGAGTGTTAGCTTTGGAATCAAGTCCTGACTCCACCACTTATCAGGCATGAGGTCCAGGGAAAATTATTTACTTGTCTAAGCTTCCACTTTCTCATAGGGAAAATGGAGGACTGCTATCGTTTGGGATTTTGTTGTGATAGGGTAAGATAATGTATATAAGGGATTTACAACAATGCCCCTTACAACAAATGGTAGCTTATGATATTTACCCATAGTGGGTAAGCATGAGAAAGTTTGAGAGAATTGTTTTTAAAGTACTTTTAGAAGGATTAGTCTGTCCATACACCAACAAAATCCTTTAAGTTCTTTCTAGCAGTGTAGCCTTCCTTGCCCAATCACTGGGAGCCTTCCAAGAGAACGAAGAGCCAGATCCATAACTTCCAAGACACAAGGGCTGAGTAAGCTTTGTGCTTCTCATCAGTCAGTGGCTGGCTAACATATTTCTTCATAACCAGTGAAATGCATGACTCATAAAACAAAACCCCTCAATATTTATATCCAACAAAAAGCCACACAATTAACTACCAAAGACACATAAATGATAATGCTAATGATGTATCACAGGTATCTTTATCATATCCCCAAATTTTCTTATTAACCTGATATTTAACAAAGATGAAAAAAATTTAGTGTTAGAAATATATTTTTCTTTCACTTTACAATAAATTAAAGCAAAATAAATTTATAAAATATACTGAAACTATCTGGTGAAAAAGTCCTTGTAAGCTCATCACCTTAGTTTCAAAGTCCATGGTAGTGTCTCATTTCGAATTTAAAATTCAATAAATACAATCCTAAAAAATGCCCCGCGTACCGCAAAAAAAAAAAAAAAACAAAACCCCTCAATATTTATATCCAACAAAAAGCCATAAAATTAACTACCAAAGACACATAAATGATAATGCTAATGATGTATCACAGGTATCTTTATCATATCCCCAAATTTTCTTATTAACCTGATATTTAACAAAGATGAAAAAAATTTAGTGTTAGAAATATATTTTTCTTTCACTTTACAATAAATTAAAGCAAAATAAATTTATAAAATATACTGAAACTATCTGGTGAAAAAGTCCTTGTAAGCTCATCACCTTAGTTTCAAAGTCCATGGTAGTGTCTCATTTCGAATTTAAAATTCAATAAATACAATCCTAAAAAATGCCTTAACCTGCTATTTACTTTGCATTTTTGTGAAAGACTACTATGCTTTGCTTTTGGCAAAATGATCATTAAAAATATAATAGAAGACTATTCAGGGAAATGGAATCCCAGAAAGTATGATAGTATTATGGATCTTAAAGTAAAGCCACCAGTGCAGATGTTCTTAATCATACTAAAAACAGAAACACATAAACCAGTTTGTTCCAGCTACAGAATAATTCAATTAGAAAAGTGCTTATAATTTAACGGTATGAATAATAGTTCAAGCCAGGGAGGTAGTAAAACTGCAAAAAAATATAAATCTACAGTCTGTGCCAAGGAACATTTTACAAATTCTCAAGGCTGAAAAAATCAGTTCCTTTTCTTGCTACAGGTAGAAAGTTATTACCTGAATTAATTTTTAAAAATACAATGAATATACCTTTCAGGAAAATACACACACAAAAAACGCATTTTTATACATGCTCATACATGCTCATACACTGTATGCACACTAGTTACCTAAGAGTTTTCACCAAGAGAAACACCTATCTAAATCCAGAATATCATTTATAATCTGCTTTGGGAAAGTTAAAATCAGACTTCTCACCAGTTTAAATTTCGTATTGAGAAACAAACAGTATGTAATGTGATACAGAATTAAATCAGCATGTGAAAACGTAAGCTCTAAGGACACACAGGATTCTCTCTGCAAATAATGATCTTGGCAAAGAGCCTCCTTTATGACAGAAAGGTTTACTCCTTGCTTATAGCAACTATGCTGCTAATTAGGTTTACAAATGACTTGTTCAAGCCAGGAAATATTTTATAGCTTGATTCAGCTTAAGTAGGAAGCTGTATCAGCAAGGTCAAACTATAAAAAGTCATTCTCCCACAATTACTGAAATTATTGATCTTTACTCATATAGTATGAATTTTAACATTGCAAATATATAATGCCATTAAAAATTAGTTTGATGTTTATTAGGTATCAAAAAATAGCAAAAAAAAAAGACAACTAGGAAAACATTTCTATACAGATATTCAATGTGTTTATTCACCCAAAGTCAATTAAAATACATTTCATTAGTAGATCTTAGGTCACAATACTCTGCCAAGAAAGCAAAGTGATATCTATTCTGCATAAAACAGGAAAATCAAATGCAGTACTTTACCTTGTGTCACCTGTTGAACTGCCAGCATTATCCCAGACACAGCGTCTGGAAGCAAATTTTCTTTCAAATTGTAATGTGTTGCCCATTCCAAAATAGGTAACCGCCTTCTACACCACTGTTTAAAGTCTTCACAATGGGGCATATGCATCTTGCTCCAGAGCACACTTTTCTTTTTTCTCTTTGCCCCTGTCATTTTCAGATTACCTCTTGTAGAAGTAAACTTCTTTAAACAAGAAAAAAATCGTTGCAGAACACCTCCTTTCAATGCCAGGCTCCAACTCGTCTGTGGTTTACAATGTCAAAGCAATCCAGAAAATAAATCAATAAAAGAAAGAGGGAGAGAGACAGCACTTAAATATATGCAGCCAGGCTGTATGTGTTATTATGGTACAGCTAATTATGCTAGATGAAAGATACAGATTAAAACCTTGAATTCTTATTTGAATGAGATGGAGAAATGGTCCCTGTTAGTATAATATTTTTCTCATCTTGGAAAAGTAATGGATTCAGTGTTAAGTTGGTGTAGAGTTCTCTTGCCAGTAATTCCCCTTATATTCACTGTAGTCTTATGTTTTGGCTTAAATCCCAGCAGCTAATGAGGTAGTTCTGGGCATGTGTTGGAAGTGGGCCGGGTTATGCTAATGAACCCAGGAAGCATTTAGCTATTCCCGTCTCTCCCTGCAAGCTATGCAAAACTGTAAAACTGCCAGAGAGGTTTGCCATGCAAAATGTATTCAGAGAATCTAGATTTACTTCTTTGGGGAGTGTATATTTTCAATATATCAAACAACTACCAGTTCTAAAACATTCAGAAACGTAAGAGGCATTGCTAAATGCCTTTTTTTTTTTTTTTTTTTTTTGCCTGGGAGACGAGATTTTCATTCATACAGAAACATTCAGTCAGCCACTGCCCAGTCTGGGAACAGAATAGCCAGTGAAATTTCATTTCATGGGCTAAGAAAATATGCATACAATGAACAATTATTTGTGGCAACAGTTATTTCCTGTCTCTGAATTGTTCATTCAGTTTTCTCTATTTTTCCAATTATATAATTCTCACACTAGTGCTCTTGTAACTGAAATTTCTGAGGAATGACATATGGTTCATACTACTGTTTGAAATGTCCCCAATATTTTTTATGATTCTGGCCTCTTTTCACATGACTTTTGGGGGGTTTCTCTATTTTTAAAAGGATGTTACATTTTATAATGGAACAGTCAGGCTGTCAAAGACCTTTATTTTATGATTGTAAGTCCCAGCCCCCAGAATAAAAAGCCTGCATTTATGAGCTGTGCCATTCAAATTAAACCGAAAAGCCAATATATTAACTAAAATTGTGAAACTAAGAAAAAGAATACCATGTATAGAGTTTGCTGGAGCCCTTTTAATGCCTATTTGTCCAGAGAGTAGAGATCTGTTTTCTGGAAATCTTTAGAATAACGAAGTACTTGGACACCTTGGCTACCTCCAAGGTTCCCTGCTGTACTTTTTCCCATTGTTTTTAAATTAAGGTGAAGATCTACTCTCTCAGTCTTCCAAAAATGACATCACTGGCTTTCTATCTGTGCAAAAATACCTCTCTTTTTATAAATCCAATGAATCCTAAATATGTAGTCATATATGTACACTTTATTCATGTGTACAGAATAGAATTTGCTTTGTGTTTTTCCAATTGTTTATATATGTTACATTTATGAACCTTTCATTAATTTAGATTTGGAGTCCCATCAGAGACTCAGTTGTAGTATTTTAGCCCTATTCTTCTGGTGTCAGAGGTAGACTCATCAGATAAGGAAATCCACCCTTAATAGATATGCTATGTTGCTTTTTCATCACAAATAACAATCTAACTTTGTTTTATATACTCTACTCATTACATAAACAAAGAAATCCAGAAGCTATATATAAACTGAGTATTATTTCTTTTATAATCAAAATAAAGAGTAAAGATTATTTTTCTAAACATATCTAGGTGAAAAATCCAAATCCATATTAACAAAATGAGAAGACTAATTGAAAGCTTAAATACGGAAATCACCAATCAACAGCTATGATTTGTGTAATTTCAATCATGTAAAAAAAATTTGTGTCCAATGTTAGTAACAAAGAATTCAAATGAATAGAATTCTTAGAATTGAAGATGAATCTATATCGAAATATCTAATCATATTAGTGCCAGCAATTGCTCTAAAACATCCTAAGACCAGGAGAGAAAAGACATTAGTTTGATAAAATAGTTCTGTAGTCTCTCAATAAAAGAAATAAAACTCCTAAAAGTTACAGTAAATCTTTCCTAAAAATATTTTTTTAAGTATAAATCTGGAATTACAACTCCAGGTTTTCTTCCAAATCCATGTGCTTAGACATTATTTAAAACATGCCAAAATCTCACTCCAAAGCATGGTATCAAGAGTAGGACTGATTGATTATAACCAGCAATACCAAAAAACTTTTGTGAAAAAATTTATTCACACCCACGAGACTCTTAGAGGACTTTACCCAGCCCATAAAATTCAAGAGTAAACATATTTATTCAAAAGTTTCAATGGTTAAAATTAGCTTAAAGTTCAGTACTGCATGTCATCTATATAAGATATCTCTTCCCAAATGTCCAGGTAACACCTATACAAATAAAAAGTTGAACTTATCTTCCACCTCCCATGTAGAACAACAGAAAAAGTATTGTTCCTAATATATTTTGATCACATCCCTGACATGTTAGAACTTCCAGTGATTTCCAATATTACACTTAAACTCATTAGCACAAGCATGTGACACTTTCTCCACATCTCTACCCCTCCTCTAACTACATATCAACTCTATTTAAATCAGCAAGTATTTATTGATCAATCACATTTTGCTAGACTGTGGGAAATGTGATAGAAGAATGGGGGAGGGGAAGATATTGTCTATTTTCTAGGGGTTATTTAATGAAGGAAATAGAAAAAGACAGAATAGGATAAACTAACAATCAAGTCACACAATGAGTGTTATGGGAGCTCAAAGGATGGAGAGTTGCATTCCCAGTGAGAAAAAAGGCTTCCCACCTTGACAAGACCCTGTGTTCTAGCAGGTTAGTATACTTGCTCTCTGCTGCACACTGACTCTTCAGTTTATCTCTGTACTAATTTCTCTAGTTCCATGGTTTTTTCCTTGTCTAAACATGTACTCAGTACTTACCTCTTCCATGAAAATTTCCCTGGCTTCCACACAGCTCTGTTCTTGCTGAACACCCAAGATCCAGGTAACCAGGCTATTCATGGGTATAAAGCTATAGTCATTTTCACTGTCTATTGATTTTCTTCCTCGAAATTTATTGCATGTGATTTTAACCAGTCTGGCTCATGAGACTGTAAATTCCTTGTGAGTAGGGATTATTCACATAACTTCCTTTGCCTCTTTCCTCAGGATCTAATGGAAGGTTCTGCAGACATAAGATCTACTCAGTATTAACATATGAATGTCCCTACTCTTGAAATTACCAAAGAATCATTTAATCTATCTCAGCCTCGTTTCCAGACTGCGCTGTTAAAGAATCAGGAAAATAGGTAGAGATAGAAAGAGTGTTAGAGATAGTAGTGGGAAAAATAAGGAGAGATTCTGTTTTTACTTGCTCAACCTCTCCGTATTCTTTCATAATATAAGGAAAATCCTATCTTTTTCAACATGATTCCTTTTTCTTATATTATAGAATATGAAGAATGTAGAGAGGAAAAACTAGAGTAAATGTAGAAGAAGAAAGAGATGAGACAAAAGAAAGAAAACCTCATGGACAGGAGTTTCACAGAGAGTTTTACAGGGTTAGTGTGTGACAGGAAAATTGCTCTGGAGCAATTATGATAAAAGAGCAAACTGAGCCAGGCACAAATGAAGAAAAATGTTAAAGAAAAACATTTTAAGAAAAGTTGTGCACTATAACCTGGATCACACTTAATAGTTTTTGAGAAACACTAGCAAAGACTGAAATTCTTCTCACATTACTTTTTATTGTGACATTATGCTTCTTTGAATGTGGTCTATCTGGAGATCAGAACACCTAAAGCAGTGATTTATATTCACATTACACTTGGAAATGTAGACTCATAAATATTAGAGGGCATTAACTCCAAACTCAAGCCTACTTCAGGAAGTTGATCTACAGCATTCCTAATAAGAGGACATTGCAAAAGTTTCCCATCCAAGTAGGTAAGTAGTAGCTGAAACTGAATCCATGTTCTACTAAGTCATGTAACTGACATGGCGATACATCAACACAGAGGGAGCAACTTTAATTAACTCATCCACTAGATATGGTACCTTTTTCACAATTTGCCTAAAATGTCATATAGGCTGGCCCAGCCCTGAATCCAACCTATGTTTTAATTCTTCTAATGACTGTAATTGACAAGCATAGAAAAATAGCTTTTTCCAATTTTCAGACATTCTAATTGTTAGAACATTTTTTCCTATTAATAATTGAGCCAAGATCTGCTATTTAAAATACCCACTCTTGACCAAAGGACAGACAGCAGAAGCAAGAAGAACTACAGTCCCACAGCCTGTGGAACAAAAACCACAATCACAGAAAGACAGACAAAATGAAAAGGCAGAGGACTATGTCACAGTTGAAGGAACAAGGTAAAACCCCAGAAAAACAACTAAATGAAGTGGAGATAGGCAAGCTTCCAGAAAAAGAATTCAGAATAATGATAGGGAAGATGATCCAGGACCTCAGAAAAAGAATAGATACAAGGATTGAGAAGATGTAAGAAATGTTTAAAAAAGACTTAGAAGAATTGATGAACAATATAATAACTGAAATGAAAAATGCACTAGAAGGAATTAATAGCAGAATAACTGTGGCAAAAGAACGGATAAGTGACCTGGAAGACAGAATGGTGGAAATAACTGCTACAGAACAGAATAAAGAAAAAGAATGAAAAGAAATGAAGACAGCCTAAGAGACATCTGGGACAACATTAAATACACCAACATTCACATTATAGGGGTCCCAGAACGAGGAGAGAGAGAAAGGACACGAGAAAATATTTGAAGAGAATTATAGTTGAAAACTTCCCTAACATGGGAAAGGAAATAGCCACCCAAGTCCAGGAAGTGCAGAGTGTCCCAGGCAGC
Organism: Physeter macrocephalus; assembly: GCF_002837175.3. Lineage (NCBI taxonomy): Eukaryota > Metazoa > Chordata > Mammalia > Artiodactyla > Physeteridae > Physeter > Physeter macrocephalus. The sequence continues at coordinate 45,327,202 of NC_041228.1, forward strand.
ATAAACCCAAGGAGAAATGCACCAAGATACATAGTAATCAAATTGACAAAAACTAAAGTCGAGGGGAAAATGACAAAATACATACAAGGGAACTCCCAAAAGGTAATCAGATGATTTCTCAGCAGAAACTCTGCAAGCCAGAAGGGAGTGGTATGATGTATTTAAAGTGAAGAAAGGGGGCTTCCCTGGTGGCGCAGCGGTTGCGCGTCCACCTGCCGATGCAGGGGAACACCAAAGGAATGTCTCTAAGTGAGAAACACAAAAGGAGAGAAGGACCTACAAAAACAAACCCAAAACAATTAAGAAAATGGTAATAGGAACATACATATCAATAATTACCTAAAGTGTGAATGCATTAAATGCTCCAAACAAAAGACACAGACTGGCTGAATGGATGCAAAAACAAGACCCGTATATATGCTTTCTACAAGAGACCCATTTCAGACCTACAGACTGAAAGTGAGGAGTTGGAAAAATATATTCCATACAAACAGAAATCAAAAGAAAGCTGGAATAGCAATACTCATGTCAGATAAAATAGACTTTAAAATAAAGAATGTTACAAGAGACAAGGAAGGACACTATATAATAATCAAGGAATCAATCCAAGAAGATATAACAGTTTTAAATATTTATGCACCCAACATAGGAGCACCTCAATACATAGGCCAAATGTTAACAGCCATAAACGGGGAACTCGACAGTAACACAATAATACCGGAGGATTTTAACACCTCACTTATGCCAATGGACAGATCATCGAGACAGCAAATTAATAAGGAAACACAAGCTTTAAATGACACAATAAACCACATAGTTTAATCAATATTAATAGGGCATTCCATCCAAAAACAGCAGATTATGCTTTCTTCACAAGTGTACATGGAACATTCTCCAGGATACATCACCTCTTGGGTCACAAATCAAGCCTCAGTAAATTTAAGAAAAGTGAAATCATATCAAGCATCTTTTCCGACCACAACACTGTACGATTAGAAATAAATTACAGGGAAAAAAAATGTCAAAAAACACAAACACATGGAGGCTAAACAATACTCTACTAAAGAGCCAAGAGATCACTGAAGAAATCAAAGAAGAAGTCAAAATATACCTAGAGACAAATGTCAATGAAAACACAACCATCCAAAACCTATGGGATGCAGCAAAAGCAGTTTTAACAGAGAAGTACAGCAATACAATCCTACCTCAAGAAACAAGAAAAACCTCAAATAAACAATCGACAATTACACCTAAAGGAACTAGATAAAGAAGAACTAACAAAACCCAAAGTTAGTAGAAGGAAAGAAATCATAAAGATCAGAGCATAAATAAATAGAAAAAAAGAAAACCATAGCAAAGATCAATAAAACGAAAAGCTGGCTCTTTGAGAAGTTAAACAAAATTGATACACCTTTAGCCAGACTCATCAAGAAAGAGGGAGTGGACTCAAATCAATAAAGTTAGAAATGAAAAAGGAGAAGTTACAATGGACACCACAGAAATACAAAGCATCATAAGAGACAATTACAAGCAACTAATGCCAATAAAATGGACAACCTGGAAGAAATGGACAAATTCTTTGAAAGGTATAACCTTCCAGGACTGAACCAGGAAGAAATAAAAAATATGAACAGAGCAATCACAAGTAATGAAATTGAAACTGTGATTAAAAAATCTTCCAACAAACAAAAGTCCGGGACCAGATGGATTCACAGACGAATTCTATCAAACATTTAGAGAAGACCTAATACCTATCCTTTTCAAACTCTTCCAATATATAGCAGAGGGAGGAACACTCCCAAGCTCATTCTATGAGGCCACCATCACCCTGATACCAAAACCAGACAAAGATAACAAAAAAAGAAATCTACAGGCCAATATCACTGATGAACATAGATGCAAAAATCCTCAACAAAATACTAGCAAACAGAATCCAACAGCACATTAAAAGGATCATACATCATGATCAAATGGGGTTTATCCCAGGAAAGCAAGGATTCTTCAATATACGCAGATCAATCAATGTGAAACATGATATTAACAAATTGAAGGACAAAAACCATATGATAATCTCATGCAGAAAAAGCTTTTGATGTAGAAAAGGCTTTCGACAAAATTCAACACTCATTTATGATAAACACTCTCTAGAAAGTAGGCATAGAGGTAACTTACCTCAACATAATAAAGGCCATTTATGGCAAACACACAGCAAACGTCATTCTCAGTGGTGAAAAACTAAAACCATTTCCTCTAAGATCAGGAACAAGATGCAGATGACATGATACTATAGATAGAAAATCCTAAGGATGCCACCAGAAAACTACTAGAGCTAATCAATGAATTCAGTAAAGTTGCAGGATACAAAATTAATGCACAGAAATCTCTTGCATTCCTATACAGTAACAACAAAAGAACAGAAAGAGAAATTAAGGAAACAATCCCATATACCATTACAACAAAAAGAATAAAATACCTAGGAATAGACCTACCTAAGGAGGTAAAAACCTGCACTCAGAAAATTATAAGGCACTGATGAAAGAAATCAAAGATGACACAAATATATGGAGAGATATACCATGTTCTTGGATTGGAAGAATCAATACTGTGAAAATGACTATAGTACCTAAAGCAATCTACAGATTCAATGCAATTCCTATCAAATTACCAATGGTATTTTTTACAAAACTAGAACAAAAAATCTTAAAATCTGTATGGAGACACAAAAGACCCTGAATAGCCAAAGCAATCTTGAGAAAAAAAAAAAAATGGAGCTGGAGGAATCAGACTCCCTGACTTCACACTGTACCACACAATATGTTATTGGCACAAAAACAGAAATATAGATAAATGGAAAAGGATAGAAACCCAAGAGATAAACCCACACACCTATGCTCAACTAAGCTATGACAAAAGAGGCATAGATACACAGTGGAGAAAAGACAGTCTCTTCAATAAGTGCTGCTGGGAAAACTAGACAGCTACATGTAAAAAATGAAATTAGAACACTCCCTAACACCATACACAAAAATAAACTCAAAATGGATTAAAAACCTAAATTAAGACTGGACACTATAAAGATCTTTTTTTGACCCACCTCCTAGAGTAGTAGAAATAAAAACAGAAATAAACAAATGGGAGCTAATGAAACTTTAAAGCATTTGCACAGCAAAGAAAACTATAAACAAGATGAAAAGAAAACCCTCTTAATGGGAGAAAATGTTTGCAAATGAATCAATGGATAAAGGGTTAATCTCCAAAATATATAAACAGCTCATGCAACTCAATATTAAAAAAAAAAAAAAAAACACAACAACAACAACCTAAAGAAAAAATGGGTGGAAGACCTAAATAAATAGTCTTTACTCTAAAGAAGATATACAGATGGCCAAGACGCACATGAAAAGCTGCTTAACATCACTAATTATTAGAGAAATGTAAATCAAAACTACAATGAGGTATCACCTCACACCAGTCAGAATGGCCATCATCAAATAATCTAGAAACAATAAATGCTGGAGATGGTGTGGAGAAAAGGGAACCCTCTTGCACTGTTGGTGGGAATGTAAATTGATACAGCCACTATGGAGAACAGTATGGAGGGTCCTTAAAACACTAAAAATAGAATTACCATATGACCCAGCAATCCCACTACTGGGCATATACCCAGGGAAAACCATAATTCAAAAAGACACATGCACCCCAATGTTCACTGCAGCACTATTTACAATAGCCAGGTCATGGAAGCAATCTAAATGTCTATAGACAGACAAATGGATAAAAAAATGTGGTACATATATACAATGGAATACACTCAGCCATAAAAGGAACGAAATTGAGTCATTTGTAGAGATGTGTATGGACCTAGAGACTGTCATACAGAGTGAAGTAAGTCAGAAAGAGGAAAACAAATATCGTATATTAATGCATATATGTGGAATTGAGAAAAATGGTACAGATGAACTGATTTGCAAGGTAGAAATAGGGACACAGTTGTACAGAACAAACATATGGACACCAATGGGGAAACACAGGGGTGGGACCAATTGGGAGATTGGGAATGACATATATACACTAATATGTATAAAACAGATAACTAATAATAACCTGAATCAAAAAATCTACCAACAATAAATGCTGGAGAGGGTGTGCAGAAAAAGGAACCCTCTTGCACTGTTGGTGGGAATGTAAATTGATACAGCCACTATGGAGAACAGTATGTACATTCCTTAAAAAACTAAAAATAAAACTACCATATGACACAGCAGTCCCACTACTGGCATATACGCTGAGAAAACCATAATTCAAAAAGACTCATGTACCACAATGTTCATTGCAGCTCTATTTACAATAGCCAGGACATGGAAGAAACCTAAGTGTCCATTGACAGATGAATGGATAAAGAAGATGTGGCACATATATACAATGGAATATTACTCAGCCATAAAAAGAAACGAAATATTGAGTTATTTGTAGTGAGATGGATGAACCTAGAGACTGTCATACACAGTGAAGTATGTCAGAAAGAGAAAAACAAATACCATATGCTAACACATATATATGGAATCTAAAAAAATAATTAAAAAAAAGCTTCTGAAGAACCTAAGGGCAGGACAGGAATAAAGACGCAGTTGTAGAGAATGGACTTGAGGACACGGGGAGGGGGAAGGGTAAGCTGGGATGAAGTGAGAGAGTGACATGGACATATATACACTACCAAATGTAAAATAGCTAGTGGGAAGCAGCCGCATAGCACAGAGAGATCAGCTCAGTGCTCTGTGACCACCTAGAGGGGTGGGATAGGGAGGATGAGAGGGAAATGCAAGAGGGAGGAGATATGGGGATATATGTATATGTATAACTGATTCACTTTGTTATAAAGCAGAAACTAGTACACCATTATAAAGCAATTATACTCCAATAAAGATGTTAAAAAAATAAGAATAACCTGCTGCGCAGCACAGGGAACTCCACTTTGCTGTATAGTAGAAACTAACACAGCATCATAAAAACAACTATACCCCAATAAAAAAATTAAAATAAAATAAAATACCCACTCTTTAGTCCTTATCCTAATCCCTGTGACACATAACAACCTCTCAGGACTAATTCATTTAGTGCTATCCCCAAAAAGCTCTGTTGCTTTTATGGTGCTGTTCATTTTAGAAAAACTGCTACATTTAAATGTGGATGCACATATATGTCAATTACAGTCCTTAACAGTGAAGTTAATATTTTACTCATGATAGGCCAACCAGTAAAGCAAAATGAGCACAATCCTGTGCTCTCAGTGTTGATTGCTAACGTAACTTACTTTGCTCTCTTTGGATTAAATAACACTTTACAATCTGTTCCTTTAACATGTTTTTTCTTCTGCCATTAGTTTATGTTCTGTCACTTATTTTGCCTCATAATAGGGGTCAAAAGGAAATAGCTCTAGTGAAGTAAAAAAATGCCTAGGGAAAAGAATCACTTGTACTTTCAAATGAATGTTTTACCAGGATCCAATGCATTTTCAAAGAAAAAGGAGGGAAGGATGTGGGGATGGGAGGTAGGGAGGGAAGACAGAAGGTGTTATGGACTGCAGGTTTGTGTCCCTCCAGTATTTTTATGTTGAAACCCTAACAACCAGTGAGATGGTATTAGAAGGTGGGGCTTTTGTGAAGTAATTAGTTTTTTACAAGGTCTTGAGGGTGGAGACCATGATGGGATTAGTGTGTTTATAAAAAGAGAAAGAGACTAGAGCTTGCTCTCTCAGCCATGTGAGGAAACAGCAAGGAACTGGCAATCTACAAGCCAGGAAGAGGTCCTCACCAGATATAGAATTTCCTGGTGTCTTGATCTTGGGCTTCCAAGTCTTCAGAAATGTGAGAAATAAATGTCTGTTGTTTAAGCCACCCAGTCTATGATATTTTTGTTATAGCAGACTGAACTGAAAAAGAAAGGAAGGAAGGAAAGAAGGAAGGAAGAAAGGAAGGAAAGAAGGGAGGGAGAAAAAAAGAAGGAAACAATAAAGAACAGCAGTTCACTGAGGATTAGTAAAAGCTCCTTCTCATTTCTGACCAACAATTGATAAACAGTAAGTAAAATAAACTATGGCTGGGGACAGCGTGACTTGAAAAGATCTGATGATACCAAGAAGGAATTATCCCATACAGTGCTAGAAATTCACTTCCTTAGAAGTGCATGATTGTGGACCTATGACTGCTGCTTCAGCTGTCCTCTTCTAGGAACAGTAACACTCATGATGAAGGAAATACGTGTAAATATTTATATGTCCTTGTATTTAATGTGGATTTCTTACAGGCAGGATAGAGTTGGGTCTTGTTTTGTAAACCAGTGTCACAATCTCTGCCTTATTTGGAGTATTTAGACTATTTATATGTAATGTGGTTATTGATATGGTTGGGTTTAAATCTATAAATTTGTCATTTATTCTATATTTGTCTCATCAGTTCTTCATTTTTTCCTTTTATTACCATCTTTTGGATTATTTTTATGATTCTATTTTACTCCTTTGTTGGTTTATTAACTATAACTCTTATTTTGATGATTGCTTTAGAGTTTATAATGTACATCTTTAGCTATTAAAGTCTATCTTCAAATAATAGCATACCACTTCACATTTAGTATAAGGACATTACAACTGCATACTTCCATTTTCCTTTGTACTACAGTTGTCATACACTTATGTCTACATGTGTTATAACCCCAAAATAAAATATATTATTTTTTTGTTTTAAAGTTTCATATCTTTAAAAGACATTAAAATAATTTTTAAAGTCTTTTATATTTACCTGCAGAGTTACCATTCCACTACTCTTCATTTTTCGTTGGATAGTTCCAGATTTTCATTTGGTATGATTTTCCTGCCTGCAGTACTTACTTTAACATTTCTACTAGTACAGGTTTGCTGGATAAATTATTTATATATCTGAAAAATGTTTTATCTTCCCTTTGGTTTTTTGTTTGTTTTTAATTAATTTTTATTGGAGTATACTTGCTTTACAATATTGTGTTAGCTTCTACTGCACAGCAAAATGAATCAGCCATACATATACATATATACCCTCCCTTATGGATTTCCCTCCCATTTCCCTCCCACTACAGTGCATTAAGTAGAGTTCCCTGTGCTACAGAGTATGTTCTCATCAGTTGTCTATTTTATACATAGTATCAAGAGTTTATATGTGTCAATCCCAATCTCCCAATTCTTCCCAACCCACCCCTTTCCCCCTTGGTATCCATATATTTGTTCTCTATGTCTGTGTCTCTATTTCTGCTGGGAAATTAAGGTCATCTATAACATTCTTCTAGATTCCACATATATGCATTAATGTACAATATTTGTTTTTCTCTTTCTGACTTACTTCACTCTGTATGACACTCTCTAGTTCCATCCATGTCTCTACAAATGACCCAATTTCATTAATTTTTATGGCTGAGTAATATTACATTATATATATGTAACACATCTTCTTCATCCATTCCTCTGTTGATGGACATTTAGGTTGCTTCCATGTCCGGACTATTGTAAATAGTGCTGCTATGAACAATGGGGTGCATGTGTCTTTATGAATTATGGATTTCTCTGGGCGTATGCCCAGTGGTGGTATTACTGGGTCATATGGTGGTTCTATTTTTACTTTTATATGGAACCTACAAACTTTTCCATAGTGGCTGTATCAATTTACATTCCCACCAACAGTGCAAAAGTGTTCCCTTTTCTCCACACCCTCTCCAGTATTTATTGTTTGTAGATTTTTTGAACGATGCCCATTCTGACCGGTGTGAGGTGATGCCTCATTGTAGTTTTGATTTGCATCTCTCTAATAATTAGTGTAGCTGAGCAACTTTCAACTGTTTCTTGGCCATCTGTACGTCTTCTTTGAAGAAATGTATATTTAGGTCTTAAGCCGATTTTTTTGTTTTTGTTTTTTTTTAATTTATTTATTAATTAATTTATATATTTTTTAACATCTTTATTGGAGTATAACTGTTTTACAATGCTGTGTTAGTTTCTGCTTTACAACAAAGTGAATCAGTTATACATATACATATGTTCCCATATCTCTTCCCTCTTGTGTCTCCCTCCCTCCCACCTTCCCTATCCCACCCCTCTAGGTGGTCACAAAGCACAGAGCTGATCTCCCTGTGCTATGCAGCTGCTTCCCTCTAGCTATCTATTTTACATTTGGTAGTGTCTGTCGATGGACACTTAGGTTGCTTCCATGTCCTGGCTATTGTAAATAGAGCTGCAATGAACATTTTTGTACATGACTCTTTTTGAATTATGATTTTCTCAGGGTATATGCACAGTAGTGGGATTGCGGGGTCGTATGGTAGTTCTCTTTGTAGTTTTTGAAGGAACCTCCATACCGTTTTCCATAGTGGCTGTGTCAGTTTACATTCCCAGCAGCAGTGCAAGAGTGTTCGCTTTTCTCCACACCGTCTCCAGTATTTATTGTTTCTAGAGTTTTTGATAATGGCCATTCTGACCGGTGTGAGATGATATCTCAATGTAGTTTTGATTTGTATTTCTCTAATGATTAATGATGTTGAGCATTCTTTCATGTGTTTGTTGGCAATCTGTATATCTTCTTTGGAAAAATGTCTATTTAGTTCTGCCCATTTTTGGATTGGGTTGTTTGTTTTTCTGTTATCGAGCTGCATGAGTTGCTTATAAATTTTGGATATTAATCCTTTGTCAGTTGCTTCATTTGCAAATATTTTCTCCCATTCTGAGGGTTGTCTTTTGGTCTTGTTTATGGTATCCTTTGCTGTGCAAAAGCTTTTAAGTTTCATTAGGTCCCATTTGTTTATTTTTGTTTTTATTTCCATTTCTCTAGGAGATGGGTCAAAAAGGATCTTGCTGTGATTTATGTCATAGAGTGTTCTGCCTATGTTTTCCTCTAAGAGTTTGATAGTGTCTGGCCTTACATGTAGGTCTTTAACCCATTTTGAGTTTATTCTTGTGTGTGGGGTTAGGGAGTGTTCTAATTTCCTACTTTTACATGTAGCTGTCCAGTTTTCCCAGAACCACTTATTGAAGAGGCTGTCTTTTCTCCACTGTATATCCTTCCCTCCTTTATCAAAGATAAGGTGACCATATGTGTGTGGGTTTATCTCTGGGCTTTCTATCCTGTTCCATTGATCTATATTTCTGTTTTTGTGCCAGTACCATACTGTCTTGATTACTGTAGCTTTGTAGTATAGTTTGAAGTCAGGGAGCCTGATTCGTCCAACTCCATTTTTCGTTCTCCAGATTGCTTTGGCTATTCGGGGCCTTTTGTGTTTCCATACAAATTGTGAAATTTTTGTTTCTAGTTCTGTAAAAAATGCCAGTGGTAGTTTGATAGGGATTGCATTGAATCTGTAGATTGCTTTGGGTAGTAGAGTCATTTTCACAATGTTGATTCTTCCAATCCAAGAACATGGTATATTTCTCCACCTATGTGTATCATCTTTAATTTCTTTCATCAGTGTCTTATAGTTTTCTGCATACAAGTCTTTTGTCTCCTTAGGTAGGTTTATTCCTAGATATTTTATTCTTTTTGTTGCAATGGTAAATGGGAGTGTTTTCTTAATTTCACTCTCAGATTTTTCATCATTAGTGTATAAGAATGCCAGAGATTTCTGTGCATTAATTTTGTATCCTGCTACTTTACCAAATTCATTGATTAGCTCTAGTAGTTTCCTGGTAGCATCCTTAGGATTCTCTATGTATACTATCAGTAATCAAGACAGTATGGTACTGGCACAAAAACAGAAATATAGATCAATGGAACAGGATAGAAAGCCCAGAGATAAACCCACACACATATGGTCACCTTATCTTTGATAAAGGAGGGAAGGATATACAGTGGAGAAAAGACAGCCTCTTCAATAAGTGGTGCTGGGAAAACTGGACAGCTACATGTAAAAGTATGAAATTAGAACAATCCCTAACACCA
>NC_041228.1:45338074-45338639 GCF_002837175.3 Physeter macrocephalus
TCTAATTGCTTTAGATGCAAAGTTAGGTTGTTTATTCGAGATGTTTCCTGTTTCTTAAGGTAGGACTGTATTGCTGTAAACTTCCCTCTTAGAACTGCTTTTGCTGCATCCCATAGGTTTTGGGTCGTTGTGTCTCCATTGTCATTTGTTTCTAAGTATTTTTTTATTACCTCTTTGATTTCTTCAGTGATCAATTCATAATTAAGTAGTGTATTGTTCAGCCTCCAAGTGTTTGTATTTTTTACAGATCTTTTCTTGTAATTGATATCTAGTCTCATAGCGTTGTGGTCAGAAAAGATACTTGATATGATTTCAATTTTCCTAAATTTACCAAGGGTAGATTTGTGACCCAATATATGATCTATCCTGGAGAATGTTCGATGAGCACTTGAGAAAAATATGTATTCTGTTGTTTTTGGATGGGATGTCTTATAAATATCAATTAAGTCCATCTTGTGTAATGTATCATTTAAAGCTTGTGTTTCCTTATTTATTTTCATTTTGAATGATCTCTCCATTGGTGAAAGTGGGGTGGTAAAGTCCCCTACTATGATTGTGTTACTGT
>NC_041228.1:45339480-45340744 GCF_002837175.3 Physeter macrocephalus
TGGGACCCCTATAATTCGAATGTTGGTGCATTTAATGTTGTCCCAGAGGTCTCTGAGACTGTCCTCAGTTCTTTTCATTCTTTTTTCTCTATTCTGCTCTGCAGTAGTTTTTTCCACTATTTTATCTTCCAGGTCACTTATCCGTTCTTCTGCCTCAGTTATTCTGCTATTTATCCCAATTAGAATATTTTTAATTTCATTTATTGTTTTGCTCATCGTTGCTTGCTTCCTCTTTATTTCTTCTAGGTCCTTGTTAAATGTTTCTTGCAATTAGTCTATTTTATTTCCAAAATTTTGGATCACCTTTACTATCATTATTCCGAATTTTTTTTCAGGTAGACTTCCTATTTCCTCTTCATTTGTTAGGTCTTGTCTTGCTATTTGTTGGGCATAGGGTATCCAGCACTGTACTTTGCTGGTCCTTGAGTGAAGCTGGGTCTTGGTTTTGAGATGGAGATTGGGAGATTTTCGCCGTTTGATATTGCGTGGAGCTGGGAGGTCTCTTGTGGATCTGTGTCCTGTGGTTGGTTCTCCCTCCTCAGAGATACAGCCCTGACGCCTGGCTGGAGCTCCAAGAGCCTTTAATCCACACAGCTCAAAATAAAAGGGAGAAGAAATAGAAAGGAAAGAAAGAAAGGAAGAAAGGAAGGGAGGAAGGAAGTAAGGAAGGTAGGGAGGAAGAAAGGAAGGAAGAAATGAAGGAAGTAAGAAAGCAATAAAGGAAGGAAGGAAGAGAGGAAGGAAGGGAGGAAGGAAGGAAGGAAGGAAGGGAGGAGGGAAGAAAGGAAGGAAGAAAGGAAGAAAGAAAAGAAGAAGACAAAGTAGGATAAAATATAGTTATTAAAATAAAAAAATAATTATTAAGAAGAAAAATTTTATATAAAAAAAAAAATACGGGTCGGTCAGAACCCTAGGACAAATGGTGAAAGCAAAGCTATACAGACAAAATCTCACAGAGCAGCACACTCACAAAAAGAGAAAAAGGGAGAAATAGTAATATATCTTGCTCCCAAAGTCCTCCTCCTCAACTTGGGATATTTCGCTGTCTATTCAGGTTTTCCACAGATGCAGGGCACTTCAACTTGATTGTGGGGCTTTAATCTGCTGCTTCTGAGGCTGCTGGGAGAGACCTCCCCCTCTCCTCTTTGTTCGCACAGCTCCTGGGGTTCAGCTTTGGACTTGGCCCCGCCTCTGGATCGTCCAGGGCGTCTGCTCTTCGCTCAGACAGGACGGGGTTAAAGGAGCAGCTGATTCGGGGGCTCTG
>NC_041228.1:45341251-45375284 GCF_002837175.3 Physeter macrocephalus
CACCAGGAAACAAAGAGGCAAGAAAAAGTCTCTTGTCTCTTTGGCAGCTCTGCACCCGTTTCTGGAGCTCCTTTAAGCGGCGTGCTTAAACTCCTCTCCTCGCGCACCAGGAAGCAAAGAGGGAAGAAAAGGTCTCTTGCCTCTTCGGCAGTTCCAGACTTCTCCTGGACTCCCTCCCGGCTAGCCATGGTGCACTAACCCCTTCAGGCTGTTTTCACACTGCCAACTCCAGACCTCTCCCTGGGATCCGATTGAAGCCCGCGGCTCAGCTTCCAGCCCCCGCCTGCCCCGGCGGGTGAGCAGACAAGCCTCTCGGGCTGGTGAGTGCTGGTCGGCACCAGTCCTCTGTGTGGGAATCTCTCCGCTTTGTCCTCTGCACACCTGTTGCTGCGCTCTCCTCCTCGGCTCCGAGGCTTACCCCCTCTGCCACCCGCAGTCTCTGCCCACGAAGGGGTTTCTAGTGTGTGGAAACCTTTCCTCCTTCACAGCTCCCTCCCACTGGTGCAGGTCCCATCCCTATTCTTTTGTCTCTGTTTATTCTTTTTTCTTTTGCCCTAACCAGGTACGTGGGGTGTTTCTTGCCTTTTGGGAGGTCCGAGGTCTTCTGCCAGTTTTCAGTGGTGTTCTATAGGAGCAGTTCCACGTGTAGGTGTATTTCTGATATACCTGTGAGGAGGAAAGTGATCTCCATGTCTTACTCTTCCACCATCTTCTCTCCACCCACTCAGCCGTTTTTTGATTGGGTTGTTTGTTTTTTGATATTAAGCTACATGAGCTGTTTATATATTTTGGAGATTAATCCTTTTTCAGTTGCTTCATTTACAAATATTTTCTCCCATTCTGAGGGATGTCTGTTCCTCTTGTTTATGGTTTCCTTTGCTGTGCAAAAGCTTTTAAGTATAATTAGGTCCCATTTGTTTATTTTTGTTATATTCATTTATCTAGGAGGTGGGTCAAAAAAGATCTTGTTGCAATTTATGTCATAGACTGTTCTGCCTATGTTTTCCTATAAGAGTTTTATTGTGTCTATCCTTACATTTAGGTTTTTAATCCATTTTGAGTTTATTTTTGTGTATGGTGTTAGGGAGTGTTCCCATTTCTTTACTCTACATGTAGCTGTCCAGTTTTCCCAGCACACTTATTGAAGAGGCTGTCTTTTCTCCATTGTATGTTTTTGCCTCCATTGTCTTAGATTAGGTGACCATAGGTGTATGAATTTATCTCTGGGCTTTCTTTCCTGTTCCATTGATCTATATTTCTGTGTTTGTGCCACTACCATACTGTCTTGATTACTGTACCCTTGTAGTATAGTCTGAAGTCAGAGAGCTTTTTTCCACAGATCGATTTTTCTTTCTCAAGATTACTTTGGCTATTCGGGTCTTTTGTGTTTCCTTACATATGGTAAAATTTTTTGTTCTACTTCTGTGAAAAATGCCATTGGTAATTTTATAGGGATTACACAGGGGAAAAAAAAGTAAGAAATACAAACACATGGAGGCTAAACAACATGCTAATAAAGAACCAAGAGATCACTGAAGAAATCAGAGAGGAAATAAAAAAATACCTTGAGACAAATGACAATGAAAACATGACAACCCAAAACCTATGGGATGCAGCGAAAGCAGTTCTAAGAGGGAAGTTTATAGCAATCCATCTTACCTCAAGAAACAAGAAAAATCTCAAATAAACCACCTAATATTACACTAAAGCAACTAGAGAAAGAAGAACTAACAAAATCCAAAGTTAGTAGAAGGAAAGAAATCATAAAGATAAGAGCAGAAATAAATCAAATAAAAATGAGGAAAACAGTTGCAAAGGTCAATAAAATTAAAAGCTGGAACTTTGAGAAGATAAACAAAATTGATAAACCTTTAGCCAGATGTATTAAGAAAAAAAGGGAGAGGGCTCAAATCAATAAAATTAGGAATGGAAACGGAGAACTTACAACTGACACCACAGAAATACAAAGGATTATAAGAGCAACTATATGCCAATAAAAATGGACAACCTGGAAGAAATGGAAAAATTCTTAGAAAGGTATAACTTTCCAAGACTGAACCAGGAAGAAATAGAAAATATGAACAGAACAATCACAAGTACTGAAATTGAAACTGTGATTAAAAATCTTGCAACAAAGTCCAGAACCATATGGCTTCAGAGGTGAATTCTATCAAACATTTGGAGAAGAGCTAACACCTTCTCAAACTCTTCCAAAAATTTGCAGAGTGAAACACTCCTAAGCTCATTCTACAAGAGCACCATCACCCTGATACCAAAACCAGATAAAGATACTACAAAAAAAGAAAACTACATGTTAATATCACTGATGAACATAGATGCAAAAATCCTGAACAAAATACTAGCAAACAGAATACAACAGCACATTTAAAGGATTATAACCATGATCAAGTGGTATTTATCCCAAGGATGCAAGGATTCTTCTATATATGCAAATCAATCAATGTGATACACCATATTAACAAATTGAAGAATAAAAACCATATGATCATCTCAATAGGTGCAGAAAAAGCTTTTGACAAAATTCAACACAGATTTATGATAAAAACTCTCCAGAAAGTGGGCATAGAGGCAACCTACTTCAACATAATGAAGTCCATATATGACAAACCCACAGCAAACATTATTCTCAATGGTGAAAAACTGAAAGCATTTCCTCTAAGATCAGGAACAAGCCAAGGGTGTCCACTCTCGCCAATATTATTCAACATAGTTTGGAAGTCCTAGCCAGGGCAATCAGAGGAGAAAAATAAAATAAAATAATACAAATTGGAAAAGAAGAAGTAAAACTGTCACTGTTTGCAGATGACATGATACTATAAGTAAGAAATTCTAAAGATGCCACTAGAAAACTATTAGAGTTAATCAACGAATTTAGTAAAGTTGCAGGATACAAAATTAATACACATAAATCTGTTGCATTTCTATACACTAACAGCAAAAGATCAGAAATAGAAATTAAGGAAAGAATCCCATTTACCATTGCAACAAAAAAGAATAAAATACCTAGGAATAAACCTACCTAAGGAGGTAAAAGACCTATAAGCAGAAAACTATAAGATCTTGATGAAAGAAATCAAAGTTGACACAAATAGATGGAGAGACATACCATGTTCTTGGATTGGAAGAATCAGTTTTGTGAAAATGATTATACTACCCAAAGCAATCTACAGATTCATTGCCTTTGTTTTTGAAAGATATTTCCATTAGGTGTAGAATTCTAGGTTGGCAGGTATTTTTCGCTGTTATTGTCATTTTCTTTTTGTTTTAGTACTTTAAAGACATTGCTCCACTGTCATCTAGCTTGCATTGTTTCCAAAAAGGAATTTTTTTGCCATCTTTATTGTTCTTCTGTACATGTTTTCTTTTTTCTCTAGAGGCTTTTAAGATTTTCTCTTTAGGTCATCTTAAAGCACCGAGTTGATCTCCCTGTGCTATGCTGCTGCTTCCCACTAGCTAACTATTTTACATTTGGTAGTGTATGTATCTCGATGCTACTCTCACTTCGCTTGGGATAGGGAGGGTGGGAGGGAGGTGCAAGAGGGAGGGAATATGGGGATATATGTATGCATATGGCTGACTCACTTTGTTGTATTCCAGAAACTAACGCAGTATTGTGAAGCAATTATACTCCAATAAATATCTATTCTAAATTTTTTTTTAAAAAAGATTTTTATTTACCATTGGTTTTAAGCAATTTCATTATGCTGTACCTTGGTGTCTCTTCCTTCCAACATATTTTGCTCTTATTTATTTATTTATTTATTTGTGCTTGGTGTGTATTCCAGAAACTAACACAGTATTGTGAAGCAATTATACTCCAATAAATATCTATTCTAAATTTTTTTTAAAAAAAGATTTTTATTTACCATTGGTTTTAAGCAATTTCATTATGCTGTACCTTGGTGTCTCTTCCTTCCAACATATTTTGCTCTTATTTATTTATTTATTTATTTGTGCTTGGTGTTTGTTGAGCTTCTTAGATCTGTGAGTTTACAGTTTTTAACACTTTTGGAAAATGTCTAGCAATTATCTACCTAAATATTTTCTAACCTACTTCCTTTGGAAACTCCAAATAAATATATATTAGACTACTTGATGTTGTCACACAGTTTAATGGTGATTTGTGTATTTTTTAAGGCATGTTTATCTTTCATTTTGAGTAGTTTTTATTACTATGTTTTCAGGTTCACTAATTTTTTTACTCTACCGTGTCTAATCTACTGTTAATTCCATCCATCTTTTTTTCATCTCAAAAATTAAAAGCTAAACCTGAATTATACTGATAGGTGGGACAAGAGCAACATTTATTCCCACTATTGTGGCAGAACTCATTGCCACTTGATGCTCTGTGGACTGTGGAATTTTCACTCTGGGTAATGGAAACATGAACCTTGTGTGAGTCCCTGGGATTGCTCCTTCTTATCATTTTCCCAGTGTCTGTAAATTCCCTACACTTCTGTGCTAATCTTTACTTAGCTTAACACTATGCACATGTGCAGATTTCTGGGGCTCTCTCTCTGGCACTCTGCCATGTGAAATCTAGCTGCTTCAGCCTCTCCAGACTTCCAGGTCCTTCTCTTCAACTTAGGGAGACTGTCTCCTCCTGGGTTCTCCTCCACCTTCATACTCTGCTGCACAATGGCCTGGAAACTCTCCTAGCAGTAAATTGGGACAATCACTGGGCTCATTTCATTTGTTTCCAACCTCTACAAGATTATTGTCTTTTGTTGCCCGATGTCCAAAATCTTGACAATATTGTTTCATATTTTGTCAGGTTCTTATTTGTTTCAGGCAGGAAGATAAATGTTCCTGCAACTCCATTCTAGCTGGAAATTATCATATAATATGACTTTTAATTAATTAATTTATTTATTTATTTATACACGAAGAAGGATTTTTTTTTTTAGTTTGGTTGTGCAGGGTCTTAGTTGCAGCAGGTAGGCATCTTAGTTGTGGCATGCAAACTCTTAGTTGTGGCATGCATGTGAGATCTAGTTCCCTGATGAGGGATTGAACCCGGGCCCCCTGCATTGGGAGTACAGAATCTTAACCACTGCACCATCAGGCCAGGGATGTCCCCATGTAATATGACTTTAAAATTGTCCATCATTATGATCACCCTCCTCATGATTTGCTACAGCTTGCCAATTTTCCTTTTAGTATGTGATACCAAAATTTAACAGTGCTTAGCTGTGTTCTGGCTTGAAAAGTGTAAACAATACCATACAATTAAACTCTTTTTCTAAACCTACTCTGTTAAGTGATATATTCTCCATCCTTTATTATGTAGGAGCCTTTTTATAAAAATCTAAGCACCAAGTTTTATATTAAACCTTACCTGATATATTGAATCTGGTGAATTAATTAGTTGTGACAAAATCTTTCTGAATCTGATCTAGTCATTATTAATACTGATAATTATGTACTACACTTAAACATATTAGCTTTCCTCCAAACATTGTTACCAGTATTATTAGTCAGCTCAGGCTGCCATAATAAAATACCATACACTGGATAGCTTAAACCACAGGAATTTATTTCTCACAGTTGCGGAGACTGTGAAATATAAGATCAAGGAGCTGGCCAATTTGGTTCCTGATGAGGGCCCTCTTCCTGGCTTGCAAAGAGCCACATTCTCACTTTGTCTTCATATAGCAGAAAGCAGAAGTACCTCATGACATGACCTAAAACTAATTATCTCCTAAAGGCCTCATCTCCAAATACCATCATATTGGGGGTTAGGACTTTAACATATGAATTTTGGGAGACATAACATAGTCCATAGCATTACCCAAAAATTGATGAAGCATGTCATATAAGCCCTTATTCAAATCAACAAATAAGAAAACTGAGATACATCTACTAGACTTTGTCCTTCAGACTGAAATTTATTTAGTAGGAAATGAGAACAGTCAAATAAAATGTTTTTTTCATCTTGTCCACAAAGGTATCTTAAGAATTCATATCAAACTTATTACTGAAATCAAATATGTCTTCAGTAGTCATGTAATTTTTCAGTTTAGTACTTCTATTAAAAGAGATAATAGTTTGTCTAATAACTTCATTAGACTTTCCCTCTGGGTACAGAGTCTCATCTAGAAGGTATCATAATAACAGAGAAAAAAAATCCACTCTGGGATTGCTGTGTTACTCAGAAGAAGAATGTCTAAAATACCCCATACAGCCTATATTTCTGCAAAGGGATCATCAAAAAAGCAAGTTTCCCCAACACTTTCAAACAGTGTTTGATTTATGCAATTACTTTTAGTGGAAATTCAATACTAGCACGGATCTTGTAGTGTTACCTCATTAGGTCTTAAGTCTTAAAGTTGAAATAGTACCTAGAGGTGACTCCTAATGAAGAGGATTCAAGCAGTGTGAAAACATTTTTATAGCATTCCTGAGAAATGGTCACTCAGCTTTTTATGCATGAAATAGGGAGCTAGTCTAAGATTCAGGACTGATAATTACTCTTAGGGTCTCACTTACTTGCGACAAGAAGTATTTTTATCAAAAGATAATTATTGTGTATATGAAATATGAGTAAACTTACAAAACTGAAAAATAACCAAATGCTCACATATATATATGTATTAAAATACCAAAAATTAAAACCCAAGTTTCTACTTATTCCATTGTTTTTACTTTCCGTGGTCAGCTTCCATGGTTTTGCATACTTTGTGCCAAGGAGCAATAGGGCAAAAAGTAGAACACCTGCACTTTGATAAGAATTCAGAAGCCATTTATTTTTTCCAATAGTTTTAATTTTTCTGATTATTACATAATCAAATTACTATTATAAAATAGAAAGTTTTGTAAAGTATAGAAATGGTGGCATTTAAAAAAAAGATATGTTCCATGATCACACTGTTGATTAAAATTTTGATATAGTTTGTTTCATTTTTTTTCTATGAAATAATTTCTTTACATAGTTGAGACAATAAGGTACACATAACTTTTTTTAATTTCACTGAACATTATAAGCCTTTGCTATATCATGAAAAACTCTTAGAGAACACCATTTTTTTCATGAGTGCACAATATTCCCTCATAAAGATACCAAAGTTTACATAACCATCTTCCTAGGAATAGATACTTTGGTTCTTCCAGGTTTATGGAGTTTGTTTTTGTTTTTTTCAAATAACACTAGGATACACATCTTACTAATCATGTCATTTTTTTTTGGTGGATATTGTTCTCATGCTCCAATGAGGCTTTTGTGGCTAACATCTTATGCCACCCAAAATGTATAAGAAATTCATCTTTTGAGTGGTCTTATTGGGACATTCTTCAACATGTTACATGTTGATTTCCATAGTATTTAAGGATGTCTAGTTTTCTGGATCAATTGACTTCCCAATGGGAATTTAGAGCACTTATGTTTAGAATTTCCTGGGACCTTGAAGCCATGAAACATATTTTTCTTTTGAGTTAGTTTTTTCTTGCTGGTTTACATTCCATACTTAACGACATAATTCAAATATGGGCTGCTACCACTAATGTCTTATTACCAAAATGTACATAATAATATTCAGAAATCTCAGTGCTCAAGCTTATTTGTCCCCATAGGAAGTCAAATTGGATGGCTAAGTATAACTCAGACAGAGGAGTCAAATAAAAAAAAAGAAATATTTATCATTTATTGGAAGAAGTAGAAAAATACTCAGTTTTAGCTTATTGAAAATTCAAATCTTTGAGGTGTTTTTTAGGCCTTCCATAAAGCATTTCTTTCACTTCAAGAAGTAGCATGTAGAGAATAGTATCAGAGTTCTCATTCTCCTAATTAACTAGTGGCATAACTGAAATTTACATGAGAAGTTGCAAGATCTATATTGCACATAGATTACAATGATATTTTTTACCATATTCACTATATATTTGGCAGTAAAAAAACAACAACAAAACATATACTAGAGGAGATAAACCAAGCCCGGGGAACATTACTTTTTATTCACGTCTAAAGGAGAACAAGAATAAATAAATAGTTGAAGTGTTGTACTATGAAGCCGGATAATCAACCAGCACATTGGCGAACAAAGCTAAAATTCCATGCCAACTTTTCAAGGTCTTTGAGGGGAGGATTTAGATAAGTAGAGTACCAAGGACATTGTCTGGCATATGGGAAAAGCACTGATAAATGTTAATTGTTAGCGCCTATAAATTTCTTTCATTAGTTGCTAAGACGATTTGAATAATGTATTTCAATAGTTTTGAACTAACTTTTTAATATGCCTTAATGCATTGAAAGCATAAAGTAAGAAAACCATATGTGTCTTACTTCCCTTCATTATTCAGTTAGAATGGAATATTTTCTTCTTCTGGGATGAACAATCTTATCCAGTTTATATTTTTTGCAAACCAGCCTACTTAGATTCCAAACAGAATAACAACCCAAATTTATTTCTATCTGCCTTGCTTGAAATCAAAATTCTGAATTGGACAATGACATTATTTATCCTCAAAAAAAAAAAAATGGTCACATATCCCTGTTAAATTTGAAGATCTGCATGTCAACTCCATTCTTCCTTTTCAGACTCTAACCTTCGTCATGTCCTCAAGGTGATCCTGAAATGCCTAAACTTTTGACTTTATCTTCTGGTATTTATACCTTCTACATTCTGAAAATGATTAACAAAAAGGCCATCCATATCCTGGGTCAAACAGATGAATTAGTTCTTCAACTGAATTACTGAAATGAGTTCAGAAGAATTCTGAAACAGTGCATCCATGCTCAGCAAGAAAGTTTGCATAAATCTCTTAGTGATATATGCCATGGTTATTGGTGGGAGTGTAAACTTAACGTTATTGCTCTAGCAGTTATTAATCTAAATCAATTCTTTATGAGAGCCAGGAGAAATATTTTCATCTATAAACTGCTTTTAACAAATTGACTGGGGGGGTCTCAACCCAATCTATAAAAACAAGGTTTTACTGTACCTAGGAACTTAAAACTCGTGTGAAGTAAGAAGTGATGAATATGCTTAGTAGCACATAGTATTTATGCCTGTCAATTCTTTCAGCTGTCTATAGAGAAGGGATTATTTTTGGTGGACAGCCTATTAACCTGTACTTAAAAGAAAAACTCCACTTAATTAAATTTATACTCCAAAAGTCTCCAATACAATGAACAGTCTTATTATTTGAAGCCACTGTTTTAATTGGTTGCTTTAAAAATTACACTGGATGATCAGAATGTTTTCTGATACATCTCCATGGATTATTCATTCCCAAGGAAGTCCCAAGAATGAGGGAGAATTATATTTCAGGAGACTTAACATAATTAGGATTGTAAAACCAGGAACAATAGATTTAAAAATTCAAGGTCTAAACTTCCCTTCTGGAACTGATTTCTGAGATTAGGAATAAGGTAGATTGCATGTAT
Source organism: Physeter macrocephalus (assembly GCF_002837175.3). NCBI lineage: Eukaryota > Metazoa > Chordata > Mammalia > Artiodactyla > Physeteridae > Physeter > Physeter macrocephalus. Next base: position 45,350,655 of record NC_041228.1, read on the forward strand.
TATCTTTCTCACATTCTAATCAGCATCTTAAGCAGATAATGCCCAAAACAGTGAATGTAGTGAAAGTACCTATATCACATTCAGCAACAAAGCAATTTCTGAATCTGATGACCCATTTCAGGTATAGGAGAAAAGAATTACTTTCATATCTAACCTCCATTCTCATGGACTAGAAGATCACTGTCAAATAGCGACCAGCTGAAAGCAGAGAGCTTATCAACTTATTCATAAGTCCAGAAAAAAAGAACCCCACCACAGAATATGCCTTTTACTTCTGGCAGTCTCAGGATAATCATCAGTTAAGGAGATGAAGGTGAGAAAGATGAAATACAATTCTTTTACTGTCAAACTTAAATCCTTTTGAAGAATCCTCTTCCTTTTGATGATAATGTAATCAGATTGAAAATCAAAAGGAATAGAGAGATGCAAGAATGTAGTAGAGGTAGAAGCCACATAATACAGCAGAAAAATTGGAGGCCAAAAATTGTCAAAGAGGAATGTTTTTATGTGACTGAGTATATTATATGGTGATGTCATTACTACAATGGAGATACAATTCTCATTCTACAATGAGAATCTGAGAATCTATCACAAGAAGAAGGTGATGATTCATCCATGAGAAAAAATACAGAGGTACTAAAATAAAGAATTAGAGATGGAACGCCATCAAATAGAGAGGGAAAAAAAAGAAAGACGAGGGCTTAGAAAAGTATGGAATTTAGCAATTAGAAAGCTGTTGAATGAGTTTGGGGAGAAAAGTTTTACTACCAGTTGCAGTTGTTTGAAGAGTAAATGGGTGATAAGAAAATAGGGTCTACTCTTTGAAGAAGTATAATTAAATAGGGTACAGAAGAAGCTTGAGGTTTTTTTGAGGTACAAGTCTCTAATCACTTTTTATTTTTCTTTTCTATACGTGGGCCTCTCACTGCTGTGGCCTCTCCCATTGCGGAGCACAGGCTCCGGACGCCCAGGCTCAGCGGCCATGGCTCACCGGCCCAGCCGCTCCGCGGCATGTGGGATCTTCCCGGACCGGGGCACGAACCCGTGTCTCCTGCATCGGCAGGCGGACTCTCAACCACTGCGCCACCAGGGAAGCCCTCTAATCACTTTTATAGATGGGAAAAAGACATGTAGTGAGAAAAACAGTGAAAATGAGACAGGCATGATGATAACAAATGGAGCAAGTCTGAAGAGAAGCAGGAAGCAAAAAGATAAAGGATATAGATCATAGGATCATCCTCTAAAAGGACAAATATATATTCCTCAGGAATGGAGGGGGAAATAGCGAAGGGAGAGAGTCCAAGATAGAAAGGGAGAAAATTGAGTGAGTTTTGTTAAACTGCCCCAAATTAACTGAAATGATAGATAAGGTAATGTTGACAGATTTAGCAAATTAAAATAAAGGAGACCTACTTAAATTTGCATTTCAGATAAATAAGAAATAATTTTTATTTTTAATATAGATATGCACCGTTCAATATTGGGGACATACTTATACAAAAAATGTATATATTTATTGTGTACCGGAAATACAGATTTTTGTATGGGACATACTTATGTTAAGAAATCATTTATCTGAAACACAAATTTAAATGGGAATACTGTGTTTTATCTAGCAATCCTAAATTAAGGTTTCCTCCTGTGAATAAAAATATTAGTAGGTATACCAAATAGACCCAGAGTTTTTTCACAGATATGAGTTTCCAAGAACACCTTTTAAAAAGTGCTTTGTGATGACCTAGATGAGTGGGATGGGTGGAGGGGGGGGAGGTCCAAGAGGGAGGGGATATATGTATACATATAGCTGATTCACTACGTTGTACAACAGAAACTAATACAACATTGTAAAGCAACTATACGCCAATTTTAAAAAAGTAATGGAAAGGAAACTATATTATGTCTATGTTAAACTCACCCTACTACTTTTCCATCACAGAGCTCAGGTTGCAACCTATCACTAAGCTTGCTGTGTGACTAAAGGGGCCAGAGAAGCCGTCATACAATGTTTGAATTTCAGTTCTTCCTTTTCTTAGATTTGTAATCTCCTACAAGTTTGATTGACAGAAGGATTAAATTAAAGTACAAAGCACAAAGGTCATCACAGAGTTGACAAATTTTAGACATTGGTCTGGTGGTGTATGGTACTAGGAGTAGCAGCAGCAGTAGTAGTACTTAGTAGTTTGTTTTATTATAAGCATGTGTAGATTTTATATAATAGATAGTACTGTCAGAACTATTTGTAATAATGCTGATGATCAGTATTAGTCCAATTTCAGGCTAATATAAACAATAGTGCTTCCTGTATAACTTGTGTAGCTAATGGAGCTTCCTGCACTAACTTGGTGAAGCAACAGTGTCACCTACTGGTTGTCAACACGAACGATTATGAACACCTGGATAAAGGTTGCTAGGGCAAAATCTGCACAGAACTTAATGAATTTATGTCAGTGATGACTTTGATGGTAATTGATATTTTCCATAATATATTACATCAAAGTCATCTCACTTTGCATTAAAATGATGCACACACTACCCACAGAAGGGTATTGGCTATCTGTTGCTTTTACCTATCTTCACCTAACAGTCTAACATACTTTGTTAAAGAAACAAATTCCTGCTACCCAGGATGTTTTAATTATAAAATTACTCATAGTTTTTGAACTTCTCACAGCATCTCCTAACTCTACTATTCCCTGAAAACCTCATCAGAAGGGGAGGAGATGGTGGGGAGAACTGGAAATATGAAGCTTGAGGCCTACTTAATTACCAGCTTCAAATTTATTTTCCATCTATTCAGGTTAGAGGTTTCTCTTTTCTTTTGCATGCAGTCAAGAGGATCTATGATTTTCTTTGGGAAAAGAAAAGATGTTGCTTTTCTAAAACTCAAATTGAGATATAAATATTCAATTACAAATTTTGTTTCTATATTAGCTGGGTACCAGTGTCTACTCCAGTTATATTTTATAGCTTCTGTCCTGAGGGCCTCTCAAGGAGATAAGAGATTTATAGCTCTTAGGGTTATGTATGTAAGTAAAATTTTTAAGAAGTAATGAATAATGCAGCTTGTGATCACTTCCAAAAATGTCAAGAGAAATTAAGTTAAGAAACCCAAGTAGCCTTTGGGGGAGATTTTACTCTTACCCTACTTAATCTACTTCTTATATGAGACTATTATAGAAGTCCCAAACCAGAATCCCATGGACTAGTGGTCAACAGATGGTTAAACTAAGTAAACATTGCATTAAAATTGGTAATATATCAACTCAGATATGACTCAAGAGTTATTAATCAATGACTACTAGAAATATTTCCTGAGTTTGTGAGAAATACACGCACACACACACACACACACACACACACACACACATTTCAAACATCCATTAGGAATCATTCCTTTTAAAGAACCAAACTTTCTTAGATATAAATTTTAAATCCCCAAAGATTCTTAATTATCAAACTATTTCTGTGGCTCCCAGACTTTTCACAGTTCTATCTTCCCCAGACTCCATCCAAAAGCTTTCATAAATATTTCATGGCTGACATTGTTTCACAGTGTTCCTGGACTGGTGGGAATTATGACTTTCTCTTTTTCTCCTGATAAGAATGAATAAAAATATTCACATGGATAATTTATTAGAAAGCACATGCCACAGTCCCTAAAACCAGTCCTAAACATGAGCAAAAATCCTGTAAGATTTCTTTCCATTTCCTCTAGTTGTTCCTTCTCCTCTTGATGGTTATTTTTAGGACTTAGGGGGACTAAGCTATCAATACCAGAGGTAGATAGCTTAGATACAATTCTACCATGCAGAAATCCCAGGCATAGCAACAAGGCCAGAGCACTTCATCCCATAAAAACCTCCAACTCCAGCATACCTGGGAAACCACCTCACTAATTCATGTCACGTCTATTTGCAGGACATCAATGACTGCTACTAGAAGAAAAGCTAAATTAGAAGTAACAGGAGATATCACAGAATCCCCTTGGACTAATTTATGAGTCAGTCAAGGAAAAGAATGACATGCTCTCCTTGAATGTATGTACTGCTTAGCTGAACATGTCTGAGAAAACCAAGTAGCAACACGATGACTGTTTGTCCATAACATGCGTATTCATTGAATAAAACTGTTTTCAATCATGATCATTTACCATCTGAAAAAAATACAGGGTCTCATTCAGGTTTAGCTGTCTTATTTAAGAGCACCAAGCACTAAAAAATTAACTTCTCAATTCCTTCATTAGAATTGAGAATGGGCCAGGTATTTTATGCAGATGAAAAGAAGGCAAAGATATGTGCCCTTCATTGCTAAGTCTCTCTGCAACATTTTCATAAATAACAGAGGAGCCACCCAATTTTAATCGACGCAAGAACTATGACATATATGTGTGTGTATATATACATATATAACTGCTTTAGTAATGACTTAATGATAAGCAACTATTTTACTTCATAATCTACTTCTTAAGGAATCTATAAGAATTTCCTAATACACAAACCAACTAATGAAGCTTTTGGGGAGCCACTATGAAAAAATAACAGGTTTAAAACTTTCAGCGAGAATTTTTAAATAAATTTATTATAAGGCCAACAGATTTTATTAAGACCAATTAATTTATAAGCTAGTGATCTCCAAAATATATTCTTGACCAACATTCCACACCTATAAGCATGGTGGTCACACTGTGAAGAGAAAAAAAATCAAACAGATACTCTGAAAATTTCAGAGAACTGAGAATTACAGGCATAACTCTTTTTATTGTGTTTCATTTTATTGCACTTCGCAGGTATTGCATGTTTCACAAATTGAAGGTTAATGGCAACCCTGTGTTGAACAAATCTATCAGCACCATTTTTTCCAATAGCATTTGCTCACTTCATGTCTCGGTGTCACATTTTGGTAATTCTTGCAATACTTCAAATTTTTTCATTATTTTTATATTTGTCATGGTGATCAGTGATCTTTCATGTTACTGTAAGACTCACTGAAAGTTCAGGTGTTGGTTAGCATTTTTAGCAATAAAGTATTTTTTAATTAAGGCATGTACTTTTTTTTAGACATAATGCTATTGCACACTTACTTAATAGACTATAGTCTGGTGTAAACATAACTTTTGTTTCTTTTTTTATTGAGGTATAGTTGATGTACAATATTATACAAATTTCAGGTGTACAACTTACTGATTCACAATTTTGAAAGGTTACATTCTACTTTTAGTTACTATAAAATATTGGCTATATTTCTTGTGTTGTATTATATATCCTTGTAACTTATTTATCTTATACATACATAGCAGTTTGTACCTCTTAATCCTCTACGCCTATTTTGCCCCTCCCCCATTCCCTCTCCCCACTGGTAACCATTAGTTTGTTCTCTATAACTGTCACTCTGTTTCTGTTTTGTTATATTCACTCACTTGTTTTATTTTTTAGATTCCACATATAAGTGATATACAGTATTTGTCTTTCTCTGTCTGATTTATTTCACTAAGTTTAATACCCTTCATGTCCATCCATGTTGTTGCAAATGGCAAAATTTCATTCTTTTTTATGGCTGATTAGTATTCCATTGTATGTATATACTACATCTTCCTTATCCATTCATCTGTTGATGGACTCTTAGGATGCTTCCATATCTTGGCAATTGTAAATAATGTTGCTATGGACATTGGGGTACATGTATCTTTTCAAATTAGTGTTTTTGTGGGGTTTTTTTTCTTATAAATACCCAAGTGTGGAATTGCTGGGTCATATGATAGTTTAATTTTTTATTTTTTTGAGAAACCTCCATACTGTTTTCCATAATGGACACACCAAGTTACATTCCCACCAACAGTGTATGAGAATTCCCTTTTCTCCACATCCTTGCCAAAATTTATTTATGGTCTTTTTGATGATAGCCATTCTGACAGGTGTGAGGTCACCTGTGGTTTTAATTTTCACTTCTCTGATGATTAGTCATTTTGAGTATCCTTTCATGTGCCTGCTGGCCATCTGTATGTCTTCTTTGGAAAAATGTCTATTCAGGTCTTCTGTCCATTTTTAATCAAGTTGCTTGTTTTTGATGTTGAGTTTTACAAGCTGTTTATATATTTTGGTTAACTCCTTATTAGTCATATCATTTGCAAATATTTTCTCCCATTCAACAGTTGTCTTTTTGTTTTGTCATTGGTTTCCTTTGCTGTGCAAAAGCTTCTACGATTAGGTCTCATGTGTTTATTTTTGCTTTTATTTCCTTTGCTTTAGGAGACAGATCCAAAAAAATATTGCTATAATTTACATCAGAGAACCAAAAAATTTTGGTTCTCTGACATAAATTGTCTAGAACCAAAAATATCTCCAAGGTATGCCTATATGTATACCAGTTGAAAAGAAATTAAACTTAGTTAAATATGAAAATGAATTTCAGATTCACAGCAAAATTAAATCCATTCTTTTCATTGTCCCAGTCTTCTATATCTGCCATCTAATCTATTTGGAATAAGCAGAAGTTTCTGAAAACTCAAATTTAGAATACCATCCTTAAGAGTGTTGGAGAAGAAAAGAGATAAAGGACAGAGTAAAGGAGGGTCACAGGGCTAAAAGGCAATAACTGCACTTAAGTGTTTAAAGAACAGCATTTGTGTAGCAACAAGGAAATTAAAGAGATATGTTGTAGAAATTCTGGTTTTCTGGAAGACTCTATGGGCAAGGTATAGGTATAGTTGAAATAAAACACATTGAACTAAGCAGGGAGCTAAGAGTTTAGGCTTTTCCACTGACATATTGTATGATTTTGATCAAGTTACTTTACCTTTTCAGGTTTCAGAAACATATTTGTTTGAAAAGCAAGATATCAGGTTATATGCCCCTCTCCCATGTTTTATGAGGGGAAAGCTGCCTACTGTTTTTCCACACTGTCTCTTCAGTGATCAACTTCTTTATTCCTTTTTCTCTTCACATTTCCTCTTCTCTCCTTCTGGGGCTCATTCTGCTTTATGGTGCTTTACAGTCCCCTTAATGAAAGGGTCAGTCTGATGAGTCTTAACTAGGCTAAAATAAATAATTATTTGTTTCAGGGTTGCTTCTTCATCAGGCTCTCAAAAGCATACTAAAAAAGCAAAATTTAAATACAATCAGTCATGAAAGCATCTTGCAAATCCAGGTTATTCTCCACCAACTTGGGAATATTCCCAATATACTTCAGCTCTCTCAATGAACACTGAGCAGCATTCTTGGCTAGAGTTGTCAGACCTTAATTTGTCAGTAATCACCAGGTTTAGAAATGCATAGCTCTTCTTGGAACCACAGAACCAAAAAAAATGTCAAGAGATCACCTCATTCAATCATCTGTATTGTCTAAACGTTTTTCCCCCTAGAAAAATCAACATTTTGTATACATTGAAACTACACAGAGTTGTATCATAAGCCTGCTAGGCATAGGCAGTGCCTGATGTTTTATATAATACTTAGAGTCCTGTGAGTGTTAATTCAACAAACACTAGCACCACAAAATAGACAAATTTAGCATGCCTGGCAACATCTTCACTACTTTTCCCCCTCCTTGTCACCTACTCAAGCATTCCGGCACTATGGTTTCCCCATGCCAAACCACTGTGATTTCCTTAGATGCTTCTGTAATTCAGTAAGACATGCTCAACTAGAACTGATTATGGGACATACACCCTGGAAAATAAATCAGTACTAAGCAAATAGGAATCCCCTTAGCATTGTAAGAAAAATAGTACAGTGGAAAAATACTTTTCTAACAAATAATTCCTTTCATGAAATGAGAAGTTTGGAATTAGTGGTAAGATAACTGGTATCTGTTACATGAAAGATTCTCTCACTTTCTCTAAATACCTCTCTAAAAATATAATGTATCAGAATTCTAGTTCATAACACAGATCCTCATATGAACAAAAATACAAGTAACGTATTACGAACAGATTCACTTGGTTAGATAACCTCTGAAAGTGCTTAAATTGAAAGAATTCAATTCCATGAATATTTCTATCAGGTAGGTACTCACATATACTTTAAAAATACATCCAGGAGAGTTAAGATGGTGGAGAAGTAGGAGGATGTGGAGTTCATCTCTTTCCATGGATGCATCAGGAATACACCTATAGATGCAACAATACTCACAGAACACTGGCTGAACACTAGCAGAAGACCTTGGACATGGGAAAGGACTATAAAGATCCCTGCATAACTGGGCAGGACAAGGAAAAGAAGGGAGAAGGAGGAGGAGAGGAATCGGGATGGGACCTGCACCCTGTCACAGGGGAGCTGAAGCAGAGGAGAGATTCCCGAATTTGAGGAAACCTCTTTCTGATAGGGAAATCGATTGGGACAGAAGGGAAGCATTTGAGGCTTCTGGAAGAGGGTGAAGCAGCCAATCTGTGGCAGACGTGACAGAGTGAGAACTACACAGATGTTCTATACCACAGCCCTATGTACCCTGGACTGGGATGTGTGTTCACAGGTGTGCAAGGGGACTGAGAGCTGGAGAGTTGGGATGGGAGAACAGGCCCAGTGTGAGAACTGCTGTTGGCTGTGGGGAGACAGACTGAGGGGATGGGAGGGAGGAAATCCATAGCAAGGAATGCCTATGGAGGAAGACTGGACTGCCATGGCAGCAGGCACTACTGCTGAGTCCCACGCAAGGAGAGGAACCACCATTGTAGCCTCTCTCTCCCCACATGCCAGTGCCTGCATGGACAATAAAAGAAGCCCTCTCAGGGCTGACCCTCACACGCCAGCTTCAGGGCAATAAAAACAACCCCCTCAGGGCTGGTCCTCACGCACTTATGCCAGGAGCTAGAAAAGACCCTCACTAGGGCCATATCTCTTGTACCTGTGGCCACTGGCTTCCCTGAACATTTGGTGCATCCCAGGACTTCTGTGATCCAAGCAGTCATACCACCTCTGCACCCTGTTCTCACTGGGGCAGACCCAAGAGCTCCAAGGCAGCCTCAGGACCAGACTCCTCTGGGTGGACCACATGCTGAGGCGGGGATAAAACCAAAGCTGAACCCAGGGATGGGGCGACTAAAGAAGAGGATCAAAAATCCTTCCATGAGCTGCACAAGCTGTAGATTAAATCCCCACAATCAACTAGGTAGACCCTGTGTCTATGTAATATCTGAGTAGACAATGAGTGTTCCCACAAATGAAAACATTCTAGCTCTGGCAGCTGAGGACTTTGGAGGCAAGTACACGTAGGAATTGGGCCAGATCAGAGTCTGAATGGTCCCCACAGGGCCCACAGCATGTCCAGATACCAGCCCGGAGGCAGAGGAGGGCCTCTTGGCGAGACAGAAGTGAGCTGTGGCTCACAGTGTATGCAAGGACACTTACAGCTGAGACTCAGGGAAACATAATTATTACTATTCTTTTAAATATGTTTTGACTCACTCTGCTGTTGGTTATGGCTTTTTTTGCTTGTTGTTTCACTTTTTTTTATTTAGTCTTTTGGGATCTTCTTTAACATATATTTTTTAACATTTTTTTTATACTTCCATTTCTACTTTGCTTTTCTGTTGTTCTGTGTTTCTTCCTTTTTTAAAAATTTTAATCATTTTTATCAGTTTGTTCTGTTTCTGTGCTTTATTCTTCAGTGGGCACACTGCTTGGTTTTGTTTTTAGGTTGTGTGCTTTTGATATTTTTTATTTTAATTGTTTGATTTCACTCTTGGGTTCTTCTGTTTGTCTGGTTGTTCTCTTGCTATTTGATTTATTTGGTTCTGTTTTTGTTTCTTTTCTGTGTGTGCGGCATGTTTCCTTGTTTCTGTTTCCATTTTTTGATTTTACTTTTTCCCATTTGTCTGGGGTTTTGTTAGACTTTTTTTTTTTAATCCCCTTTATTGCCACAACGAGCGACTTGCGGGGTCTTGGTCCCTTGAACAAAAGTGGGGCCTGAGGCTCTGGAGTGGGAGCACTGAGTCCAGGATGCTGGACCAGTAGAGAATTCCCAGCCCCAGGGAAGACTAATCTCCGAGAGCTCTCATGGAGGCCTCTGTCTGAATCCAAGACCCGGCTCCACCCAACTGCCAGCAGCTCCCAGTGCTGGAAGCCTCACAGCAAACAACAAACAAGACAGGAACACAAACCCACTCATCAGCACACAGATTACCTAAAGTCATACTATGCTCACAGACACCCCAAAACATACCACCTGATACAGCCCTACTCATCAGAGGGAAAAGACTCAGCTTCACCCACCAGAATGCAGGCACCAGTTTCTTTTCTTTTATCATTTTTGTCAGTTTGTTTTGTTTCTTTGCTGCATTCTTCAGTTGGCACTCTGCTTTTGTTTTGTTTTGTGGTTTTGTGTTTTCGTTACTTTTCTTTTTAATTGTTTGATTTCATTCCTGGGTTCTTTTGTTTGTCTGTTGTTCTCTTGCTTTTTGTTTTATTTGATTATTTTTTTTTCTTTTGTGTGTGTGCGTGTTTCCTCATTTCTGTTTGTTTGATTTTACTTTTTACCATTTTTCTGGGGTTCTGTTAGTCTTTAAAAAAAAATTTTTTTTAATCCCCTTTATTGCCAGGACAAGCGAAATGTGAGGTCTTGGTTCCCTGACCAGAAGTCGGGCCTGAGGCTCTGGGGTGGGAGAACCGAGTCCAGGACGTTGGACCACTAGAGAATTCCTGGCCCTAGGGAAAGACCTCACATGGAGGCCATTATCTGAACCCAAGACCCAGCTCCACTGAACTGCCTGCAGCTCCCAGTGCTGGATGCCTCACACCAAACAACAAATGGGACAGGAACACAAACCCACCCATCAGCACACAGATGATGTAAAGTCACACTAAGCTCACAGACATCCCAAAACACACCACCTGACAGGGCCCTGCTTATCAGAGGTAAAAGACTCAGTTCTACCCACCAGAATGCAGGCACCAGTCCCTCCCATCAGGTAGCCTACACAAGCCACTGGACCAACCTCACCACCAGAGGCAGAGAACAGAAGCAAGAGGAACTACAACCCTGCAGCCTCGGGAAAGGAGACCTCAAATACTATAAATTAGACAAAATGAGAAGAGAGAGAAATATCTTGCAGGCAAAGCAGCAAGATAAAAACCCACAATACCAAATAAATGAAGAGGAAATAGGCAAACTACCTGAAAAAGAATTCAGAGTAATGACAGTAAATATGATCCAAATCTCGAAAATAGAATAGAGAAAATACAAGAAACGTTTAACAAGGACCTAAAAAAACGAAAGAGCAAACAAACAGTAATGAACAACACAAGAACTGAAATTAAAAATACTCCAAAAGGAATCAATAGCAGAATAACTGAGGAAGAAGACTGGATAACTGAACTGGAAGACAGAATGGTGGAAATAACTGCCACAGAGCGGAATAAAGAACAAAGAATGAAAAGAATGCAGCACAGGCTCAGAGACCTCTGGGACAACATTAAGCACACCAACATTCAAATTATAGGTGCCCCAGAAGAGGAAGATAAAAAGAAAGGGTCTGAGAAAATATTTGAAGAGATTATAGTCAAAAACTTGCCCAACATGGGAAAGGAAATAGTCAGTCAAGTCCAGGACGTGCAGAGAGTCCCGTAAATGATAAACCCAAGGAGAAACACGTGGAGACACATATTAATCAAACTAACAAACAATAAACACAGAAAAAATATTAAAAGCAGTAAGGGAAAAGCAACAAACAACATATAAGGGAATCCCTCTAAGGTTAACAGCTGATCTTTCAGCAGAAACTCTGTAGGCCAGAAGAGGGTGGCAGGATATATTTAAAGTGATGAAAGGGAAGAACCTACAACCAAGATTACCCAGCAAGAATCTCATTCATATTCGATGAAAAAATCAAAAGCTTTATAGACAAGCAAAGTTAAGAGAATTCAGCACCACCAAACCAGCATTACAGCAAATGCTAAAGGAACTTCTCTAGGAAGGAAACACAAGAGAAGGAAAACACCTACAAAAACAAACCCAAAATAATTAAGAAAATGATAATACAAAAATGCATATCAATAATGACCTTAAATGTAAAAGGATTAAATGTTCCAACCAGAAGACACAGATGGTTGAATGGACACAAAAAAAGACCCATATACACGCCATCTACAAGAGACCCACGTTGGACCTAGGGACATATACAGACTGAAAGTGAGGGGATGGAAAAAGATATTCCAAGCAAATGGAAATCAAAAGAAAGCTGGAGTAGCAATTCTCATATCAGACAAAATACACTTTAAAATAAAGACTATTACAAGAGACAAGGAAGGACACTACCTAATGATCAAGGAATCAATCCAAGAAGAAGACATAACAATTGTAAATATTTATGCACCCAACATAGGAGAACCTCAATACATAAGGCAAATGATGACAGCCATAAAAAGGGAAATCGACACTAACACAATAATAGTAGGGGACTTTAACACCCCTCTTACACCAATGGAGAGATCATCCAAAATGAAAATAAATAAGGAAACACAAGCTTTAAATGACACATTAGACTATATGAACTTAACAGATATTTATAGGACATCCATCCAAAAACAATAGAATACACATTCTTCTCAATTGAACATGAACATTCTCCAGGACAGATTACATCTTGGGTCACAAATCAACCCTCGGTAAATTTTTAAAAACTGAAATCATGTCAACCATCTTTTCTGATCACAATGCTATGAGACTAGATATCAATTACAGGAAAAAAGAAACTGTAAAAAATACAAACACACAAAGGCCAAACAATACTAAATAACCAAGAGATCAATGAAGAAATCAAAAAAGAAATCAAAAAATACCTAGCAACAAATGATAATGAAAATGTAACGACACAAAACCTATGGCATGCAGCAAAAGCTAAGAGGGAAGTTTATAGCAATACAATACTACCTCAAGAAACAAGAAAAATCTCAAATAAACAATCTAACTTTACACATAAAGCAATTAGAGAAAGAAGAACAAAAAAACCCCGAGGTTAGCAGAAGGAAAGAAATCATAAAGATCAGATCAGAAATAAATAAACCATTAGCCAGACTCATCAGGAAAAAAAAGGAAAAGACTCAAATCAACAGAATTAGAAATGAAAAAGGAGAAGTAACAACTGACACCACAGAAATACAAAGGCTCATAAGAGACTACTACAAGGAACTATATGCCAATAAAATGGACAACCTGGAAGAAATGGAAAAATTCTTAGAAAAGTACAACCTTTCAAGACTGAACCAGGAAGAATTGGAAAATATGAACAGGACAATCACAAGCACTGAAATTGAAACTGTGATTTAAAATCTTCCAACAAAAAAAAGCCCAGGACGAGATGGCTTCACATGTGAATTCCATCAAACATTTAAAGAAGAGCTAACACCTATCTTTCTCAATATCTTCCAAAATATAGCAGAGGGAGGAACACTCCCAAACTCATTCTGAGGCCACCATCACCCTGATAACAAAACCAGATATAGATGTCACAAAAAAAAGAAAACTACAGACCAATATCACTGATGAACATAGATACAAAAATTCTCAAAAAATACTAGCAAACAGAATCCAGCAGGACATTAAAACTATCATAAACCATGATCAAGGGAGGATTATTCCAGGAATGCAAGGATTCTTCAATATATGCAAATCAATCAATGTGATACACCATATTAACAAATTGAAGGATAAAAACCATATGATAATTTCAATAGATGCAGAAAAAGCTTTCAACAAAATTCAACACCAATTTAGGATAAAAACTCGCCAGAAACTGGGCAAAGAGGGAATGTACTTCAACATAATAAAGGCCATATATGACAAACCCACAGCAAACATCATTCTCAATGGTGAAAAACTGAAAGCATTTCCTCTAAGATCAGGAACAGTCAAGGGTGCTCACTCTTGCCACTATTATTAAACATAGTTTTGGAAGTCCTAGCAACAGCAATTAGTGAAGAAAAAGAAATAAAAGGAATCCAAACTGGAAAAGAAGTAAAGCTGTATTGTTTGCAAATGACATGATACTATACATAGAAAATCCAAAAGATGCCACCAGAAAACTACTAGAGCTAATCAATGAATTTGGAAAGGTATCAGGATACAAAATTACTGAACAGAAATATCATGCATTCCTATACACTAACAATGAAAAATCAGAAAGAAATTAAGGAAACACTCCCATTTACCATTGCAACAAAAAGAATAAAATACCTAGGAATAAAGCTACCTAAGGAGGAAAAGAACTGTATGCAGAAAACTGATGAAAGAAATCAAAAGCAATACAAACAGATGGAGAGATATACCATGTTCTTGGATTGGAAGAATCAATATTGTGAAAATGACTATATTACCCAAAGCAATCTACAGATTCAATGCAATCTCTATCAAATTACCAATGGCATTTTTCACAGAACTAGAACAAAAAAATTTACAATTTGTATGGAAACACAAAAGACCCCGAATAGCCAAAGCAATCCTGAGAAACAAAAACAGAGCTGGAGGAATCAGGCTCCCTGACTTCAGACTATACTACAAAGTTACAGTAATCAAGACAGTATGGTGCTGACACAAAAACAGAAATATAGATCAATGGAAAAGGATAGAAAGCCCAGAGATGAACCCACACACATATGGTCACCTTATCTTTGATAAAGGAGACAAGAATATACAAGGGAGAAAACGATAGCCTCTTCAACAAGTGGTGCTGGGAAAACTGGACAGCTATATGTAAAAGAATGAAATTAGAACACTTCCTAACACCATACACAAAAATAAACTCAAAATGGATTAAAGACCTAAATGTAAGGCCAGAGCCTATAAAATATAAAACTCATAGAGGAAAACATAGGCAGAACTCTCTATGACATAAATCACAGCAAGATCCTTTTTGACCCACTTCCTAGAGTAATGGAAATAAAAATAAATAAATAAACAAATGGGACTTAATGAAAGAAAATCTTTTGCGCAGCTTAGGAAACCATAAACAAGATGAAAAGACAACCCTCAGAATGGGAGAAAATATTTGCAAAGGAATCAATGGACAAAAGATTAATGTTCAAATATAGAAACAGCTCATGCAGCTCAATATAAAAAAAACCCAAATAACCCAATCCAAAAATTGGCAGAAGACCCAAATAGACATTTCTCTAAAGAAGATACAGATTGCCAGCAAACACATGAAAAGAAGCATGGCATCACTAATCATTAGAGAAACGCAAATCAAAACCACAATGAGGTACCACCTCACACTGGTCAGAATGGACATCATCAAAAAATCTACCAACAATAAATGGTGGAGAGGGTGTGGAGAAAAGCAAACCCTCTTGCACTGTTGGTGGGAATGTAAACTGATACAGCCACTATGGAGAACAGTATGGATGTTCCTTAAAAAACTAAAATTAGAACTACCATATGACCCAGCAATCCCACTACTGGCATATACGCTGAGAAAACCATAATTCAAAAAGACTCATGTACCACAATGTTCATTGTAGCACTATTTACAATAGCCAGGACATGGAAACACCTAAATGTCCATCAACAGATGAATGGATAAAGAAGACATGGCACATTTATACAATGGAATATTACTCAGCCATAAAAAGAAATGAAATTGAGTTATTTGTAGTGAGGTGGATGGGTCTAGAGACTGTCATACAGAGTAAAGTGTCAGAAAGAGAAAAACAAATACCATATGCTAACACATATATATGTAATCTAAAAAAAGGTACTGTTGAACCTAGTGGCAGGGCAGGAATAAAGACACAGAATCTAAAATCCTTCTTTCTGAAGCAGCTTTGCTCTTTTAGCTTTTGTAGCTCACTGATCCGCCACCAACCCCCATGTTTACTTATAGTGTTGTCATCTTCACTCATTCCAATGCTGTACCGAGAAACAGGGCACATGTCCTGGACTCCCCTCCACCATAGGGGACTTCTCTGGACCCTCAGGACACCCACTGAGTGGGATGAGAATTATTTAAAAGTCTCCTCGTTAATCCTGGTGTGCCAGGTCTGATCTAGGTCTCAAGGGCCCTCTTGAACTCCGGTAGCTTCAGTAGCCTTCATGAGATATGGAGCCCTGTGGCCTACAGAAGGCTCCCAAAGTTCCAGCAGCACGTGTGCAGAAAATCTGTACAGGGACTTTCTCTGTGCCAAGAAGCAAAACAATTCTTTAGCAAGTGCGGGAGACTTCCAGCCATTTATTATCTCACAGCTGCCATCTAGAAAATAACCTACACAACAAGGATCATGCAAAGAGCTATTTTATGAAAAAATGCCAATGAGGGTTCTAAGTGTTTATTTTAGAGATTTTAGAAGCCTTATTCAGCAAAAAAAAATTAAATCTACCTTCATTTAAAACTTTCTCAGTAATCTCCATTAACAAATATGATAGTATCAAAGAAAACAATGTTGTTCAACATAAATTTCAGAAAGAGAAAATATCCTTAATGGCTTATGCTTTGATTATAGAAAAACAATTATCAGTACTTTAGCTAGATCTATTGATTTTTTTTTTTTAATTTATTTATTTATTTAATTTTGGCTGCGTTGGGTCTTCATTGCTGCATGGGCTTTCTCTAGTTGTGGTGAGCGGGTGCCATTCTTCATTGTGGTGCACATGCTTCTCATTGCAGTGGCCTCTCTTGCTGTGAAACACGGGCTCTAGGCTCCCTGGCTCTAGATTGCAGGCTCAGTAGTTGTGGTGCAGAGGCTTAGTTGCTCCATGACATGTGGGATCTTCCTGGACCAGGGATCAAATCCATGTGCCCTGCACTGGCGGATGGATTCTTAACCACTGTGCCACCAGGGAAGTCCCAAGATCTACTGATTCTTTACCCACTGGATTCAACTAACATCATTCTGAAAACTTGTTAGAGTTCTTGCGTAACTGCATAGAGAAAAATCTATCTTGGATTATGTAAACAAGGGAAACACAGAAATGTTAATAATCAGAAATTATTCTTGAATTATTACTAATCCTAAAATATATTTTTTTCTCTTTGAAACGACTTCCCCACAACACAGATGATAACAATGTATAACAGTAAAAGAGACTTGAGTTTCTCTTTTTTACTCTTTTTTTTTTAACAACTGATTATCAATTTATTAAAAATGTTGATTTAAGCATCTGCAGTGGTGACTTCAACCTCGACTCCTGGCTCAATACTGATGGACGTGATCTGCTTGAAAATCTCAGAAGGACTGTGCAGGTCAATGAGTCGCTCGTGGATCCTCATCTGGAAACGATCCCAAGTCTTAGAACCCTCACCACAAGGAGTTTGCCTTGTAGTTATTCTCAGAGTCTTGGTAGGCATCTGAACGGTGCTTTCACTTTGAGATTCTTTTCCTTAGCGTCTCTGATTAGTTCAGCACATACCTTCTCCAAAGACTTCACGTTGCGGCTGGTGAGGGTGATTCTAATCCGGTGAATCGCCACCTCGGGCTCCACGGGAGTCTTTCCAGTATCTGTAAAGCCATGGCTACGGCACGGCTTCCTGACCGACTTGTTCTTCAGCGAGGGCGAACAGCGGTGAGTCAGGAGCATGGGTGGGTGGCCTGAGGCTCCGCTGCAGCGGCGACAGCGCCTTCCTCCAAGAGCTCTCCTATGTCTTTATGAGGCAAATGTGAGTGAACGAAAAAAATTCCAGAGAGTACCCACAGAAGAGAAAAAAAGAAAAATATTAATCCAAAAAATTCACAAAAAGTTAATGCTCCAATTACTTCAACTTCACTTGAATAAAGAAAGGTTGGTTGTAATTGTTAGAAAATAAAAATATTTTGCAGTGTTTCAGATTCCAACAATGTTTCAGAAGGATTATAGATTGGCAAGAAGAGACCACAAACTCACATGCATACAGACACCCAGACTTATGTGGAGTAAGATTAATTTCTGATTTAATTAAATAATGATTCAGAACACAGGGTCGTCCCACAGGGCAGAAGCAGATGCATCCTTCCCAGTCTAGTTCCCATGGTGACACGATGCATGACCATGCATCCAGCAACAGTAAATCTCCTGATCTCAGAGTCATGCTTTCTCTTTAACACACATTCAATTATTTGGTGCTTTCTAGTATCATCCTGAACTTTATGCCTTTCAAACACTCAATTGATGCCTATTCATTATACCCACAGAACTCATTCCCTCACTTGTTTCAGATTATTTATCAAATATTACTTTATCAGAAACAGACTACCCTGTATAAAAAGTATTCTCATAATTTCTCTATCTCTCGAATCTTATTTTACTTCTCTTCAAAGTACATATCACCATATTATTTTCCTGGTTTTATTGTTTGCCTCCCCCACCCCATCAGAATATAAGCTTTCTGAAATCAGAGACCCTGTCAGTTTTGTTCATTGCTATATCTTCAGAACAGAAAACAGTGCCTGGTAGACAGTAACCCCTCAATAAATATTTGCCTAATACATGAATAAATAATTTGTGAAGAAGAGAATCAACTCTATTTTAGATATGTTGAAATTGAAGAGCTTGGAAATATGGGTTAAAAATGAAAGAGAGTTAGCAGCTACCCACCTAGGTGTGATAAATGAAGCTAAATGAAACTGATAAGAGTAGGTGAGTTCCTTCAGGTAAAGAAAAAGTGCTAAGAGAGAATAAAATGGGACTAAGTAGAGAAATCTCATAGAACCCTTGTTTTTGAATGAAGGTATAGAAGAGAATTCAGTTAAAAGTATGGGGAAGAGGCCATCAGAGAAATAAAGAATGATCCTAAGGCATACAGTTCCAAGAGGCAGAAGACGGTCAATCGAGCCCAAACCTACAGAGAAGAACAGCCAGATAAGGAGCAGCTGGATTGGTAGGAAGTCACTGATGACCTCTGAAAGACCAGTTTTGGAATAGGGCAGAAACTAAGTCTCGGTGCCTTGAGATATGAAGAGGATGGGGTGAAAATGTGGAGGCAGAGAGTCAAGAGTCTCTTCATGTCCCCTGAGCTTCAAGAGTACCTGAAATATTTGTTGAATAAATGAGTACGTAGATAAATGAATACTGTTTTCTCCCCAGAACGAAGACAGCACATAAATTGCAGCTGAAGTCATGATATTAAAATGGTAAACAAAACACTCTTTTCAACAACATAGGTTGTATAAAAATATTTCCCTAATCAAAATCAATTTTCTCAGTAGTTTTCCCTCAATAAACATACAGTTTATTCCTGTAACTCATTTTTAAGTGAGCTTCTATGACTTTCATTTGTACCTTGTTTTTTATTTTTGTTTAAAATGCATTCTTGGTTAATGGAGCCTTTAGAAATTTACCTCGAGGCCCGACTCTGTCTCAGCGGGGACTGACCCTTGCTTTCTTTGGAATTGATAGCCTCTCAGCTGTGCTCCATTGATTAGCTTCCTAGGTATGCCAGAGACAACTCTGATGCATGAAGGAGTATGTCCTGAAGTGAACTAATAAAGGGCCTAGTTAGGAAGGTAACATGGTAATAAAATATATGTAAGATGAGAAATCACTCAGCTTTCCACAAGAAGAACCACCAAATAGTTACATGAAGAAACATATTTCTAGTGGGGTTTAAAAATAAATTATAATTAAATTTCTTGCTTTTCTGAACCCACAGCAAATTTATCTTAATCTGTCCCTGGGGTTCTCAAATAAGAGTGTGCATCAAGATCACCTGGAGGAGCTGTTCAACCACAGACTGCTGGGCCATACTCCCCCAGTTTCTGATTGAGTGGTCTGGGGTGGGGACAGATATTCTGCACTTATAACAAGTTCTCAAGTGATGTGGATGCTGCTGGACAGAACCACACTTCCAAAAACTACTGGTCTATGCAAACTGTATATATATTTTCATAATTTTTCCCCTACTTTTCTGTTGTCCTTCAGAGAAAAGGAGTCAAATTCTCATCCCGGCACTACTTCCCTGGTTTCTGTCAGTTTCTCTTGTGGAAAAAATTTTTTAAAGCTTTAAAAGCAAGAACAAAGTGATGTTAGGAGTAACCAAGCCTGGGTTTTCAGCTTCTACTCAATTTTAAGTGGAATGAAGGTTTTATCTTAGTCAATAAGATGTTAGTGTCCCTTAGGAAAAAGAAGATGGTGGTATGACACTCCTGATTTCATATTACACTACAAAGCAAAAATAATTAAAACATCATGGTATTGACAGAAAAACATATACACAGATCAGTGGAACAGAATTGAGAGTTCAGAAATAAACTCACACATAAATGGACAGTTAATTTACAACAAAGGAACAAAGAACATACAATGGAGAAAGGATAGTTTTTTCAATAAATGGTGTTGGGAAAACTGGACAGCCACAACCAAAGGTGAAACTAGACCACTATCTTACATCATACACAAAAATAAACATCAAGACTTGAATGTAAAACCTGAAACCATAAAACTCCTAGAAGAAAAACGAGGCAGCACACTCTTTGACACTGGTCTTAGCAACATCTTTCTGGATATGTCTCTTCAGGCAAAGGGAAAAAAAGAAAAAAGAAAAAGGACTACATCACACTCAAAACTTTTGCACAGCAAAGGAAACCATCAACACAATGAAAAGACAACCTCCAAATGGGAGAAGATATTTGTAAATCATATATCAAATAAGGCGTTAATATGCAAAATATATAAAGAACTCATAAAACAACAAAAGCCCTGATTTTAAAATGGACAGAGGATCTGAATAGACATTTTTCCAAAGAAGACATACAGATGACCAACAGGCACATGAAAAGATGTTCAATGTCACTAATTATTAGGGAAATGAAAATCAAAACCACAATGAGATTCCACCTCCCACCCATTAGAATGGATATTATCAAAAAGGCAAGAAACAAGTGTTGGCAAGGATGTGGACAAAAGGGAACCCCCATGCACCATTGGTGGGAATGTAAATTGGTGCAGCTGCTATAGAAAACAGTATGGAGGTTCCTCAAAAAATTAAAAATATGTATGTGTCAAACCCAATCTTCCAATTTATCCCTCCCCACGCCTCTTACTCCCCAGTAACCATAAGTTTATTTTCTACATCTGTAACTCTACTTTGGTTTCGTAGATAAGTTCATTTGTAGCCTTTTTTGAGATTCCACATCTCAAAGTGATATCATATGATATTTGTCTTTTGCTGTCTGACTTACTTCACTCAGTATGAGAATCTCTAGGTCCATCCATGTTGCTGAAAATGGCATATATATACAATAGATAACTAATAAGAACCTGCTGTATAGCACAGGGAACTCTACTCAGTACTCTGTAATGGCTTATGGGAAAAAGAATCTAAGAAAGAGTGGATATATGTCTATGTATAACAGATTCACTTTTCTGTATACCTGAAACTAACAGAATTTTGTAAATCAATTATACCCCAATAAATTTTTTTTTTAATTACAACTAGAACTATTATATGATCCAGCTCTTCTACTTCTGGGTATTCATCTGAAGAATATAAAAACACTGGTTTGAAAAGATATATGCCCCCTATGTTCACTGCAGAATTATTTACAATAGCAAAGTTATGGGGACAGCCTAAGTGCCCAAAAATGGATGAATGGATAAAGAAGATGTGGCATATATATATATATATATATATATACTACTCAGTCATAAAATATAAGATGCAATCTTGCCATTTGCTACAACAATGATGGACCTTGAGCATATTATGCTAAGTGAAATAAGTCCAAGAAAGACAAATACCATATGATTTCACTCACATGTGGAATATAAAACAAACCATAATAAAATAAAACAAGCAAAACATAAACAAACACATAGATACAGAGAACATATTAGTGATTACCAGAAGGGAAGTGGGGTGGAGGAGGGTGAAATGGGTAAAGCAGGTTAACTGTATGGCAATGGATGGAAACTAAACTTTTGGTGGTGAGCACACTGTAGTGTATACAGAAGCTGAAATATAATGTTGTATACATGAAACTTAATGTTATAAACTAATGTTACCTTAATAAAAGAAAGAAAAAAAAAGACTTTAGTGCCACTTAGAAAATAAGAGCTCAGATGAAATCATACAAATATAGTTGAACTATCTAGCACTAAAAAGTGATTCTTTTTCATTTGCAAAACATGCATAAAATAAACACTTGTCCCCATCAAAGTCCTTAATACTATTTAGAAAAGGAGGGTGGTATTCATAAAATGACAGAAGAAAATAATACTCATTTGCCACATTGATCTTTATTTTTCCATTTTTTATTTTGTTTTTAAGTCAAAGAAGAAACAGCACACTTAGAGTCTAAACAATCTAAAGGTAGACTGTAGTGCTTAAATTGGGACCTTCACAATTAAATTATTTTTCTTCCTTTACTCAATGTATTGACAAAGAGAAGAGCATGGTATCCTAAGTAAGGCAAATCTGACTGTGCAGAGCTGATGGGGCAAATCATGTGAGGCTCTAAATGAGCTTCTTACCTGCTCTACACTTGAGCAATTCCAAAGAGATTAGGGTTGCGTTGATTAAAACATTTGTAAGAACAAATTAATATTCGAAGTGGTACCAGCTGTAGATTTCTGCTTATTTTCCAGTTCTAAAAAGTAAAGATTAAAAATAAAATTAAGGCAGTACTCAATAAATATTTTTGAATAAAATAAATATTAACTATCTCAGAGATTTCAGAACATTGATTTCTAAAGAACACACTAAAGTATTTATGCTTGATTTGCTCTTTTCCCACACACAAACAAACAAACTTAACTAGCTAAGAAGGGCATACGCAACACTAAACAGAATTCAATGATAAAAGATTATCTATAATTTTATCCAAAGATATTATTACATTGCCTAGCTGTAAAGTGTTTGGGATGAAGGTGAAAAAATATACAGAATCCACACAAACCTGAGTCTGATCTACAGGGATGTTAAGTTGATCAATCAGCACAGACTAATTGAACACTCAGTAGACATCTCAGTTTTACCTGTCTAGCATCCATTTCTCATGGAAATTAATCTTCCTAATACTCTGTTCATTGTCTGCAATGTTCATTAAGATCTTCACTGGCTGGGTTTCAGGCAAGTTGACCAATATATGACTTCAGTTTTTGTACTTAAAATATCTCTGATCTTAACTTCTCAATGTACAAAAAAAAAGGCAGTCAAAAACCCTGTCAGCCAACTTAGTGTACATGTCCTTACCACTATATTTGAAATAATGGCAACCTCAAAGCTTACCATTTATATGTTTTATAAACAACTTTTGAAGTTGTTTATAAACAACATAGCTCTCAGAGAGAGAATCCAAAACAGAATCACAGTTTAATTTGTTGATAATGCTACTTAGTTTTATCATAACCCACTAAGCTATCATCATCACAATCCACAGTGAGAGATTTCATTACTGTTCTGTTCACTCTTCCACAAAAAAACTTTGAGGGCCTATTCAAAGGTTCAAGCACCTAAGCATAGTTATTAATCCATCCTTGAGAGAGTAATAACCTTTCAGCTCTGGTGATAAATCAATGGGGAGCCAAAGTCATACATCATATCACATTTACATCCACCTCCAACAGTGACTATGAAGGGTTCAGAGATTACACGGCACTATTCTAACAATAAGTATTTTGGATGAAGGTGAAAAAATGGAATCTCTACAAATCTGACTTCTTTCCTAGAAGTTTACGTGATCAACCAGGAAACATTTACTGAAATTCCCAATGGGCATCTTGTTTTTGCCTGTCAGCATCCATTTCCCATCTGCCAGCACAAAAGCCCACCTTTTCCTTTAAGGAACTACCCATTCTCCAATTTCAGTGCAAATGTCATGAAAGAGAAAGGGCAACTGATCCCACCTCCCCTCTCAAGACATAACCATGTAACTCAGGCCAAGCACCTGACCCAAGACAGTCCAATAAAACCAATAATCATCAGCCCCAAAGCTTTCCCTGAATCTACTGAGAGAAGGAAACTCTTCCTCTACTACCAGAAGGCATACTTTAGGGAGCTCTCACCTGAGAGCAAAGCCAAGACAAAGGAAAGCAGGAGGACAAATTCTTGATAAAAAATTTGGATACCTGATCCAGCATGACTAAATATTCAGCCAGACCCATCCCTGGACCTTCTTCATTACTTGAATTAGTGTTCGGTTTCTTTAACTTGCAACCGAGAGTTCTGAAAAATTACAAGCAACCAAAAGCCTGCACCCCGTTAGACAAAGTGGCAAAGATACAAAGATATATAACAAATAATTCCTGCCTCTAAGAATCTTTCAGCATCTAGTTGGAAATATAAGACATAAATACAAAAAAATAACTAGAAACATAAGGCTCAACACAATGATAGGTTCTATATGAGTACAGAGAAAGGAGACACCACCACAGGCTGCATATTAAACAAGACTTTACAATATAACAAAACAGTGAACTAGATGTTGAGGGATGTGCAGGATGTGGCTTACCTGACAAAGGTACGAAAGGAGATTTAGAAAAGGTGAACTATGAGAGCAGTAATTCAAGAATGTGCATTTGGGGCTTCCCTGGTGGCACAGTGGTTGAGAGTCCGCCTGCCGATGCAGGAGACACGGGTTCGTGCCCCGGTCCGGAAAGATCCCACATGCCGCGGAGCGGCTGGGCCCGTGAGCCATGGCCACTAGGCCTGCGCGTCTGGAGCCTGTGCTCCGCAATGGGAGAGGCCGCGACAGTGAGAGGCCTGCGTACCGCAAAAAAAAAAAAAAAAAAGAATGT
>NC_041228.1:45375650-45380060 GCF_002837175.3 Physeter macrocephalus
TAAAGAAGATGTGGCATATATATATATATATATATATATATATACTACTCAGTCATAAAATACAAGATGCAATCTTGCCATTTGCTACAACAATGATGGACCTTGAGCATATTATGCTAAGTGAAATAAGTCCAAGAAAGACAAATACCATATGATTTCACTCACATGTGGAATATAAAACAAACCATAATAAAATAAAACAAGCAAAACATAAACAAACACATAGATACAGAGAACATATTAGTGATTACCAGAAGGGAAGTGGGGTGGAGGAGGGTGAAATGGGTAAAGCAGGTTAACTGTATGGCAATGGATGGAAACTAAACTTTTGGTGGTGAGCACACTGTAGTGTATACAGAAGCTGAAATATAATGTTGTATACATGAAACTTAATGTTATAAACTAATGTTACCTTAATAAAAGAAAGAAAAAAAAAGACTTTAGTGCCACTTAGAAAATAAGAGCTCAGATGAAATCATACAAATATAGTTGAACTATCTAGCACTAAAAAGTGATTCTTTTTCATTTGCAAAACATGCATAAAATAAACACTTGTCCCCATCAAAGTCCTTAATACTATTTAGAAAAGGAGGGTGGTATTCATAAAATGACAGAAGAAAATAATACTCATTTGCCACATTGATCTTTATTTTTCCATTTTTTATTTTGTTTTTAAGTCAAAGAAGAAACAGCACACTTAGAGTCTAAACAATCTAAAGGTAGACTGTAGTGCTTAAATTGGGACCTTCACAATTAAATTATTTTTCTTCCTTTACTCAATGTATTGACAAAGAGAAGAGCATGGTATCCTAAGTAAGGCAAATCTGACTGTGCAGAGCTGATGGGGCAAATCATGTGAGGCTCTAAATGAGCTTCTTACCTGCTCTACACTTGAGCAATTCCAAAGAGATTAGGGTTGCGTTGATTAAAACATTTGTAAGAACAAATTAATATTCGAAGTGGTACCAGCTGTAGATTTCTGCTTATTTTCCAGTTCTAAAAAGTAAAGATTAAAAATAAAATTAAGGCAGTACTCAATAAATATTTTTGAATAAAATAAATATTAACTATCTCAGAGATTTCAGAACATTGATTTCTAAAGAACACACTAAAGTATTTATGCTTGATTTGCTCTTTTCCCACACACAAACAAACAAACTTAACTAGCTAAGAAGGGCATACGCAACACTAAACAGAATTCAATGATAAAAGATTATCTATAATTTTATCCAAAGATATTATTACATTGCCTAGCTGTAAAGTGTTTGGGATGAAGGTGAAAAAATATACAGAATCCACACAAACCTGAGTCTGATCTACAGGGATGTTAAGTTGATCAATCAGCACAGACTAATTGAACACTCAGTAGACATCTCAGTTTTACCTGTCTAGCATCCATTTCTCATGGAAATTAATCTTCCTAATACTCTGTTCATTGTCTGCAATGTTCATTAAGATCTTCACTGGCTGGGTTTCAGGCAAGTTGACCAATATATGACTTCAGTTTTTGTACTTAAAATATCTCTGATCTTAACTTCTCAATGTACAAAAAAAAAGGCAGTCAAAAACCCTGTCAGCCAACTTAGTGTACATGTCCTTACCACTATATTTGAAATAATGGCAACCTCAAAGCTTACCATTTATATGTTTTATAAACAACTTTTGAAGTTGTTTATAAACAACATAGCTCTCAGAGAGAGAATCCAAAACAGAATCACAGTTTAATTTGTTGATAATGCTACTTAGTTTTATCATAACCCACTAAGCTATCATCATCACAATCCACAGTGAGAGATTTCATTACTGTTCTGTTCACTCTTCCACAAAAAAACTTTGAGGGCCTATTCAAAGGTTCAAGCACCTAAGCATAGTTATTAATCCATCCTTGAGAGAGTAATAACCTTTCAGCTCTGGTGATAAATCAATGGGGAGCCAAAGTCATACATCATATCACATTTACATCCACCTCCAACAGTGACTATGAAGGGTTCAGAGATTACACGGCACTATTCTAACAATAAGTATTTTGGATGAAGGTGAAAAAATGGAATCTCTACAAATCTGACTTCTTTCCTAGAAGTTTACGTGATCAACCAGGAAACATTTACTGAAATTCCCAATGGGCATCTTGTTTTTGCCTGTCAGCATCCATTTCCCATCTGCCAGCACAAAAGCCCACCTTTTCCTTTAAGGAACTACCCATTCTCCAATTTCAGTGCAAATGTCATGAAAGAGAAAGGGCAACTGATCCCACCTCCCCTCTCAAGACATAACCATGTAACTCAGGCCAAGCACCTGACCCAAGACAGTCCAATAAAACCAATAATCATCAGCCCCAAAGCTTTCCCTGAATCTACTGAGAGAAGGAAACTCTTCCTCTACTACCAGAAGGCATACTTTAGGGAGCTCTCACCTGAGAGCAAAGCCAAGACAAAGGAAAGCAGGAGGACAAATTCTTGATAAAAAATTTGGATACCTGATCCAGCATGACTAAATATTCAGCCAGACCCATCCCTGGACCTTCTTCATTACTTGAATTAGTGTTCGGTTTCTTTAACTTGCAACCGAGAGTTCTGAAAAATTACAAGCAACCAAAAGCCTGCACCCCGTTAGACAAAGTGGCAAAGATACAAAGATATATAACAAATAATTCCTGCCTCTAAGAATCTTTCAGCATCTAGTTGGAAATATAAGACATAAATACAAAAAAATAACTAGAAACATAAGGCTCAACACAATGATAGGTTCTATATGAGTACAGAGAAAGGAGACACCACCACAGGCTGCATATTAAACAAGACTTTACAATATAACAAAACAGTGAACTAGATGTTGAGGGATGTGCAGGATGTGGCTTACCTGACAAAGGTACGAAAGGAGATTTAGAAAAGGTGAACTATGAGAGCAGTAATTCAAGAATGTGCATTTGGGGCTTCCCTGGTGGCACAGTGGTTGAGAGTCCGCCTGCCGATGCAGGAGACACGGGTTCGTGCCCCGGTCCGGAAAGATCCCACATGCCGCGGAGCGGCTGGGCCCGTGAGCCATGGCCACTAGGCCTGCGCGTCTGGAGCCTGTGCTCCGCAATGGGAGAGGCCGCGACAGTGAGAGGCCTGCGTACCGCAAAAAAAAAAAAAAAAAAGAATGTGCATTTGGTAACTGGGGAAAAAATACAGTATAAACAATAAATGGATCATAAAATGTTGAGTCATGGGATATCAACAATAAATATATTAGTCCAGGGACAAAAAGAATTCATAAGTAGTTGTTCAATGATAGACACATTATGTATAATATTTCAGATCTACTTTATATGAGATCATATTGATTAATTAGATTATAATGGCTTAATGTTAAAATTGTGCTTAAAGAACAAGTGACAAAAGCCAAAACCTAAATGTGGCCTTTTCCCTTTCCGTATACATAGTAGATAACCCTCTCATCCCACAAGCTATTCTTGTCCACTACTGTAACACATCTCATCTAGAACTAAAGGGCTATAAAAATAAACCATGCTACATGAACTTCACTCAACTTCTGTTTAAGAAACTAGGACAGAGGAGGTAAAAGACAAACATACACCAAGGAAGTAAACGTGGCCATACAGCTATCAGATTTGCTTTGTCCAGTTTCTCCATGAGGTGAAAAGTTTATAATAGAAATTATTAAAGACATTTCTATTTCCACTGTGGTTTTAGCGATTTTCCCTTGGAGCATTAAGAAATTGTATGGGCAGAGCTTCCTTTGGCTCTTGCTGCAAGCAGGAATGCAAAATGTCTATGTCCTTCATTCCCCTACTTGGGGGAATTATTGTTTAGTTAATTAGAATATAATGTTTTATTAAACATTTTTTTAAATTTGTGGTACCAATCTGTATTTATAGTTGTCACTTTCATGGTAATCTATGTATAGGTTCAAACATTTTGACTGCTTCAAGTAGTCATTCACCAGTTACATTAATATTTTTTGAAACATCTTTATTGGAGTATAATTGCTTTACAATGTTGTGTTAGTTTCTGCTGTACAACAAATAAATCAGCTACATGTATACATATATCCCCATATCTCCTCCCTCTTGCACCTCCCTCCCACCCTCCCTATCCCACCCCTCTAGGTGGTCACAAAGTACCGAGCTGAATTCCCTGTGCTATGCAGCTGCTTCCCACTAGCTATCTATTTTACATTTGGTAGTGTATATATGTCAATGCTACTCTCTCACTTGGTCTCAGCTTACCCTTCCCCCTCCCTGTGTCCTCAAGTCCATTCTCTACAACTGTTTCTTTATTCCTGTCCTGCCACTAGTTCTTCAGAACCATTTTTTTTTTTTAGATTCCATATATATGTGTTAGCATACGGTACTTGTTTTTCTTTTTCTGATTTACTTCACTCTGTATGACAGACTCTAGGCCCATC
>NC_041228.1:45380622-45381250 GCF_002837175.3 Physeter macrocephalus
AGTAGTGGGAGTGCTGGGTCATATGGTAGTTCTATTTTTAGTTTTTTAAGGAACCTCCATACTGTTTGCCATAGTGGCTGTATTGGTTTACATTCCCACCAACAGTGCAAGAGGGTTCCCTTTTCTCTACACCCTCTACAGCATTTATTGTTTGTAGATTTTTTTGATGATGTCCATTCTGACCAGTGTGAGATGATACCTCATTGTACTTTTGATTTGCATTTCTCTAATGATTAGTGATGCTGAGCATCCTTTCATGTGTTTGTTGGCAATCTGTATATCTTCTTTGGAGAAATGTCTATTTAGGTCTTCTGCCCATTTTTGGATTGGAAGCTTTTAAGTTTCATTAGGTCGCATTTGTTTTTTTTGTTTGTTTTTATTTCCATTTCTCTAGGAGGTGGGTCAAAAAGGTTCTTGTTGTGATTTCTGTCATAAAGTGTTCTGCCTATGTTTTCCACTATGAGTTTCGTAGTGTCTGGCCTTACATTTAGGTCTTTAATCCATTTTGAGTTTATTTTTGTGTATGGTGTTAGGGAATGTTCTAATTTCATTCTTTTACATGCAGCTGTCCAGTTTTCCCAGCACCAATTATTGAAGAGGCTGTCTTTTCTCCATTGTATATTCTTGT
>NC_041228.1:45381432-45436588 GCF_002837175.3 Physeter macrocephalus
TTTGCAGTATAGTCTGAAGTCAGGGAGCCTGATTCCTTCAGCTCCGTTTTTCTTTCTCAAGATTGCTTTGGCTATTCAGGGTCTTTTTTGTTTCCATAAAAATTGTGAATTTTTTTTTTATCTAGTTCTGTGAAAAATGCCATTGGTAGTTTGATAGGGATTGCACTGAATCTGTAGAATGCTTGGGTAGTGTAGTCATTTTCACAATGTTGATTCTTCCAATCCAAGAACATGGTATATCTCTCCATCTGTTTGTATCATCTTTAATTTATTTCATCAGCATCTTATAATTTTCTGCATACACGTGTTTTGCCTCCTTAGGTAGGTTTATTCCCAGATATTTTATTCTTTTTGTTGCAATGGTAAATGGGAGTGTTTCCTTAATTTCTCTTTCAGATTTTCAGATTTTTCATCATTAGTGTATAGGAGTGCATGAGATTTCTGTGCAGTAATTTTGTATCCTGCTACTTTATCAAATTCATTGATTAGTCCTAGTACTTTTCTGGTAGCATCTTTAGGAATCTCTGCGTATAGTACCATGTCATCTGCAAACAGTGACAGTTTTACTTCCTTTTTTCTGATTTGGATTCCTTTTATTTCTTTTTCTTCTTCTCTTATTGCCATGGCTAAAACTTCCAAAACTATGTGGACTAATAACGGTGAGAGTGGGCAACCTTGTCTTGCTCCTGATCTTAGGGGAAATGGTTAGTTTTTCACCATTGAAAGTGATGTTGGCTGGGAACATATTTTACCAAAGGCCATTATCAGCTTTGTATTGAATAGGAAACTTTGTATGTGATTATTCTCTAACTTAATAATTACTATTGCTGATACAATATCTCTCATGGCTATTAATTGTTTCCTGGAAATTTTACTGAGAAAAATGGACTCATCATAATTCCTTGGTAACATAGTTTTCCATCTAGAGTCATCAAACTCAATAATGTTATATGAGAAAAGAATGTCTCTAATACCTTATCTCTTGATACCCATTTAAGTTTCTATTTCCATTTGTGGCATCATCTCCAGTATGACATATATTTCTACCAGTATAAAAGATGTCCATTTGAAATAAGCTTTTACAAAGGTATTACAACACACACTCTTATAGTAGACATGTCTTCACAAACCTCAATTAATAAAACCTCACAACTCTGTCAAAGATAATTACTGCTTTGGTCAATGTTTACAATTAGAAACTGCAACACTAAAAGATCCTTTCTGTCAAGCCAAAGTCAGAGAAGAGGCAAAGGAGTTGATCTATGATTAGACATGCTTTTATATCTTTTTACCAAAAGCTTTAAAATGTGAAATGCTATATAAAGTCTAATTTTCACTCTTTACTCTTTACAGTGAAATGCATTATTTCCTGAAACAAATAAACATATGATTATAATCCTCTTGCTATTTTATGGAAAAGTCTTGTGCTTTAAGTTTGAATATGCACGTTTACTAAGTTTTATGTTTGTTGAATGGTGGAATTGAGAGACATTTTAAAAATATGCCTAAGTGATAATCACTACCATATTTTAAACTTAGAGAAATCAGAAATTATCAAAATATATGTTTATATCATACAGTATAAAGTAAAGCTTTGGATAAGGTTTCAATATTACATGAAGCACAAGGACTAGGAAAGAAGAGATAGATGGTTTCCTGTTTTCTCAAAAAAAGTTATAATGGTAGGCAGGATAAAGGCTCCCCAAAGATGTCTAGGTCCTGTGACTACATATGTTACCTTACATGGAAAAAGTTAATCACACTTTGCAGGTGTGATTGACATAAGGATTTTTTTTTTTTAACTTAAGGATCTTGAGATTGGGAGGTTATCCTTAATTATCCAGCTGGACCCATTTTTATCACAAGGATCATTAAAAGTGGAAGAGAGAGGCAGAAGAGAAGGTCCAAGGGATGGGGTCTGAGAAGAACTAGATCTGCCAAAGCTGGCTTTGGGGATGGAGGAAGGAGACCATGAGCCAAGGAATGTGGGTAGCCTCTAAAAGCTGGAAAGAGTAAGAAAATGGATTATCCCCTGGAGTCTCCAGAAAGGAATGTAGCCCTGTTGACACTTTGATTTTAGCTCAATAAGACTCATATTGGACTTCTGGCCTACTAAACTATAAGATAATAAATTTTGTTGTTAAGACTCCAAGATTATAGAAATTTGTTACAGCAGCAATAGAAAACTAATATTAGCATCATGTTCCAAATTAGCAGGACCAAGAAAGGCATGACTATGAGAGCCCCTCTCCCCATTATGGAATCAAGGCACTCTGGAGCTAGAAGAGACTTTGGTCTAATCACTTCATTGTCCAGATGAGGAAACTGGTCCAGATATAATGAGAAGTAAGGTGACTTACCTTAGACCTCATAGTTCGAGGCAGAGATATGACTAGAATATAATTTCACTAAATTCTAGATCATTTTCAGTCACAGTATGCTTCCCAGCTTCTTTCACCAATGTAGTGCTGGCTTCCTGCTGATTTTCCAGTTATTAATAATGTTGCCCACCTTCACTCTCAAAAGCCTCTTGGCTTAGATGATACATTATATATGGTCATTCCACCCTTAGGGTAGTTTGGACTGTAGTAAGGGCAGAAACCAGAAAGAAAATCCTGCTCATGTTCCACCCACCCATCCAGCTATGCAGCATTCACTCCACTACAGAGTGATCCTGCTCTTCATCACCATCTTGGCATAATCAGTGTCCTTTGAATTTCACGTGGGAGGTTCAAACATTTTGGTTATGCACAGCTTCAGATAAATGTGCTGCAGTGAATACAACTTAAGATTCTTTGGCAGAAAAAAAAAAATCATGTATACTGAATACAACTGTTAACTCTACCTAGCAGTTTAGGAACAAAAGGGAGAGTTCCTTAAAGGGAAAGGGGAATTCAGTGAATTCCCATGGAAGTAGAAGCAATCAAGAGACAGTGTGCGAGATCATTTATACTCTAATTGTTTTGCTGTTTTCTGAATAAAATGATAAGAATCATTCATGCCATTTCAATTCTCTGAACAATAAATACACATTATTTTCATGATTGTTTAGAATTAGAAATGTGATGCCTTCTGATCCTCTAAGTGTCCAATTTACATTAAATTAACTAATGATTGCATGTTTTAAGACCTACATTTATTTTCACAGTTGACTGGTTGAAATGATCAGTTTCATAAATGAATGTCAGTGGTATATAAACAGTAATAACTTTTTATTGCAAAGTAAGATTTTGCTCTGTAAGTAGTGAGTAAAATTATTAAATGTAATCTTATGTTTCATTACTGACAGCTTGTCATAAAAAAGGAACTAAGGCTGCAATTTTTCATTTATTTTCATAAAGTAGATCAGCTTTTACACTCATTTGTAGTGAAACCTACTCAATCTAATCTCTTTTGAATGAAGTTTTAATTACATTACATCATTCAATACAGGGCTGAGAGTTCATGTTCCATACTGTTCCCTCCCTAAACTTTTCAAGTTTAAAGGAATCTAGGGAAATGTTATGTTCAACTAGTGTAACTATGTGAAATGAAAATATCAAATGCATATATTGGTCACTGGATCACTTAAGTATTTGGAAAGAATTTTATGAGACTATTTAGTAACCTCTAAGTCACTGGTTCAATTATGAACCAAGTTGGTAGCAACTAAAAAGGATTAATTTTTGTTGCTCTTTTGAAGCATTATATCATTAGTAGTTAATACTTAAATATCAATTACATTGAAATTATTGACAATTCTGTAATTGCTAAGGACTAACTGAATGGCAAGGGCTATAACATTTAAAAAAGACAAAAGCATCTGAATGAATTATGGTAAAAGTTAATATTTGAGATTGTGTAAAAATTTTCATCAACTATTTCCAATCCTCTTCTCACTAATTCATAAGATAAGCATGGCATAATTTCACATTCACCTGAATAGAAGCAATTACAATTGGATATTTGGTTGTTTCTAGACTTTTATATCAAGAACGAAGGCCCATTTGTCATCGTGTCTCCCTTCGTCAACTGTGCCCTCAGATAACAAACCCATCAGAGACAGAACATTCTGTAAAGCACAACAGGGTAACTAGATGTTGGCATTATCAAATTGGGTTCTTCCTTCATGCTAAACTCTAAAGGTTAGCATCCTGAAAAGATAGTAAAAAGCTGAATGTTTTTTTAACAGAAAGGGAGGCTTCTAGGCAAACTAGTCTTTGTATACTCTCCCTTTACTTAAATAGAAAAATATCATAAAATCCTAAATGTATGTAAAAGCAACTTTTTAATAAAACAGTTAATCTGATTATCATCAATATGTATTTTGTGTATGTTCTCACTCTAGAAACAGGGAACTAAACAACTCCATTAAAATAATGTTTCACAGAAACAGATGCACAGACATGGAGAACAGACTTGTGGTTGCCAAGGGGGGTGGGGTGAAGGATAGACTGGCAGTTTGGGATTAGCAGATGTAAACTATTATATATAGAATGAATAAACAACAAGATCCTACTGTACACCATAGGGAACTATATTAAATATCCTGTGATAAACCATAACGGAAAATAATATGAAAAAGAAAAAAGAAATATACATATATATATATATAAAACTGACTCACTTTACTGTACAGAAGAAATTAACACAGTATTGCAAATCAACTATAGTTCAATAAAATAAGTTAATTAATTAAAAATAATTAAAAATAATGTTTTGATTGCCAAGCATCTAGTAATATATATTCCAATCTAAATTTTTATTCAATTGTTAGCCATTTTTAAATATCCTTACATTTATTTAGCATAATTTATAAATTCATACTATACACTTATTCTAATTGTAATTCCATTGTCATGGAATTACATGACACATTTTTTCACTACATATACTTACTGTTACTTGTTTAACTTTTTCAATTATTTTAAAGGTTAGAATCAGTGATTGTTTCACAGCAATTTTCCTTTACAAAATTTTCTTCTCACCAATTTTCCGACACTTCCATGTACTCTGCCTGTCAACTTATCTAGAAATATAACTCTATATTTTGAGCTATTTTCTCTTTGTACACTGAAGATATTATGTTATCTTTTTTCTGGAATCTGCTTTCAGTTCATTGTCATTTATTTGTACGTGATCTATTTTCTTAAAAGTTTACCTTTAGCTCTAAATAGCTTCCCTTTGATAGTGTACACTTTTACCAAAATGTGTCTAGGTATGGATTTATTCTTATTCTACTTGGCACTCAATGTGCTTTTTCAATGTGAGGGATCATGTCTTTCTTCAATATTTTAATATTTTATTCCATTAATAAGAATTTACACCCAGGTCTCTGTTTCTTTTTTTTTTAATTGAAGTGTAGTTGATTTACAATGTTGTGTTAGTTTCAGGTATACAGCAAAGTGATTCAGTTATACAAACATAAATGTCCATCTTTTCAGATTCTTTTCCCTTATAGGTTATTACAAAATATTGAGTAAATTTCCCTGTGTTATATAGTAGGTCCTTGTTGGTTATCTATTTTATATAGAGTAGTGTGTATATGTTAATCCCGAGCTCCTTATTTATCCCTCCCCTCATCCCCTATCCGCTTTGGAAATGATAAATTTGTTTTCTATGTCTGTGGGTCTGTTTCTGTTTTGTATATAAGTTCATTTGTATAACTGTTTTTTAGATCCACATATAAGCAATATCACATGATATTTGTCTTTCTCTGGCTTTAATTGAAGTGTAGTTGATTTACAATGTTGTGTTAGTTTCAGGTATACAGCAAAGTGATTCAGTTATACAAACATAAATGTCCATCTTTTCAGATTCTTTTCCCTTATAGGTTATTACAAAATATTGAGTAAATTTCCCTGTGTTATATAGTAGGTCCTTGTTGGTTATCTATTTTATATAGAGTAGTGTGTATATGTTAATCCCGAGCTCCTTATTTATCCCTCCCCTCATCCCCTATCCGCTTTGGAAATGATAAATTTGTTTTCTATGTCTGTGGGTCTGTTTCTGTTTTGTATATAAGTTCATTTGTATAATTGTTTTTTAGATCCACATATAAGCAATATCACATGATATTTGTCTTTCTCTGGCTTACTTCACTTAGTATGATAATCTCTAGGTCAATCCATGTTGCTACAAATGGCATTATTGCATTTTTTATGGCTGAGTAATATTCCATTGTATGAACATACCACATCTTCTTTATTCATTCATCTGTCGATGGATATTTAGGTTGCTTCCATGTCTTGGCTATTGTTAATAGTACTGCAATAGACGCAAAAATACTCAACAAAATACTAGCAAACTGAATCCAACAATACATTAAAAGGATCCTACACCATGATCAAGTGGGATTTATCCCCAGGATGCAAGGATTTTTCAACATCTGCAAATCAGTCAGTGTGATATATCACCTTAACAAATTGAAGAATAAAAAACATTTGATCATCTCAATAGATGCCGAAAAAGCTTTTGATAGAATTCAACATCCATTTATGATTAAAAAAATACTCTCAAGAAAGTGAGCATAGAGAGAACATAATAAAGTCCATATATGACAAACCCACAGCTAGCATCATATTCAACGGTGAAAAGCTGAAAACATGTCATCTAAGATCAGGAACAAGACAAGGATGTCCACTCTCACCACTTTTATTTGACATAGCTTTGGAAGTTCTAGCCATGGCAATCAGAGAAGAAAAAGAAATAAAAGGAATCCAAATTGGCAAACAAAAAGTAAAACCATCACTATTTGCAGATGACATGATACTATACATAGAAAATCCTAAAGATGCTACCAGAAAACTACTAGAGCTCATCAATGAATTCGGTAAAGTTGCAGGATACAAAATTAATACACAGAAATCTCCTGCATTCCTATACACTAACAATGAAAGATCAGAAATAAAATTAGAGGAAACAATCCCATTTACCATTGCATCAAATAGAATAAAATACCTAGGCATAAACCTACCTAAGGAAGCAAAAGATCTAAACTCCAGAAACTATAACACACTGATGAAAGAAATCGAAGATGACACAAACAGATGGAAATATATACCATGTTCTTGGATTGGAAGAATCAATATTGTCAAAATGACCATTGTATACAAGGCAATGTACAGATTCAATGCAATCCCCATCAAATCACCAATGGCATTTTTTATGGAACTAGAACAAAATTTTTTTAATTTGTATGGAAACACAAAAGACCCTGAATAGCAAAAGCAATCTTGATAAAGAAAAATGGAACAGGAGGATTCAGGTTTCCTGACTTCAGACTATACTACAAAGCTACAGTAATCAAAACAGTATGGTACTGGCACAAAAACAGAAATATAGGTCAATGGAACAGGACAAAAAGCCCAGAGATAAACCCACACACCTATGGTCAATTACTCTATGACAAAGGAGGCAAGAATACACAATGGAGAAAAGACAGCCTCTTCAATAAGTGGTGCTGGGAAAACTGGACAGCTGCATGTAAAAGAATGAAATTAGAACATTCCCTAATACCACACACAAAAATAAACTCAAAATGTATTAAAGACCTAAATGTAAGACCAGATGATATAAAACTCCTAGATGAAAACACAGGAAAAACACTCTGACAAAAATCACAGCAATATCTTTTTGGATACTTCTCCTAGAGTAACTGAAATAAAAACAAAAAATAAACAAATGGGATCTAATTAAACTTAAAAGCTTTTGCACAACAAAGGAAACCATAAACAAAATGAAAAGACAACCTACAGAATCTTTTGGGTTTTTTTAACCATTATGTTTTTAACTCATGCTATATTCTTATGCCATTGTGTTGCAGTTTTTATAATGCACACAGACACATTTAATTGATTAAAATGTATTCTTATTTTCCTTTTAATTTTTAAAATGAAATTATGTAGATACCAAATCTCTTTATTCTCCTATACTTTCTTCCATCTTTATTGTTTCTTCAGTGATGACTAATGTTAAGCTGTGCACACACTTGTATGTGTGTGTGAGTGTGTGTGGGTGAAATCCTGAAGGAAAATTTTTCCATTTATCTGGGCTGAATACCAGTCATTCTATGTTCCACTCCACAAGTCAAGAGAAGAAAAGCCTCATATCTCTTTCACATGATAGTGTTTTAAACATAAGGAGGCAGCTGTTTGAATAATTGTATTGATATCACCATCAATCAATGAATTTATTTACACTTTCTCTTATGGTTCAAAATAAAAATGTGCATGCAATCTACAGTGCAGCAAAAAGTGACCTAAAGGTGGTATCAGGAGGTGTAAACTAAAGTTGTACTTCTGTTATTTCATAGATTTGAAATTTGTGAAGAAACTACTTAACTAACTTAGTTGCCTCACCTGTGAATGGAGACAATGAAAACTAAGTCACAAAGTTAATAAAGAGGACAAGGACTCACATTACTCAAATGTCACATTCTCAGGGAAGTTTCCCTTAAGCCTCCTGCTATAGGCTGAACGTTTGTGTCCCCTACAAAATTCCTATATTGAAATTGTCATGACTCATGTATTAGGAGGTGGGGCTTTGGATCCAGCAGAAGAAAAAGTGAAAATAATCCTATTTCTTGCATATCTGTCTTTGATAGCTTTAATATTTGTGGGCACTCTACCTGGTTTTGCCCCTCCCCCACTGATTGCATTTTCTTATTCTCCTTTCCTGACTCCTGCTTCTGCCCACCCTTTAAATACTGTTGTCCTCAAGGGTTCTGTCCTTCTGGCCTTCTCACTTCACTGTGTAAATTTCCTCAGGCAATCTTCATTCCCATGGCTTCAAGTGTCACATTTACATAAACAATCTTTTAATCCACATCACCAGCTCCAACCTTTCTTTGTCAAAAAACAAACAAACAAAGCCTCATCTTGCTACTCCACTGCTTCGACAACTATAAGTAGCTGAATTGTATCCTCCTCAAAATTCATATGTTGTAGTCCTAACCCCCAGTACTTCGAAATGTGACTGTGCTTGGATATAGTCTTTAAAATGGCAATTAAGTTAAGATGATGTCATTAAGGTGGGCCCTAATTCAATATGACTGCTGTACTTACAAGAAGAGGAAATTTGGACACACATTTGTAGAGGAGGAAGACAATATGAAGACACAGGGAGAAGACAGCCATCAACAAGCCAAGGAGAGAGACCACAGAAGAAACCAAGCCTTCTGACACCTTGGTCTTGAACTTCTAGCTTCCAGAATTGTAAGAAAATTAATTTCTATTGTTTAAGCTACTCAGTCTATGGTACTTTGTTATGAGAGCTGTAACAAGCTAATATAGTAGTTTTTGAAATTAAGTTCAAACTTTACATACAAGAACCATCCTGATCTCATACCTCTCTCTGACCTCATCTCCCATACTTCACACTCAGTGAGTTCCCTGTACTCACTGTACAATTTATTTGCACAATATTACCTTTGAACAGGCAGTTCCTGCACCTAAAATGCCTGTCCACTGGTTCTTTATCTATTCTGATGCCTCCCTATCATTCAAAGCACATTTACAAGCAATGCCTATTAAAATAATTTTAATGTGTATTAGGTATTCTCCAAGTACCAAGCACAATCACTGTGCTAGGACTCAGGGATACACCAGAGAATGTTCCCATTTAATTGAGATTCCTTCTTCTCATGCACCCTGTGCACACCTCTATCACAATACCTATCACAAGAATATAATCATTCTTTCTTGTCTAAAGGTATTGATTTTTTAAAATACCCTTATTAAGTAGCTACTATGTACTACCTTTATTAAGCACCTACTGTACTAAGCACTATCTACCTCGTGTCTCACTCACAACAGCCCTGTGAGAGAGGTACTATTTTTATCCCAATTTTAGAGATGAAAACTTAGCTTCAAAGAGGAAATTAAGGTGACACAGGAGGTAAATGGTAGGGCTGGTCATCAAGCCCAATTTGTCAGATTTCAATTACCTTACTATATCACTTCTCCTAGGAATATGTAAGTTCCTGGAGGGCCAGAGCTATTATAACATTGCAATTACTCTACTTGATATGAGACTAGCAGCTTATCAGATGATTTTGACTGGGAATCTATCAGAGCAAGAACATCTTTCCCAAGAAAGATATTCATTGGGAAAAAATGAACATGGCAAGTCGTTAAAGGTGTTCATGTCATAGCCAGTGAAATGTAGAGTGTTTTGGAAACTTTTGACAAATAATATGACATGTGTTATACTCATTAGTGTAATAATCTACTCCAGAATGTAGATTGGAATATAACAATCTATTCCAGATGGTGATGTGGATAATTCACAGATAGGTTACATAAGCAATCAAGATTACAGATGTATTCCCATCTTGAGAACCAACATACATTTCAATTTTCATTTTTCCACTGATGGTCTCTTTTTTCTCTTGGTGTTTAATGTCCATCTGGTTTGACTTTTAAATTTCTCCTCAACCATTATTTCACCTTGACATTATCCCTCATTGGCAACAACTCTGCCAGATTTTTCTCTACAATACATTTGATGTAACATATTAATAACCTCATAGAACACGGGAGCTGGTATTAAAATCCAGTTCTTGGGCTTCCCTCGTAGTGCAGTGGATAAGAATCTGCCTGCCAATGCAGGGGACATGGGTTTGATCCCTGGTCTGGGAAGATCCAACATGTCACGGAGCAACTAAGCCCATGCGCCACAACTACTGAGCCTGCACTCTAGAGCACATGAGCCACAACTACTGAGCCCGCACATCACAACTACTGAAGCCTCCGTGCCTAGAGCCCACACTCTGCAACAAGAGAAGCCACCACAATGAGAAGCCTGTGCACTGCAATGAAGACTAGCCACCACTCGCCACAACTAGTAAAAGCCCATGTGCAGCAATGAAGACCCAACACAGCCAAAAATAAATAAGTAAAAGAAAAATAAAAGAAAACAATTTAAAAATCCAGTTCTTGTGATTCATCAGTCATTCTTAGAAATAAAATATGTACCAAGCACTCTGCTAAGCTCTCTCTATATAATGGGT
Organism: Physeter macrocephalus; assembly: GCF_002837175.3. Taxonomy (NCBI): domain Eukaryota; kingdom Metazoa; phylum Chordata; class Mammalia; order Artiodactyla; family Physeteridae; genus Physeter; species Physeter macrocephalus. The sequence goes on from NC_041228.1 coordinate 45,392,423, forward strand.
GCCCATTCTAACCACTCCTATTCAACCTAGTACTTGAAATCCTAACCAGAACAGTCAGGCTAAAAAATAAAATAAAAGTCATCCAAACAGAAAAAAAAGAAGTAAAACTGTCTTTGTTTGCAGATGATATGATCTTATATATAGGAAATCCTAAAGACTCCTCCAAAAAACTGTTAGAACTAATCAACAAATACAGTAAAGTTGCAGGATACAAAATCAACATACAGAAAATTGTTGCATTTCCATACACTAACAACAAAATATATGAAAAATAAAGAAAACAGTCCCATTCACAATAGCATCAAAAACAATAAAGTTCTTGGAATAAATCTGAAGAGTAAAAATATCTGTACATGGAAAACTACAAGACTTTGGAGAAAGAAATTGAAGGAGACACAAACAAATGGAAAGATATCCCATGTTCGTGGATCAGAAGAATTAATATTGTCAAAATGTCCATATTATCAAAAGCTGTCTATACATTCAATGCAATCCATATCAAAATTCCAAAGACATTTTTCAAAATTTCCAATGATATTTTCAAAAATAGAAAATATAATCCTAAAATTTATATGGAGCCACAAAAGGCCCCAAATAGCCAAAGCAATCCTGAGAAAGAAGAACAAAGCTGGACATATCATACTTCCTGACTTCAAACTATACTACAAAGTTACAGTAATCAAAACAGTACAGTACTGGCATAAAAATAGACACATAGACCCCTGGAACAAAATTGAGAGCCCATAAATAAACCCCTGCATATAAGGTCAACTAATATTTGACAAGGGAGCCAAGAATACACAATGAAGAAAGGATACTCTCTTCAATAAATGGGTTGGGAAAATTGGATAACTACATGCAGAAGAATGAAATCAGAGCCTTATCTTACACCATTCACAAAAAAGAATTTGAAATGAATTAGAGGCTCAAATTTAAGGACTGAAACCGTAAAAGTCCTAGATGAAAACATAGGGGAAATAACTCCTTGACATTGGTCTCAGCAGTGATTTCCTGGATATGACAGCAAAAGTACGAGCAAAAGAAGCAAACATAAATAAGCAGGATTAAGCCATACTACAAAGTCTCTGCACAGCAAAAGAAACTCAACAAAATTAAAAGGTAACCAATGGAATGGGAGAAAGTATTTGCAAATTATATACTTAACAAGGGGTTAATATCAAAATATAATAAGAACTCACACAACTCATTAGCAACAAATCTAACAACCCAATTTAAAAATAGGCAGAGGAACTGAATAGACATTTCTCCAAAGAAGATATACAAATGGACAACAGGTATGTGAAAAGGTATGCAATATCACTAATCATCACGGAAATGCAAATCCAAACCATGATGAGGTATCACTTCATGCCAGCTAGAATGGCTATCATCAAAAAGACAGGAGATAACAAGTGTTGACAAGGATGGAGAAAAGGGAACCCTAGTGCACTGTTGGTGGAAATGCAAATTTGTACAGCTACTATGGAAAACAGTATGCAGGTCCCACAAAAAATTAAATATAGAACTACCATATGATCCAGCAATCTCAGTTCTTAATACATATCCAAAGAAACTGAAATCGGGATTTAGTAGACATATCTTCACTCTCATGTTCACTGCAGTATTACTCACAATAGCTAAGATATAGAAACAACCTAAGTGTCTGTTAACAGATGAATGGATAAAGAATATGTGGTATATATATATATATATATATATATATATAAAACAATTGAATATTATTCAGCCAAGGAAAATAAAGAAACCCTGCTATTTATGACAACTTGGATGGACGTTGAGGGAATTATACTAAGTGAAATAAATCAGACAGAGAAAGATAAACACTGCGCAATAACATATATGTGGAATCTAAAAAAGACAAACTTAGAGAAATAGTAAAGTGGTAGTTACCAGGGGTTGAGGGCTGGGGGAAATGGAGATACTGGTCAAACTGTACAAACTTCCAGTTATAAGATAACAAGTTAGAGGATCTAATATACAACATGATGATTATGGCTAATAATACTGTATCACATATTTGAACATTGCCAAGAAAGTAGATCTTAAATGTCCTCATCACAAAAAAGAAATGATATCTATATGACAGGATGGAGATAGTAGCTGATTCTATGGTGGTAATCATTTTGCATTTATAAATGTATCAAAGCAACACATTGTACACCTTAAACTTACACAATATTATCTGTCAATTATATCTCAATAAAGCTGGAAAAAAAACCCATTATATCATCATAGAGGTCAATTCTTAGATACAAATGAAGTTAGTACTGGTCGACTTAGATAAGGACAAAGAATAAGAGGAGGTCTTATGCTCATATTCACACAAAAAACACCATTTACCTTTGATGGAGGAAAAAACTCAACACATTCCAGCCATATGGTTAAAAAGGACTTTCCACATATTGCACATTTTCTTCCCTGAGAGATTATGTTCCTGACCTGTGGGTACCATTCTATGGCTTGCATTAGGAAAGGATTTTTTTCTGCTAGCTGATTCATTATAAATCTTGATGTTATTTCCTAGATTAAAAAAGAATATGGTTCCTCAGATTATTCTCAAAATAACTGGTTTATGTTACATTGATTCCCATTTCACTAATTTATATTTTTGGCTTATTCCTCACAGTTTCTGTTAAATTAGTTTTCTATAGTATATATAATGAATTATATTGTCAATGACTGACATTGTAAGTTTAGTGTTCAACATTATATGAAAAGGAAGTTACTTCCATTGTAATATCTCTATGTCTCTGACATACAGGAATTCAAGTTACAATAAATTTACATTATTAGATAAAGTTTAGGTTCAAATTTTGTACCTCTCATTACAATAGGCAAGGACAGTACAAATATTCAGACTGGACCCAAAAACTGAGTCTGTCATATTTACTAAGCTCTAAACCCTTACTACTTAAACTGTAGATCATGGATCACTAGAATCTGCATCACCTAGAATCTTATTAGGAATGCAGACTTAGTTGCACTTCAAACCTACTGAACCAGAATCTGCAGTTTAACAAGGTTCCCTGGGTATTTTGTATGTATGTTAAAGTTTGAGAAGCGCTGGACTAAGTTATCTACTGCATTGAGTACCTGAATTGAGACAGACTGGTAAAAAGTACTGATTTCTATTACCCAAATCTCTGAATTCAGTATGTATTAAACCTATCCATATAAATATTTCCAGATACTTCACTTTAGATAAAAATAATATTATAATATTAAATAATAAAAGGGGTGGTGCAGATGGTCATGATGACCATCAACATCATCAGCTTAAAGTTATATATATATATATATATATATAATACATAACTATATCTTCACTGACCAAGCAAACAAAATAAACATTTGATTTACTCCATTAAGTGCCCCTCATTGTTTGTGCCAATAGCATGAAGTTCTGTGTAAATGTTACAAAAACACTGCATGAATTTTAATAGTGTATAAGACTTTTATCCTGACCAAAGTGAAAGATTTCCCAGTGGTAGTAAGGTAGTCCACATCAGGTTCTGATAGGAATCTTTGGAAATACATACATACATACATACATACATACATATTGGGTTGGCCAAACAGCTCATTTGGTTTTTTCTGTAAGATGGCTCTAGTAGTGCTTAGTTGTCCTTAACTTCATTCAAAAGAGTTTTGTTAGATTGTATTGTGACAGCTGTCATATCAGCGTGCATTTAAAATAAAACTTACCAAAATTGGTGAGTTTTTGTGGAGCCATTTTAATACTGAAGATGCAAGAAAAAAAGCAACATTTTCGGCATATAATGCTTTATTATTTCAAGAAAGGTAAAAATGCAACTGAAATGCAAAAAAAGATTTGTGCAGTGTATGGTGAAGGTGCTGTGATTGATCGAACATGTCAAAATTGGTTTGTGAAGTTTCGTGCTGGAGATTTCTCGCTGGACGATGTTCCACGGTCAGGTAGACCAACTGAAGTTGATAGCAATCAAATCGAGACATTAATTGAGAACAATCAATGTTAAGCCATACGGGAGATAGCCGACATACTCAAAATATCCAAATCAAGCGTTGAAAATCATTTGCACCAGCTTGGTGATGTTAATTGCTTTGATGTTTGGGTTCCACATAAGCTAAGTGAAAAAAACCTTCTTGACCATATTTCCGCATGTGATTCTCTACTTAAACGTAACAAAAACATTCCATTTTTAAAACAAATTGTGACAGGCAATGAAAAATGGATACTGTACAATAATGTGGAATGGAAGAGATCACGGTGCAAGTGAAATGAACCACCACCAACCACACAAAAAGCCAGTCTTCATCCAAAGAAGGTGATGTTTTGTATATGGTGGGATTGGAAGGGAGTTTCAAGAAAACCAAAGTATTAATACCAACAAGTACTTCTCCCAATTAGACCAAATGAAAGCAGCACTCAATGAAAAGGTCTGGAATTAGTCAACAGAAAACACATAATCTTCCATCAGGATAATGCAAGACCACATGTTTCTTTGATGACCAGGAAAAAACTGTTGTAGCTTGGCTGGGAAGTTCTGATTAATCCGCTATATTCACCAGACATTGCGCCTTCAGATTTCCATTTATTTCAGTCTTTACAAAATAGTCTTAATGGAAAAAATTTCAATTCCCTGGAAGACTGTAAAAGGCACCTGGAACAGTTCTTTGCTCAAAAAGATAAAAAATTTTGGAAAGATGGAATTAGGAAGTTGCCTAAAAAATGGCAGAAAGTAGTGGAACAAAATGGTGAATACATTGTTCAATAAAGTTCTTGGTGAAAATGAAAAATGTGTCTTTTATTTTTACTTGAAAACCAAAGGAACTTTTTGGCCAACACAATACATACATACATAATCTTTCACTCATCTATCCCAATTAAAATCTTTTAAATAATAACAAAATCCTATAAATTCTTGTGTCCCTGTCCCTTATTTCTCTATCCGTTCCACTTAATAAACATCTGGGAAAGGTGCCATTATACAAAAATAGCCCTGAGCATTGGTTCCTAACTGCCTGATTCTTCAACAGCATAACCTCCTACACACTTCAGCTTATTCTTGGGGATGGTTACATAATGAGGTCATCCTTTCTGAAAGAATTACCCTTTCACACTAATATTACAGGACTCCTAAATAAGATGTTTATTATCACTCCTCTCTAACTACTTACACAAAGCATAGATTGTGATTCTGAATGAACCACTGATTTTAGAGGTAAGTTTTAGCTACCAGAATTCAATGGCTAGTCTCACTATAAAGCCGCAGAAAACTAATAGACAAGAATTCACACCCCAAAATAGTAGGTGGTAGAATTTGCTGAAGTACATGGGACGAATAAATAGGTCATAATTCATACAGTTCACTTTTTCCATTTATGATTTCTGGAACCAAACATGTTTGTCGCACTCAGTATGTCTCTTGACAACTCTTACATTACCCATTATTTATATCCTTCTCCTACTTGCTGCCAATGTGTTGCTGAGGAAGAATAACATATATCATTGAAATATAAAATTACTTGAAAATACAAGTGTATATAAAATAAGATACTTTTGGCATGACCAATAGTAAATTTCAGGAAAACTCGTAAAGATACATGTAATGCAGTTTTTGAGAATACACAACTTAATGATGGCCTAATCTTGGCGTTATTTAAAAGTCAAGAAATCTTCTATGACAAATAAATTGTTCCTTTTAAATAGTTTATATGCTATTCTGTTAGAATATTTGTTAGCTAACTATATGTAGGTCAGAGATTATTTCTATGTTTAAACCATCATAGATTAAAATTAGTTTCAGGTGTTTCTTTTATTTTTCCTTACATATGATAATTTCATTTGAATTATAAAATTATCCATATACAAATTATATTTATATAAATATAAAAAATTATAAAATGTAAAAACAAATGTGAATCCTTAGAAGGAATATTGAACTTTGGAACTATTGTATGATCATTGTTACTGTATGATAGGCACTAAAACGTAGCATGAAGAGCAAAGATACTGAGTCAGAGTCAGATAGATAAATAGGTGCAAATCCTGGCTCAGTGACCTATTATTGTGACCCTATTTGGACAAGTCCTTAACTTCTCTGATCTTGGATACCTCACCTGTAAAACAGGGATTTTTTTTTTTCCCAATACTATCACATAGAGTTCAGAGAATTAAATTACATAACACAGGTAAAACCCAGGCTGGCATCTGCTGATGCAGTATATTCTAGCTAATATTTTGTTATAATGTAGTTATCAATATTAAATTTTAGTTCACAAATCTCTGAAGTGAGGAAAAGTCTTTAAAAAACCTTAACCAATACAGAGCCTGAAACAATCCCTATAGTTTTTTGACAGCCCAAGTAATTTAATCAGTAATGTTAACCAAATATCCAGTAGAAATGACTTTTACTTTAAGTACAAATATAAAATGTATAATAAATTTATCACCTTTCTAAGAAAAATTCTTAGAGATACTTTCAAAAATACCCAAGTCATTTATATATTGTAAGTAAAAATCATTACTTCTACTAAATAAAACAAAAACCCAAAACTGTTGTGTTCCTGGGTCCTTAGTTTTGAAATGAGAAGGAAGAAATATTGCTCTCTCACCCTGCTCCTGGGTCCCAGGCACTAGGTAACATTCTTGCTCTCAAGTGCTCCCTGTAAGACACCTGCCACATTGGGTTAACAGCTCATCCACTCCCCTCCACAAACCAGAACGTCTTCCAACCAGAGACTACCCCTGTTTCCCTTTCCCTCAGTTTCTGGCAGCCCCTTTCTGAGGCAATACTGCAGCATGGAGTCTGGAGCAAAACTGCTTAGAATGGCCTCAGCATTCCAAAACTTACTAGCTCTGTGAACTTGGACAAGTTATTTAACCTCTCTGAGTCTCAGTTTATCTATAAAAGGGGACAATAACTGTACCTACCTTTCAAGGGTTAATGGAGGACTAAATTAGTTCATTCCTGTTATGTGCTTAGAACAATGCCTTGCCCATGGTAAACATAATAAGTGTTAGTTGTCTATTATTATTATTGTTATTATTTTACTACTACTATTCTGAAATACTTGATTCAAGAAGATAATTAGGTTATAAGGAATTAAACAAATTAAATACTTCAGTTTTTAAAATCATTTACAATTAAACGTCAAGTAAGTTTTTTTTTGACTTGAGAGTGGGAAATAATACTGTTTGTGGAAATATAGATTGATTCTCTGGAAAAGAATTTGAAAAGAGCTAATCAGACCTTAAAAGATGAAAGTTCTTTGGCCCAGCAATTTCACACACAGGGAAAATATAGACATAAGAAGAGGACAGTCATCGTAGCCTTGTTTATAAAGGCCCAAAAGTTATAAAATTATTAATAATCTAAACAGCCAACAGTAGGAAAGTAGTTTAAAATATTATGGTGTAATCATATACCAGAATATTATTATGTATTCATCAAAAAAGATGTCATAGATATATTTCTTATTGATTGGAAAGATATTCACAATAGTTTGAGTAAAAAAAGCAAGTCTCTAAATAGTATGTGGAGTTTGAAATCATCTTTGATAACAGAAACTTCTGGATTTATGGAAAGTTCTAGCAGAATAAATGTCAGACAGAACAGTGATTGTAACTCTGCATATTGGATTTCTGAGTATTTTTTAAATCAATTTCTATTGCCTTTTTTCTAATTTCTCTAAATAAGTTTGTATTACTTTTATAATAATTTTTAAAATAAGTATGACATTATAACTAATATTTTCTTCCTCACTCATCTGTATTTTCTACTTTGCTGTATTAAACATATATTACTTGTGCAATAAGGGGAAAATGTTATTTTTTTAAACTAAACTGTCAAACAAGGTTGGTTGTTTCCTGTAACCAGGCAACTTGAATCCTATGCAATTCTTGAAAGTTTTAAGACAATTCTGCATGTTCAGCTATAGACCTAAAAGGACCTGAGGAGTCCAAATTCACGATGGAGACTCATACTCAAATGTGGAAAGATCTGAAATCTTTAACTCATCTATCACCAAAATACACACAAAGAGAGTCTTGTAATGTATTTCCCTATTCCTTCCTTTAATATCATCAACGTGTTGAGTAAAGGGAACACAATTTCTGGATCATATTCATTTATCCACTAGGAATGGGGACAAGTGAAAAGGGGATGGAAGAGACAAAAAACCCCAGTAAGAACTAATCAAATGTATCCTTAGATAATACTGAAAAAATACTTGGAGGTTAAAGTGAAAACAAATTCCTTTGTTTTCAACAAAATGTTTTCATCCAATAAAATGTTTAAATGTCTCTAAATTTGGTCACTCTGGAAATCAGATAGACTTACACTGGATTCTGCAAGCAAGTCACAAAGATTATGACTAGGGTCCACAATGCCAACGGATTATGGTTGTATGAATCGTTCGATGGCTTGGCAAGAATGCTTTAGAAGAAAACTCTTTAAAACTTAAATCATGGCTTTAGTTTGAAGACCTGTGTGAATGCTATAAGGCTTCACCTGTAGACTCCAGATGTCCTCGTGTTTTACAGCATTAACCGGCTGCTTCAGGAACAGTGGGTTTCCTTCACAGTAGAACTCCCTCAGCTTCAGATCTTGAAACTTTCAAAACAAAATAAAAACTTCACTACACAACAAAATAAACTTCATTTCTGAGCCTACATCTTCAATAAAATTAGACTAAAATTACTTTATTTATGACATATTCCACATTAGTATTTTAACAGCAAGGTATACTCTAGTTATTAGAAGCATAAGAATCTTTATGTTAGCATGGATGGCAATGACCTTAGAGGTCACTGGTGACATCTCCCATACTAGATAGATGAGAAAAGTTGTTCAGGATCAGAGAATTGTTAGTAATAGAAGAGAGGTTAATTAATCAAATGCTGGGAACAGTTTGCAAATAATACGTTTGTTAGGAACCAAGTATGGTGAAAAGTAACACTCTAGTATACACCAAAATCTAGGTCTCAAATACTGTCTTATGATCCATTCATTTATGATCAGTGAGGAAGGTAAGGGAAACAGAGGAACATCAAAAAATTCTCATTATATTGAAGTAGAGTTGATTTCTCTGTTGTGTACAATGAAAAGAAAAAAGAAAAATATACAATTCACAAGGATATTAGATCTTCTATGAAGAAAACCTAAATTCAGCTGGATTCTAACCCTTGAGTAGAAAAAAAGGAATTCTCTTATATTCATATTATATTTTTTGAATTATGGTTTTCTCAGGGTATATGCCCAGCAGTGGGATTCCTGAGAAAACCATAATTCAAAAAGACATACATACCCCAATGTTCATTGCAGCACTATTTACAATAGCCAGGACATGGAAACAACCTAAATGTCCATAGACAGATGAGTGGATAAAGAAGGCGTGGTACATATATAGAATGGAATATTACTGAGCCATAAAAGGGAACAAAATTGGGTCATTTGTAGAGATGTGGATGGACCTAGAGACTGTCATACAGAGTCAAGTCATAAAGAGAAAAACAAATATTGAATATTAATGCATGCATGTGGAATCTAGAAAAATGGTACAGATGAACCTATCTGCAGGGTAGGAATAGAGATGCAGATGTAGAGAACAGACATGTGGATATAGGGGAGGGAAGGGGAGGGTGGGATGAATTGGGAGATTAGGATTGACATATATACACTACCATGTGTAAAATAGATAGATAGTGGGAACCAGCTGTATAGCACGGGGAGCTCAGCTCGGTGCTCTGTGATGACCTAGATGGGTGGGATTGAGCAGGGGAAGTGGGAGGGAGGTCCAAGAGGGAGGGGATATATGTATACATATAGCTGATTCACTTCGTTGTACAGCAGAAATTAACACAACGTTGTAAAGCAACTATATGCCAAAAAAAATAAAAAAGAAGAAGAAGAAGAACAGGATAAAAACAAAAACTGTGCCAACAGAAAAAAAAAAAATTACGCCTTGACTCCCTTGAGTTCACATGACTTTGAACTCATGTGGTTTTCAAAGTTAAACTCATTTAGGGAGTTACTTTTCTGAGACTTAGTTTCAGCTGTGAAATGGGGACAATAAGACCTATCTTCAGTGGTGTGCAGATAAAACAGTTCTCTGGAAAGAAAAAAAAAAAAAAATGCCCTGATTTGTGGCATGCTTTGATTCTACAGTGTAAATACTCCTACCATAGCTGATTCCAGTCACTGAACACAGAGTTGGGAAGAGATGTTGAAAATTGGTTCTTGTGAGCCAGGATGAGGTAGCGCCACTACACCACTGCACCTCACAGTTATGGAAGAATTAGAGAGATTTCCTTGATTTCAGCCCATGGTTTGAAACACAGCACTCAACAAATTAAAAATAATTGATTTAAAACATCTTTCCAGGGCATCATGTCATTAGGTCTAAATGTCTCACGAAATTTCTACAACATAGACAAGATTTTAAAATAAAATACAGAGTTTAAGGCCACATTGGAATCACCTACAGACATTCTGACTTTCTTAATTCAGTTTCCTGTGTTATCCACCAACAAGGAGCAACCTAGAGAGTTGAACCTAATGGTAGCCACAAGTCAGTGCTGGGTGTGCTGAAATGAAAAGAGCACTTCTTGTGCTTAATGGAAACATCATTTTTTCCTTCTGGCCCTAAAGAATAACATTCTATAATTTATACCTTAACTCACATTCCTTTTATAAAAATCTGATACAAACTTGACTAACTTGGTATCTGCAAAAGCATTAACATATGTGAACCTCATTTCAAAGTTGACCACAGTTCAAAGGGCATACATTTTTCTTTAGGGGTCATGTTTCTCTTCCTTCAAATCCTATCACTGTTCTTCCATCAAACATGGTAGTGAGTTACCCAGCTTGCTAACTTACTACACATAATATATCAGAAAGAAATTATCTTAATGAAAAGCAATTAATAAAGAAATTCATTAGCATGTGTTTTGCAGCAGGTAAGTTTCAATAACCTGAAGTCACACAATCCCTCAAAGTCCACTCTGAATATTCCCCAGAGCAACATTTTTTAATACCTTCTCTCTATATGCACTACTAGGTTTCCTGCCAGCCCAGCTTCTTAATAGACCAATATTCTTTGTTACCGTCATCACTCCAGTAGCATAATCTCTTCTGCTAATAAAATGTTGTTACAGCTTTTCAGAGTCTCTTTGCACAGGCCTACTCAAACTACCAGTGTTATGAGTTTAATATCAACGGGAACAATTTTGTCCCTCCCGCCCTCTCAAGGGTCTACGGATATTTTTCATTGTTACAACTCTGGGAGGGGGCAGTATTACTGGCATCTACTTAGTAAATACCAGGGATGCTGCTAAACATCCTACAATGCACAGGATAGCTCCCGCGGCAAGGAATTATCAGGCCCAAAAGAGTGTTGAAGTTGGGAAAACCCTGGTTTAGAGGTATAAGGTCATAAACATTCACTGACCATTTATCTGGAAAGGGGATTTGCAGCTGGAGAGAAATGAAGGTTCAAATGAGGGTTTTTATTTTTTTTTAACGTGAAGACTTGATCATGTAGAAGGTAAGTACCAACATAGAGAAATTTATTTAGAGGAGAAAGGAATAATTGAAAGAGTAACAATCAGGTGAAGAACACAGATAGACTTTTGAAAATTAACATCTTTGAATTATCCTCTCCTCTGTGGCCAGAAGAAAAGATGCAGGCATGAATAAGTTTGAAGGTGTGGAATAGGATGTGAAGGAATCAGACATGATCCCTTCAATTTTGTCTTTGAAATAGAGAATAAGACCATCTGCTAATTGAGTTGTGAAGCAAAGTGTCGATGTGGAAGCAGGCATGAAGAAGGTGGTGAAAGTATTGAATAGGTTTTGGAAAAGGAACCTGGCATGGGACAAGCAAAAATATTATACAGGGGTGCTGAGGGACCACACATTTGTGGCAATCCCTGTCCATAGATTGTGTGCTCTCCTTTAACACCCAGCAGTCTAGATACAACATTAAGAATCGGCAGAAGTGTATGTCAGAAAGCAAGAGCATGAGCTCATACGTACTAAAAAGTAACTGAATTGGACTGGGTCCTTTATGGTTTAGACCAGATAGAAAAAGAAATAGTACAAAGTTTCAATGGACTAAGAGTAAAAGAAGATATAGAGGGACATGAAGTCTGTGATCTAAAAGGAAAGATATGGCTATAAAGCAATAAGAGAGCTGGAACATAGGAGGAACCAGGGGTCAAACTGCCATACTGGACTTTAATTCTTCATATTTAGAGCAGCTGAAGATGATGTTGTGATCTAGACATGACTGTGATGGTGGTTTGCTGAACTGAAGACCTGAAAAGCTCATTAAAATCAAGGAATCAAGGAACTTTGAGCCTAAGTTGTTTGTATTGACCACCTTTACAAAACAACTTCTTGAGTAATGTTCTCAAATATTTGGCTGTCTACTGGACATCTCCAGATGGGAGTCCCACAATCACCATAAATTCTAACATTCAAAAGTTGAACTCTAATTTCCCCCAGTTTTCCTTGTTCCATTCCCCACATCAAATCTCCTGCCATGTCCTGTCAATTCTACCTTCTTAAAACTTCTAGAATTTATCCTTTCTTTCCATCCCCCTATCCACCCACTTCCTCGCCACCTCTGCACAATCTCTTCTCCTACTCCCTGACCCAGCCACTAATCCCTCTGGCTTGACTGAGGCCCTCATCTTACAGGAATTATTGCAATAGTACTTATATTGGTCTCAGTGCAAACATTTTATGCCAAAGTGGTATTTTAAAATGAGAAGCTGGTCATAATACAACCTTGCTTAAAACTTTTCAAGGCTCCCTTTTGTCCATAGGATAAATTCAAAAGCCCTAGTATATCATACTTGGTTCTCCTTGGCCTGTTTTTCCAACCATATATCCTAGTAAGCTCTACTTTCACCCTTATACACCAGCCATCCTGTAGTACTTAGGGGTCTCATAGAAGGCCTGTGTCTTAACTTACAATTATTACTCATGCTATGCCATTACTCAATCCACTCTTGGATCATCTCTTCATGACTAAAATAACACCCCTGTAAGCTTCTGCAACTTCTTTCAAATGTTTCTGTATCTCCTTAGGCCTAACTAATCATACCACCTGTAAATTCTAAGAGGCCAATCATTGTTGAAAAGTTTGTCTTCATCTATCAGTTTTGGTCTCTTTAAGAGCTATATCTTAAGTGACTATTTAATGCTAGTTCTAAATTCAGTACCTAGTACATAGCTGAGGCCCAATAAATAATCAACAACTCACAACTCTCCCTGGGCACTCAAGATTTGCAAAGGCCTTCTTCTCCAGACTTGGTCAATTGTTATAAGTGTTCCTGCAAAGCCCCAGGCCTCAGGAACAAAGTATAAGTTCAACAAGCCCTTCTATTACTTCAGGCCAGCCTTAAGTAATGAGGGAGATCAGAAGGGGGCTAATTTAGGAAGAAATTTGTTAATGTAAACAAGGAGAAGGGAGGCTGAGATTTCACATGAGCTCAAAAACAGAACTGATAAATAGGTGATGCCAAATAACCACGGACCCTTCAGACCATCTCAAAGCTCACAGGGTTACACTTTAGCAAGAATTGGAATTTATAAATATGCTAACAGTTGACTTGTGAGGAGGGTAAGGCTTTAAGTGTTGGGACTATGTCATCCAAAAATATATAATTGGCAATTCTAAAAAAAGGACATGAATAAGATCTGTGACCAATGAGAAATTCAAGAAAATGTATTATAAACTTGATATCTAATTAGAATTGTGGAGTGATTCAGCTGATGATATCATTTGAATATAGGGAAGCCAAAAACTCTGTTGTGGGAACCCCTCTCTCACACACTGTGCATGAGTGGGAGGGAAAATAGGCAGAAAGTGACCTAAAATAAGAATCCTTCAGTATCTGCTGGATAGTTGACCCAAGAGAAGACCCCCAGAGGGAGTTGAAGAGAAGCAGCCAACAGAAGTCTGGAGGAAAGGAGATAACTGAGCCCCCAGTATATAAACACACACACAAACACACACACACACACCTCTTCCTCATTCTGGTGGCCCTGGAGAAGCAGCTGAAGGCCCTTAAGCTCATGCTTCTCCCTGCCTTCAATATCCTGGGCCTTAAAGCTGATGGGACAGTAGCTCCAGCATCCTCTTCAGCCTCTTGATTTAAACATCATTGTAAAAAGGAAAATTGATCTGGGAGGACTTATTTGTTATTGCCTCACAATCCTCATCCATACCTGCTTAAGACCCCACTTCTATCCTTGAACCACCTGAGAACCAGTAACTGAAGAGGCCTCTGCTTCCACTCTGCCCTGTATGTTCCACCTCCAACAGTGTGATCTTACAATGTAAATCAGATCACAGCAGTAACTAGCTCAAAGCTATCCAGCACTAACTTGCTCGAAACCATCTCATTTCTCATTCAAAATGAAATGCAAAGCCCTCAAGTTGGCCTACAGGACTCTGTTATGATTGGACCCTGTACCATCTCTTTGACCTTATATCCTACCATTCCGCCTATCCCTCTTCCTTTCCCCCTCCCCTTCCCCCTCCTCCCTCCCCCTCTCCCTCCCTCTCTCTCTCCCTCTCTCTTTATTTCTCTCTCCCCTCTGGCAACATTGGCTTTCTTTCCAAGCTTTTTTTGCCTTGGGACCTTTGCACTTCCCTCTTCTTGGAACACTTTGGTCTCAGATTTGTCCATACCATTAACACTCAGAATAAAATGAAATCATATGTTTAGCAGTTTGAGAGGGGAAACATTTATGACCCAAGGATTTGATAACCAGACAAGTTTTCATTAATGTGCAAAGGCAATGGAAAGACATTCTCACATGCATGAGCTATGTACCTTAACCAAAGAAAATTACTCAAGACACAGTAACTGAGAGAGAGTAATAAAAACCAAGAATTTGGGTAACACATTCATTTTGCCTGTCAAAATGCAAAGAATAAAATTTGAACACACACTGTCCCAATACAAACAAGATTGGGGCAATCTGTTTTTTGCAAAAAAAGAAAATTTGCGATGTCACTAAAAAAAGTGAAAATTGTTTTTACTCTTTGTTAATTCTACTGATAGGAATTCATCCAAAAAAATATTTGAAATGGGAGCAAATATGTATATACAATATGTGTTTCTCAGAATTATGTAAAATTTTAAAATCCTTTCTTATATTAAAAAAAGTATGATAAGTTATATTGCACATGTAATATTCAGGTATTCTGCCTTTTCACTCTCTTTGTCTAGCAAAACCTAAGCCTGGGTCATCCATGCCATCAGCTTTCCCTGTCTCTGTACCCAAGAAAATAAGTGCTGTTTGCAGTTACACCTTATGGCAGGCAAGAATCACAATAAATTCATCTTCATCAACTTCCAATATGCCCTCAGTGATTGCTGGAAATTCTCCTCTAGTCAACACAACTCCATGTTTTCTTTGCTGGCTCATCTTTGTTTGTCCAACCATGAAATAGTTCTCCCCTGAGCCTAGCACATTCTCTTTTCACTTTATTTTTTTTCCCCTTGGCAATCTTAATCATTTCCATGACTCAATGAAATCTCTATGCCAATGACTCTGGTTCCACACCCTACAGCCAACTGCCTACACAAAATCTTCACTTGGATGTCTTAAATATATGTTAAATTCACTGTGTCCAAGATTGAACTCATGATCTGCCCTCCTAGAGTTGGTCTTTTTCCAGTGTTTTCTATCTTAGACTATAGAAAGCTCACAAGCCCATAACTGTTTCTAAATTTACCTCGTAAATGTCTCTTGAATCTGTTCAGGTCTTTCCATTCCAACTTCCACCACCTTAGACCAAGTTACTGTCATTTCTTTAGTGGTTTCAGCAAAAGTCTATCAGAAGTCCACCCCATTCCCTTTGTCCTCCCTTCCAGTTTGTCCTCCACACTTCAGAAATATGATCTTTTCAAAATACAGATCTGATTATGTCACCCCCTACCTAAAACCCTTTAGACTTGCATTGTTCTTCAAATCAAAATCAAAATCCTTAGCAAATTCCTTGGTCATGGCCCCCTCTTAAATTCCTTCCAGTTCCCTGAACAATCCATGTTCCCTCCCATACCAGGGCCTTTCCATATGCTGTTCACTCTGTCTGGAATGGGTCCTTCTCCTTCATCTAATTGATTCCTACTCATTCTTCAGACTTGACCTTTGTCACTCCTTCCAAGAAGCCTTTCCCAAATTACCTGTTTAGGCAGGCTCCTTTTCTCTTTCATAGACCAGTGGTCCTTTCTTTTAGTGTACTGATTTCAGTTTGTAATTATACATTCATAATGTTAATTATTTGATAAATATGTTTTTCCCCTATAGTACGGGGAGAGCAGAGACCCTGTCTTGTTTCATCACCATTAAATGCCCAGTTCTTAGTACAGGGCTTAGTATGTAATACAAAATGTTATAGAAAGAGAAGATAGACTCAGAAATCAAATTGCCTTGTTTGAATTTGAGGTCTGTTAAACATACTAGAAGCACCAAACTTTTCTTACTACACACACACACACACACACACACACACACACACACACACACACACACACACTTTCTACGTGAAATCACCTACCCAAGGACCCTGCTCTCTACAGATTTTACATGGTATGATTCTACTGCTTGGACACTTGAACAGGGACTTGGTTCTTGAGCCAAAGAAAGTTAATCACAGGCCTGAACCAATCATCTGGGATCCAAAAGCCTGGCCTAATCCTATACTCTTTGTGGAATTTGAACCAAGAAACATGGAAATTTGCCATTTAGCTCTGGAAACTGGACCAGAACAACTATTATGGCTAGGAGCTGGAGAGTCCACAGTGGTCTATGTATAGATTGAAGTTAAAGGGGAACAGAAACAAGGTATAAGTCGAGCAAGCATTTGGAATATGGCTACATTATTCCAACAGTATAATAAGTGTGATGAACTAACAGTTCATGCTGCTAAGAATCCCAGAAGCTTGTTGACCTGAGAACCACACACTTGCTCCAGTATCTCTGAGCTCTGCCCAGCTTTACCATATTCCCTGCTTGAATCCCCATGAGATCCTCCTTACTCTTCCCTATGAAACTTTAATTAAACTCCATTTAAATTGCAGCCAAAGAACCAAAAGAAAACATACACATGAATCTCAACATCATAGAATTCTCTTGCCATACCATCAGCAGATAGACAATTCTAATGTCTCTGAATTGCTCAAAGTAAACTTCTTATGTGGTTTTCTGTGAATCCTCCTTTGCAAAACACAAAAATCTACCTCTTCCTTCTCTAAATCTAGCTAAGACTTCCAAACTTTAGTCACTCACTCTTTAGAAACAGTCTTCTTTCAGGTTTTGAAAGCAAAATATATAATTAGTACCTCTCTGCTGGATAGGGGAGCCATATATCTAGAGACACTTTTTCAACCATATTTCTAAACCTTACAGACCTGGTTACAGAGAAAAAGCAGAAATTAGTAGTAAGCAAACTGTAAAAGGCAGTAACAAAGAAATAAAAGTTCCCAACCTCTGCCCTGGGATAGTCTACAATTTAAACTGAAAAATTCCACTTTAAAATTTATTCAGACCAGGCAACAATTCAGAGCACTGAACTAGAAGAAAGATATTCAAAGAGTTTGTGAAAACTGTTTATGGTCTGAAAACCAACTGTGAGATCTTTGATCTTCTATTTTTTTATTCTGACAGGAAATTAAAGTTTGAGTGACCAGATTCATGATGGGAACCGCAGAAAGAACGTCAGTTTGTAGCTTCACCCTTGGTTTCCAAATGAGCCCCAATGTTGTTTTAAATAAAGTCTCTCAAAGGCATAACACCTTTAATTCCTCCTGATATATCTTTGTTCTTCTTCATTCATATTAAATATCGCTGTTTCAAGGGATTCTTGACTGTTTTTATTTACCTTCTCTTAAGTGACTGCTGTTTTAACCAAACATTCTTTTCTTTTAAGCTTTTCATATAACTTTATCTATACTTAATAGTAGAATAGAGAAAACACTGGGCTCAAATGCTGGGGACTGGTTTCAAATCCATTTCATCCACACAATCCCTCCATACAAGTCATTCAAATATCTGAGCCTCTTCTTCATGTATAAATAGATATAATAATATCCATCTCACTGGATTTTAAAGATCAAATAAGGAATGTATAAAGTACTTGGTAAACTATAAGGCATCCTAGAAAAATGAGGTACTATTCTAACATGTAGTCCATTGTATAAAGTAGGCAAGTCATATTTATTACTTTTCTCTCAACAGAAGAGTCTTGTTAGGGTCAGCCAGTATTTTGTCTTCCATTTTTTCATTACTTTGCTTCATTTAAGCTCTACCAGACAAGGATAAAGGTAATTTCATATGCTGCAAATCTATTAGCAAACTGATACATGTACTTCTAGTTTCAAGATGGCAAAACGAAGCACATTTAGCACTCTCGCTCTCCCATGCCAAATCCTAGAAATGATAAGAAGATAACTTTTAAGAAAATAAATAACCACTTAAAAACAGGATGATAAATTCTCATAGGAACAGAAACTATGTGTAGACAGTATCAAGTGAAGGAGGAAGCATCAACGCAGGATGAACATGGAAGCCCAGGGAAGAATTCCTACAAAGAAATGGAATTGAGGTAACTCAATACACAGAGGTAGTAGAGACCTCCAGAGAAGTATGGGATAGTAGAACAACAGACAGCAAGATTACTGTACTCTTTCAGAAGCAGGCAGACACTGTGAACTCACCCACTCACTCTCACTCCTATGGCCACACTCTACCTTCCACTCCTATAGCTCCTTTCCCTGAATCCCACACACCTATAGCCTGGTGAGAACAGTGCTTTGAATAGAGAAAGGTGGAGGAGCTTCAAGATGGTGGAGGAGTAAGACATGGAGATCACCTTCCTCCCCACAAATACATCAAAAATACATCTACATGTGTAACAACTCCTACAGAACACCTACTGAATGCTGGCAGAAGCCTCAAACTTCCAAAAAGGCAAGAAATTCTCCACATAACTGGGTAGGGAAATAGAAGAGAGAAGAAAAAGAGACAAAGGACCTGCACCTCTGGGAGGGAGCTGTGAAGGAGAAAAAGTTTCCACACGCTAGGAAGTCCCCTCACTGGCGGAGATGGGAGGGAGGGGAACCCCAGAGGTGAGGGCAGCAACAGGGGTGCAGAGGGAAAGTGGAGAGAATCCTGCACAGAGGATCAGTGCCGACCAGAACTCACCACAGTGAGACGCTTTTCGGCTCACCTGCCGGGGAGGGTGGGGGATGGGTGCTGAGGCTCGGGCTTCGGAGGTCAGACCCCAGGGAGAGGACTGGGTTTGGCTGCATGAAGACAGCCTGAGGGGTCTAGTGCACCACAGCTAGCTGGGAGGGAGTCCGGGAAAAAACCCATGCCTGCCGGAGAGTCAGGAATCTATTGTTGTGGTCTGCATGAGGAGAGGGGTGGGTCCGCCATTGGAGCTTCCTGCTCCGTGGACTCACAGACAGCTGGGCACCACCTATGTGACCTCCAGAGGTGGGCGCGAACCATGGCCGTTATCTCTGACATGAGAGGGGGGCGATGGCTGCCACCGCTGCCACCAAGTGTCCTGTGTGTAAGCGCAAGTCACTGCCCACACCTTCCCAGAAGCCTGTGCAGCCCACCACTGCTGAGGTGGTCCCACGATCCGGGGCCAACTTCCTTGGGAGAATGCAAGGCACACCTCAGGCTGTAGCAACTTCACACCAGCCTCTGTCGCTGCAGGCACTCCCTGCCCATCCCAATTGTGACTGCCATATCCCTCCTTCCCCTCCCCTGGCCTGAGAGAGCAAGTGAGCCCTAATCAGCCGCTGCTTACACAGCCTCTTGCCTGGGCAGGGAACAGACACCTGAGGGTGGCCAACAGACAGAGGCAGGGCAAAAACCAAAGCTGAACTCCAGGGGCTGGGGGACCAAAGGGAAATCTCTCTGTGTAGCCACAGGAGCAGCAGATTAAACCCCTGCAACTGGCTTGGTAAAGCCTGCATCTGTGAAATATATGAATAGACAATGAGTGTTCCCACAATCGAGGCTGTGGCTTTGGGAGCATATGTGGACTTTGGAAGCAATTACATGGGGGAGGTAAGGACAGATCAGAGTCTGAGCTGGCCCCACAGTGCCCACAGCAGGGCCAGAGACCTACTTAGAAGTATTGGAGGATTTCCTGAGTAGGCAGGGAATAGCAGTGGCTCACTGTGGGGGCAAGGACACTGACAACCAAGGCCACAGGAAAATATAACTACTATTACTATTATATATACTTTCTCTTTTTTTTCATTTTGTTCTTTTTTTATTATTCTTTTAATTTTTATTTTTTATTTACTTTTTCTTTTCTTTTTATGCTTTTATTTTTAATACGTTTTTATCTTATTGTTTTCCTATTCTACTGTATTTTTTCATTAATTGGTGTTTTTCCCTTGTTTTTCTTTTTTCCTTTGTTTTGCTTTGTTCTTGTCTTATTTTTAACTAAATTTTACATTTTTCTATTTTTACTTTACTTCTTTGTTGTTTTCTATTTATCTTTTTATTTTCCTCTTTTGTTTTTACTTTTTTATCGCTTTTGTGTGTTTCTTTTATGCTTTCTTTCCTTTTTTAGTTTGCTCTGCATATTTGTTTTAGATTTTTTGTTTCTGTTAGTTTAGTTTCTAGTGTTTGTTTTCATTATTGGCTTTATTTATTGGTTTGGTTGCTTTCTTCTTTTTTGCTTTCTCTTTTCTTTTTCTTTATTTCTTTTTCTCAGTGTGGGTGTGTGTTTCGTTATGTGATTTTTGTCTGTTCAGTTTAGCTTTTACCATTTGTCTTGGGGTTTTGTTTGTCTGTTCATTTACTTTCTTTTTTTCTCTCCTTTTCTTTTCCCTTTTCTTCCATGCCATACAGCTTGAGGGGTTTTGTGCTCTGGCCAGGGATTAGGCCTGAGCCTCCAAGGTGGGAGAGCCGAGTCCAGTACATTGGACCACCAGAGAACTCCCGGCCCCATGGAATATTAATCGTTGAGAACTCTCCCAGAGGTCTCCATCACAACACTAAGACCCAGCTCCACCCAATGGCCAGCAAGCTCCAGAGCTGGACGTCTCATGCCAAACAACTAGCAGGACAAGAACACAACCCCACCCATTAGCAGACATGCTGCCTAAAGTCATATTAAGCTCACAGACACCCCAAAACACACTACCAGATGCGGCCCTGCCCATCAGTGGGACAAAATCCAGCTCCACCCACCATAACACAGGCAACAGTCTCCCCCCCAAGGAAGACTACACAAGCCACTGAACGAACATCACCCACTGGGGGCAGACACCAGAAGTAAGAAGAACTAGGAACCTGCAGCATGTGGAAAGGAAACCCCAAAAACAGTAAGTTAAAATGAGAAGACAGAGAAATATGCAGCAGATGAAGGAGCAAGGTAAAAACCCACAAGACCAAACAAATGAAGAGGAAAAAGGCAGTCTACCTGAAAGGATTCAAAGTAATGACAGTAAAGATGATCCAAAATCTTAGAAATAGAATGGAGAAAATACAAGAAACATTTAACAAGGACCTAGAAGAACTAAAGGGCAAAAAACAGTAATGAACAACACAATAAGTGAAATTAAAAGTACTCTAGAAGAAATCAATAGCAGAATAACTGAGTCAGAAGAACAGATCAGTGAGCAGGAAGATAGACTGGTGGAAATATAAAAAGAATAAAGATAAAAGAATGAAAAGAATAGAGGGCTCTCTCACAGACCTCTGGAACATTAAGCTCACCAACATTTGAATTATAGGGGTCACAGAAGAAGAAGAGAAAGAGAAAGGGTATGAGAAAATATCTGAAGAAATTATAGTCAAAACTTCCCCTAACATGGGAAAGGAAATAGTCAATCAAGTCCAGGAAGTGCAGAGTCCCACACAGGATAGGAGAAACACGTCAAGACACATATTAATCAAACTATCAAAAACTAAATACAAAGAAAAAATATTAAAAGCAGCAAGGGAAAAGCAACAAATAACATACAAGGGAATCCCCATAAGGTTATCAGCTGATTTTTCAGCAGAAACTCTGCAGGGCAGAAGGGAATGGCAGGACATATTTAAAGTGATGAAAGGGGAAAAACTACAACGAATATTACATAGCCCAGCAAGTACCTAATTCAGATTCAATGGAGAAATCAAAAGCTTTACAGATAACCAAAAGCTAAGAGAATTCAGTACCACCAAACCAGCTCTACAACAAATGCTAAAGAAATTATTCTAAGCAGGAAACACAAGAGAAGAAAAAGACCTACAAAAACAAACCCAAAACTGTTAAGAAAATGGTAATAGAAACATACATATAGATAATTACCTTAAATGTGAATGGATTAAAAGCTCCAACCAAAAGTCAACTGGCTGAATGGATACAAAAACAAGACCCATATATACACTGTCTACAAGAGATGCACTTCAGACCTAGGGACACATACAGACTGAAAGTAAGGAGATGGAAAAAGTTATTCCATCAAAAGAAAGCTGGAGTAGCAAAGCTCATATCAGATAAAATAGACTTTAAAATAAAGAGTGTTACAAGAGACAAGGAAGGACACTACATAATGATCAAGTGATTAATCCAAGAAGATATAACAATTATAAATATATATGCACCCAACATAGGAGCACCTCAATACATAAGGCAAATGCTAACAGTTAGAAAAGGGGAAATTGACAGTAACACAATAATAGTGGGGGCTTTTTTTTTGGCTGCGTTTGGTCTTTGTTGCTGCATGCGGGCTTTCTCTAGTTGTGGTGAGCGGGGCTACTCTTCATTGAAGTGCACAAGCTTCTCATTGTGGTGGCTTCTCTTGTTGCAGCGTACGGCTCTAGGCACATGGGCTCAGTAGTTGTGGCTCGTGGGCTCTACAGTGCAGGCTCAGTAGTTATGGAACACGGGCTTAGTTGCTCCTTTGCATGTGGAATCTTCCTGGACAAGGGCTTGAACCTGTGTCCCCTGCATTGGCAGGTGGATTCTTAACCACTGCACCACCAGGGAAGTCCAAATTTTTTATTTATTTATTTAGTTGCACCAGGTCTAAGTTGTGGCTTGGAGGCTCCTTAGCTGTGGCATGTGAACTCTTCATTGCAGCATGCATGTGGGACTTAGTTCCCTCACCATGGATTGGACCCCGGCTCCCTGAATTGGGACTGTGGAATCTTAACCACTGCACCACCTCATTTACACCAATGGACAGATCATCCAGAAAGAAAATTAATAAGGAAGCACAAGCTTTAAATGATACAATAGATGAGATCGATTTAATCAATATTTATAGGACATTCCATCCAAAAACAGCATATTGCACTTTCTTCTCAACTGCACATGGAACATTCTCCAGGA
Organism: Physeter macrocephalus; assembly: GCF_002837175.3. Taxonomy (NCBI): domain Eukaryota; kingdom Metazoa; phylum Chordata; class Mammalia; order Artiodactyla; family Physeteridae; genus Physeter; species Physeter macrocephalus. The sequence goes on from NC_041228.1 coordinate 45,415,805, forward strand.
TAGATCACACATTGGGTCACATATCAAGCCTCAGTAAATTTAAGAAAATTGAAATTGTATCAAGCATCTTTTCCAACCACAATGCTATGAGATTATAAATCAATTACAGGAAAAAAACTGTAAAAAACAAAAACACATGGAGGCTAAACAATATGCTACTAAATAACCAAGAGATCAATGAAGAAATCAAAGAGGAAATCAAAAAATACCTAGAGACAAATGACAAAAACACAACAACCCAAAACTTATGGGATGCAGCAAAAGTAGTTCTAAGAGGGAAGTTTAGAGCAGTACAATCCTACCTCAAGAAACAAGAAAAATCTCAGATAAACAACCTAATCTTACACCTAAAGGAACTAGAGAAAAAAGAACAAACAAAACCCCAAATTAGTAAGGAAAGAAATCATAAAGATCAGATCAGAAACAAATGAAATGCACACAAAGAAAACAATAACAAAGATCAATAAAAAAAATCAGGTTCTTCGAGAAGATTAAAAAAAAAAGATAAACCTTTAGCCAGATTCATCTAGAAAAAGAGGGAGAGCACTCAAATCAATAAAATTAGAAATGAAAAAGAAAAAGTTACAACACACACCACAGAAATAGGAAGAAACATAAGAGAGTACTAAAAGCAACTATATGCCAATAAAATGGACAACCTGGAAGACATGGACAAATTCTCAGAAAGGTATAATCTTCCAAAACTGAACCAGCAAGAAATAGAAAATATGAAAAAAACAATCACAAGTACTAAAATTGAAACTGTGATTAAAAATCTTCCAACAAACAAATGTCCAGGACCAGAGGGCTTCACAGGCGAATTCTATCAAACATTTAGAGAAGAGTTAACACCCATCCTCCTCAAAGTCTTCCAAAAATTTGCAGAGGAAGGAGGACTCCCAAACTCATTCTGCGAGGCCACCATTTCCCTGATTTCAAAACCAAAGATATCACACAAAAAAAGAAAATTATAGACCAATATCACTGATGAACATTGATGCAAAAATCTTCAACAAAATACTCCCAAACAGAATCCAACAGCACATTAAAAGGATCATACACCATGATCAAGTGGGGTTCATCCCAGGAATGCAAGGATTCTTCAGTATATGCAAATCAATCAATGTGTTAAACCATATTAACAAATTGAAGGAGAAAAACCATATGATCATTTCAATAGATGCAGAAACAACTTTTGACAAAATTCAACACCAATTTATGTTAAAAACCCTCCACAAAGTAGGCATAGAGGGAACTTACCTCAACGTAATAAACACCATATATGACAAACCCACAGCTAACATCATCCTCAATGGTGAAAAACTGAAACCATATCCACTAAGATCAGGAATAAGATAAGGTTGCCCACTCTCACCACTATTATTCAACATAGTTTTGGAAGTTTTAGCCACAGCAATCAGAGTAGAAAAAGAAATAAGAGGAATCCAAATGGGAAGAAAAGAAGTAAAACTATCACTGTTTGCAGATGACATGATACTATACCTAGAGAATCCTAAAGATGTTACCAGAAAACTACTAAGACTAATCAAGGAATCTGGTAAAGTAGCAGGACACAAAATCAATGCACAGAAATCTCTTGCATGCCTATACATTAATGATGAAAAATCTGAAAGAGAAAGTAAGGAAACACTCCCATTTACTATTGCAACAAAAAGAATAAAATACCTAGGAATAAACCTACCAAAAGAGATAAAATACCTGTATGCAGAAAACTATAAGACACTGGTGAAATAAATGAAAGATGATACAAACAGATGGAGAGATATACCATGTTCTTGGACTGGAAGAATCAACATTGTGAAAAATGACTATATTACCCAAAATAATCTACAGATTCAATGCAGTCCCTATCAAACTACCAATGGCACTTTTCACAGAAGTAGAAAAAATATTTCACAATTTGTATGGAAACACAAAAGACCCCAAATAGCCAAAGCAATCTTGAGAAAGAAAAACGGAGCTGGAGGAATCAGGCTCTCGGACTTCAGACTATACTACAAAGCTACAGTAATCAAGACAGTATGGTACTGGCACAGAAACACAAATATAGATCAATGGAACCGGATAGAAAGCCCAGAGATAAACCCACACACATATGGTCACCTTACTTAAAAGCTTTTGCACAGCAACGGAAACTATACACAAGATGAAAAGACAACCCTCAGAATGGGAGAAAATATTTGCAAATGAAGCAACTGACAAAGGATTGATCTCCAAAATATATAAGCAGCTTATGCAGCTCAATATCAAAAATTCAAACAACCCAATACAAAATGGGCAAAGACTTAAATTGACATTTCTCCAAAGAAGATATACAGATTGCCAACAAACACATGAAAGGATGCTCAACATCATTAATCATTAGAGAAATGCAAATCAAAACTACAATGAGGTGTCACTTCACACTGGTCAGAATGGCCATCATAAAAATATCTACAAACAATAAATGCTGTAGAGGGTGTGGAGAAAAGGGAACCCTCTTGCACTGTTGGTGGGAATGTAAATTGATACAGCCACTATGGAGAACAGCATGGAGGTTCCTTCAAATACTAAAAATAGAACTACCAAATGATCCAGAAATCCCACTACTGGGCATTTACCCTGAGAAAATCATAATTCAAAAAGGTACATGTACCACAATGTTCATTGCAGCTGTATTTACAATAGCCAGTACATGGAAGCAACCTAAGTGTCCACTGACAGTTGAATGGATAAGGAAGATGTAGCACATATATACAATGGAATATTACTCAGCCATAAAAAGAAACGAAATTGAGTTCTTTGTAGTTAGGTGGATGGAGTTAGAGAATGTCATACGGAGTGAAGTAAGTCAGAAAGAGGAAAACAAATATAGTATGCTAACACATATATATGGAATCTAAAAAAACAAAATGGTTCTGAAGAGCCTAGGGGCAGGACAGGAATAAAGTTGCAAACCTAGAGAATGGACTTGAGGACACAGGGAGGGGGAATGGTAAGCTTGGACAAAGTGAGAGAGTAGCATTGACATATATACACTACCAAATGTAAAATAGATAGCTAGTGGGAAGCAGCTGCATAGCACAGGGAGATCAGCTCGGTGCTCTGTATCCCCCTAGAGGGGTGGGATAGGGAGGGTGGGTGGGAGACACAAGAGGGAGGGGATAAGAGGATATATGTATACGTATAGCTGATTCGCTCTGTTATACAGCAGAAACTACCACACCATTGTAAAGCAATTATACTCCAATAAAGATGTTAAAAAAATAAAAAACACATGCACCCCAGTGTTCATTGCAGCACTGTTTACAATAGCCAGGTCACGGAAGCAACCTAAATGTCCATTGACAGATGAATGGATAAAGTAGATGTGGTACACATATACAGTGGAATATTACTCAGCCATAAAAAGGAATGAAATTGGGTCATTTTAGAGATGTGGATGGACCTAGAGACCATCATACAGAGGGAAGTAAGTCAGAAAGAGAAAAACAAATATCGTATATTAGCGCATATATGTGGAATCTAGAAAAATGGTACAAATGAACTGGTTTGCAATACAGAAATAGAGACACAGATGTAGAGAACAAACTTATGCACCCCAAGGGGGAAAAGAGGGTTAGGATGAATGGCGAGATTGGGACTATCGTATATACACTAATATGTATAAAATAGATAACGAATGAGAGCCTACTGTATAGCACAGGGTACTCTGTTTTGCTTTGCTGTACAGTAGAAACTAACACAACGTTGTAAAACAATTATACCCCAATTAAAAAAAAAAAAGAGGGACTTCCCTGGTGGCTCAGTGGTTGGGGATCTGCCTGCCAATGCAAAGCACACGGTTCGAGCCCTGGTCTGGGAAGATCTCACATGCCACTGAGCAACTAAGCCCGTGCACCACAACTACTGAGCCTGCCCTCTAGAGCCTGCGAGTCACAACTACTGAGCCCACGTGCCACAGCTACTGAAGCCTGTGTGTGCCTAGAGCCCATGCTCTGCAACAAGAGAAGCCACCGCAATTAGAAGCCCGCACGCGGCAGCGAAGAGTAGCTCCCGCTCGCCGCAAATAGAGAGAAAGCCCGCATGCATCAACGAACACCCAACGCAGCCAAATAAATAAATAAATTTATTATAAAAAGACTAGAGGAAAGGTGAGATTGGGCCCTGAGGGGCTAGCAACACCAGGGAAGACTGAGGACCTATCAGAATGCAGTATACCTGCTGGAATATTCCAACCATTTTTGCACTCTCAATATACTGACCAATGCAAGCTCCCGTAAGAACTTTTTCTTCTCCCATAACTTGAACTGAAAAGACAGTTGGCAGTCTTTCAGGTAATCTTTAGTGTCCGAAATTAAATAAGCTGAAAATTGAAAAATGAAATTACCTGATAATCATTGAGTGCCAATATCATTAGAGATAACAGATGCAAGAATTTTTACCAGGAAATAAAACTAATAGGACAGGATTGTAAAATAAATAGTATAATTAATATCTTCAAACTAGATATGTGAAACGTTGCTTGCTCAAAGGAAGAATAAGAACCAATTTTAAAACTTGGAAATGATGAATTATATAAGCTTTCTGAATCAAAATTTGGCAATATTTATCAAGTCAGTAAAAGTATGCACAAGTTTTGATCCAGCGACAACACTTCAAGAAATCTTTCCTAACGAAGTAACCAATGCTCTGTACAAAGGTTAGCTACAATGGCATTCATTGAAGCTTTTTTATTGTGGCAAGAAGTTTGAAATAGCCTACCTGTCAAAAAATAGAGGACTGCTTAAATATATACAATATCAACGCTATGAAGCCATTAGAAATAATGATATAGGAAAATGCTTTAAACCATGGGGAAATGTTTACAATAAAAACTAAAAAGGCATGTTATGAAACACGTACATGAATAATACACTAATACAATAATATTAATAATACTTACACATTAACATGTGTGAATATTCCATTTTTGGGAAAAAAAACTATATGTGCATGTGTACACATGCATTCACAGACTTTAAAAAAAAACCTGGAAGAACAGGAAGAAATAAACCACAGTGAAAAGAAATTTTTTAATATTTTTCCAGGAATGATGTAACTTACATTACCCTAATTCTGATTACTAATCTGCAAACCTTCAGAAGACAAATTTGGGAACGGCAGCAACAGACACAGATTCATCCTATACTGGGTTAAAAGACTGGAAATACAACTACCCCGAAGTGAATAAAATTTTCCCAGGGCTAAAACTATTTCAAGGATTTCAAGAAAGCTATCTCAATATCTGTGGTGATTCTAAGATTTTCTCAGAAGTTTGAAAGCTCTCCCACGTATCTTGCCCATGAAGTATAAAAGTAGGAATGTAAGAAATATTTTTTCAAGTCCTGTGCTGGTTCAGCTCATACATTTCAACAGTAAGGGTCGGAGCTGACAGCACCCTCCAAGGAGGTGAAAATTGGTTTGGGGGGAGGAGATAAAAATATTACATATTACAATGGTTTGTGGCCCTCAAAACTCAATCCTGCCTGACAGTACAAACACATATACAGTATATATCTGGTACTAAAATTTAATGGGGTTGGGGAGGGGCTATTAGGGGCGAAAATGTCTAAAATGCTCCTGGAGGTGAGGAGGACAATGAAAAAAAGGCTGAGAAACACTGGTTCAGCTATAGAACATAAAACTCAATTTCTTTTTTTTTCTTATAACCTCTCTCTTGGTTAGAACTTAGAATAAAAGTATTCACTACTTTTATTTTTTAATTATACATGTGCACACAAATACATGTACACATGTTTCTTTGTGTTAGAAAGCTCTATCATTTGCTCTTCAATAGCTCGCTTCTATACTGAACTTTCCAGACCAAAAAGAATATTTTATAAAGTGCTAGATTTTTTTCTAAGCATTGTATTGCTTTTTGTTTGCAAATATAAGTGTTTAAAGCTTTGAAGAAGTGTATACTTATAGCTATTAACATTACCCCAAGATCTTAGACATAGTTTTTTAAAGTTGACTCTGGAATCATTCACATTATTATGACTCCTGTAATAAAGCACAAATTAGGGGTTAAAAATATTTAACCATTTTTTATCACTTTTTGAGCCCTTTATAATATGAAGAACATGCATTAATTATGATATATTAATAAATTATAATATTGAGTATGCATTAAAATATTATCTTCATGTTTGTCACTTTATAGTCTCATAATAGCTGCTAATTCTCAATCAAGTCCAAGCAACTTAGAGAAGGAAAGATCAAGAGGCGAGAGGTAAGAGAGATTAGTGCGAACCAGATAAGTCTGTCCAATTTTACTGGGAAAATAAAAGTTTTCCTAGAAGTCTCACCCAAAAGATTTCCACTTATTTTTCTCTGGCCAGAGCTATGACACATGGCCACACCCCCTGTAAGTAGTTCAAGAGAAGAGGGTTGGAGATGGGGGCTTCAACCAGCTACCCAAAAGCACTTAAGTCTCTTTGATTACATATCAGCCCCTCAAAGTGCCTTTCTTGACAGTCTCACTTAGAGTAGCAGACCCCTCCTTTATGTCCTGATTTGTTCTTGCACTGTTGTAAAGCACTCAGAATAGAGAGGTGCACAAAACACACAAAATGTCCTCTCCTGGGCTTACAGTGCCCTATGTGTTTTCTTTATAAACTACCTAAAATTACAATATTTTTGTTTACTTGCTTATTATCTGTCTTCCCTTCTAGAATGTAAGATCTAACAGGGTAAGGAGTTTGTTTTATTCAACTCTGTCTTCAGACTGTCTAGAACAGTTCCTGGCATACAAAAACATGTGAATGCATACTGAATAAATGAAATACTGAAAGAGGAAATTAGGCTTGGGGAATTTAAGGATTTCTACCCAAGATTAGACATCTAATAAGTGGCAAAGCTAATATTTTAGGAATCTCTGACACAAAAGAAAGACATTATCTTTTAAAATTCATACCAGATCCTCCTTATCTCAGTCAGCAGTGCCAAGGCTACTACTATTGATGTGCTGACTGGTATTGGCTCAGGAGAGCTAATTATGAGCATCAATCTGCAACCTAGCTTTAAGTGATATCATGTTGGTAACTTGAAACAGTCTATGTTGGAAATATTTACTCCCAGCAACTGGCAGATTCTACAAATCAGGGCTCCCTCCCCTGACCAGAGAGCTGGTTGTTAAACATTTGCCAGCAAACCACTGGATATTTCCTTCCCACCCCACTTCCTTGTCTCTATTAATGCTAAAAGCACATACGTGAGCTATCCAGACTTCTCTCCCTATGAGCAGTCTTTATTTGGCTGCTTCTGTGGAACTCACAGAGTTTTCAGCATGATGCCTTTCTTTTGCTTTCCCCAATTTCCAAATCTCTAAATCTTTGAACAAGAATCACAGTCCAGGGCTTCCCTGGTGGCGCAGTGGTTGAGAGTCCGCCTGCAGATGCAGGGGACACGGGTCCGTGCCCCGGTCCGGGAAGATCCCACATGTCGCGGAGCGGCTGGGCCCGTGAGCCATGGCCGCTGAGCCTGCGCGTCCGGAGCCTGTGCTCCGCAACGGGAGAGGCCACAACAGTGAGAGGCCCGCGTACCGCAAAAAAAAAAAAAAGAATCACAGCCCAACCACGGTGGAGCAAATAAAAACTAAAAATTGTGACTATTCAACAAGCAAAGCGGGCAAGGTCACCGGGATATAGGTGGGGAAAGAGAGTAACAGAATTTATAACCAGCTCTGTGTCTATGAAAATGGGCGGGAGCAGAACCTTTGAAAGACAGCTCATGGTTGGCAGTCCTGGGCTTACTCCGAGGAAGAGTTAGTGCTGGACTGACTCTATTTGTTATTCCCCAAAAGACATTCAATGCAACTTGTATTCTAAAACAGTGAATACCTGAATAAAAATTATATGGGAGTTCTGTAAAAGAATTTCATTAAGTGGCTGCTTCCACTCTAATATTAAACACTAGATATATGTTTGTTTTATTTTATCTTATTCTTGCTTTACAGAGTATGTCTTTGATCCAGGAACATAAATTATAATTCCTCTTCCTGCCATACAGTTTTTTTAAAACTTCTAATATTAAATTAGATTTTCAACAATATTCATCCGGTGTTCAATTTTTTCCCAACCCTTTTTCCCATTCATTCGTTCGCAGTCTGGGTCAGATTGCCCCAGGTATATATAAGGAATATGTAAGGAACCCTAACCCTAGGGGAAAAAGTAGGGGAGGAAGCAATAATTACACTTTCTAGCACAACTTATCTTAAGACCTCAACATCATGGTGGCAGTCCCATATCACTGTAATAGTGTGTGTGGGATGGGAGAACATGCTTGTGCTTTGATGCTGATAGGAAAGATAGGAATTAGGACTAAAATAACACATAAAGCACTAGTTATGTTTCTGGTGATTTATATTTGCTAGCACAGTCATTTATCACAGCAGCCAGTATCATCTGTATTAATACCCCATTTTTTTTGGATAAAGGAACTAAAGTTCAGGGCTTTCGAAAACTTGCCTATAGTTACACAACTAGGAAGTTCCGAAACTGGAATTCACATACAGCCCATGAAAGTTCATGTGTCTTCTACTACACAATGCTGCCTCCAATGAAGACAGCACACTAGCTGCTCTTCATTCTGTTACGACCTAAAAAAGAAGTCACTACCAAAATCTTGACTCACCACATTTCCCTTGGAAAGCTAATTTGTAAATCCACCAAGAAAAACCTGTCTTCTTCTATGGCCAACTCAGGGATCTCTTGCAATGGGCTGTTATCTGTGGGAATCATAGGAAATCAAACATGTGTCAGAGCCAGAATTCAAACCCAGGCTTGTCTGGTTCCAGATTCTGTCTGTCTGCTCTTTTCACCCATTGTGCTTTCCCACTAATGTAAAAAAGAAAGATCAAAATATATCCAATATTACATAGAAATGGAATACTTATTAACTGCATGTGTTTATTAGAGTTGTGCATGTGGCTTGATGCAGCTGTAATTCTTGGGACAGAGATACACATGGAAGAAAGTCTCAAGAACAGATAACCACTCAAACACTTGGAAGAATCTAGCCACCAAGCGATTTTAAGAGATTAGCACCAACATCCTACTTAAAACATAAGAAAGGGAAAGTAAGCAAAATTTTTATATTTTGAAACAAAAAACTACAATATCAAAAGCCTCACAGTCTTCCCACAGTGACACATTCAACTTTCCTCAGTGTCACCTACTGTCTTCACATCTTTGAGTCAGTTCCGTGACTTAACACTGCACAGCTTAATTGTCTAAGCCTTCTGCTAACACAGTGTCTTCTGTTTGTAATTATTTCCTTGATTTATAGCTCTGCTTTCTTGTTAAGTGTATCCTCCTAGAAAGACACACCTGCAATCTCTTTGAAGTTCCCCTTTATGCCAAGAATGCCAGCAACAGACTCTCAGATATGGTGTCTGAAAATACTGTCCAGCCCGAATATCCTTTCTTCCTCTCAACAGTTAAGTTTAGAGGTTCATTTTGCAGGGGGGACTCCAGGTGCTACCAACTGTTCCTCCTAATTACCAGGCACAAAAATTCTGTTTCAGCAAGAGCTTTCAGAGTCAACTATTAATCTCAACTTCTCACCTCAAATGAACCTATGTTTTTAGTTCTCCTAAAGAACACATTTCCAGGAGTCTTGACTTCAGTTTTCTAAAGTAAGCTAGAGACTATAGGAGTATAGGGGGTTAGGCAGCAAGGGAAATAGGGTTCAGAGATCAGTCCTTTCTCTGGCTAGTTCAGCTCAGCCATGCATTCCAAAATAATTAAAAGAACATACAATCTTAACAAACAGGAACAATGTATGATAATCTGGCATGGTATGTTTCCAAAAGTACTACTAGTAATTAAGTATATTTTGGCTTTGAAGCAATCTAGGTTTTAATTTCATCTCTGCTATATAATGTTGGGAAAAGTACTTAATCTTTTCCAAAGCTCAATTTTCTCATCTGTAAAATGTCAATAGTAATAGTACCTAGTTTATAGAACTATAATGAGGATTAAATAAGATGATGGTCCTAAAGTGATTAGCATAAAACCAAACACATACTTTTCAAAGAATATTATTTATTATTGTTTGTTTTTATATAGTAACTTTTACATATCTCCCTTGGCATATTACTGTTTCTAGCAAGCATCTGTGACCTAGGTAGATGAAACTCTCACTAACAATCCTGAGTATATCCCTCCTGTGATGGCCTTTGTCTATCCCTGATGGTTTTTCCCTAATTATCCATGGAATTTTCTTGCCAGAATTTCCTAAAGGAAAGCTGCACTAGTTCTAACAAAAGAATGAAATATGTGCCTTCTGGGCCTAGTTCTCTGATACTTCTGGGTAGTTGTCTTCTTGATAGAGAAGTGACTTTTTCCCTTTATTATGTTCTAGAACCTTCTGTCTTTACTGTCAGTAATCACTATACCTGTCTCACCATTATGCCTTCTCTGCATAGTACAGTGTGATTTTCTGCTTAATGGCACTTAGAGGAAAAAGCAAGAGAAAGCTAAATTTTTGGAGTAGCAGGCAGTTTTCCATAAATTTATTTGATCCTCACTTCACAAAAATCCTAGGAATAATGAGAAAATTGATGCTCTTCCCTCCTACCCTGATTGCTAATTACAAATAAAATGTTCTGAAATGCCATGCAATTTTATATAGAGAGCTTTGAAAATCTTTTTTTTTAACATCTTTATTGGAGTATAATTGCTTTACAATGGTCTGTTAGTTTCTGCTTTAAAACAAAGTGAATCTGCTATACATATACATATATCCCCATATCTCCTCCCTCTTGCGTCTCCCTCCTACCCCCCCATACCACCCCTCTAGGTGGTCACAAAGCACCAGGCTGATCTCCCTGTGCTATGTGGCTGCTTCCCACTAGCTATCTATTTTACATTTGGTTGTATATATAAGTCCATGCCACTCTCTCACTTCGTCCCAGCTTACCCTTCCCCCTCCACAAGTCCTCAAGTCCATTCTCTACGTCTGTGTCTTTATTCCTTTCCTGCCCCTAGGTTCTTAGGGATACCTTCTCAGTCAGGACTTGAATTTTTATTTTTGTTTGTCTTTTAATATATTCTCTATTATCTTCCAAGAACTTTAGATGGTTTATTATATATAGATGACCTATACATTAATGCCAATAAAATTAGAGTTCAAAAATATAGGAAAAGATGATTCTAAAACTGTAATCTCTAAATTTTGTTCTGAACTTCTTGGCATCCAAGGCAAAAAGATTATTAAAGGGTTTCTATAATTTTTATTATCTTTTAAAATTAAAAAGGAAATAGAACTTTAATTGAAATGTAATGCAGCTATTAAACAGAGATTTACCTTAAGTAAGTCTGGAAGACAGGAACACAGAGTCCTCTGGAGGATAAATGGAGCAAGAAAGCAGTATCTGACCAAGCAAATAAAGTGCAAGTTTAGGGACAAAATGCAGATAAGTGTTCTCACACCAAACAGAAGATTCTTGAGACCTTCTCAATGCTTGTGACTTATAGGCATTAGAAGAAGAGTAGGAAAATCAAACAATGGCTAAGATCATGCCATTCAGTCACTTATTCATTCAACAAATATATATTGCATGCTTACTATTTGCCAAACACTATTCTAGGCAATAAGGATATAACAATGAATAAACAGGCAAGTGTCCTGTTCTCATGGGAACTACATTCCACTGGGAATAAAAGAATGGAGCATGAAGACAAACAATAAACATGTAAACAAATAAATAAATAAACATATTTATAACAATAGTAAATGCCATAAAGAAAATTTTTAAACTGTTTTAACAGAATGATGAGATAGATGGCTACTTTGTTGGGTGGTCAGGGAAGATTTTTCCGAAGAGTTAATATTTGACCTGAGACCTGTTATGATACAAAAGAGCCAGCAACAGGAAAATCAGAGAGAAGATTATTATTCCTCAGAGAGGCAGGAGAGAAGGAGATGATAATGCCACTTAATTAGAGAACCAGACCTAGTACCTATGCATCACCAAGAGAATGGTTTGAGCCAGAGTAAGAGTGTTTTGCTACTTCAAATTTTGATACATGTAGAAGAGTCCTAGAAATGAGCAGAGGTGAGTGCTCATTAAAGAAAAGGAAATGTATAGGTTATTGAGGAAGGTAAATAAGTTTTTCAGAATGAAGTTACTCAAGTTTTCTCAGTATCTTAATGAAATCTATCAAAAATGCCCAATTCTCAGTAACGAAAAACAAGGTAACTCAGACAAAACCTCCAATTACATTTTACATAAGTAAAAATATATTTAAAATCTTCTTAAGGGCATCAAAGAGCTAATAAGACCATCAGGAATAACCAAGACAAAATCTAGGAGCTGACAGATATCTAGAGAAATGAGTCCTACATTTAAAACCACTCTACCACACTGAGACCAGAAAGGGATTTTCACATAAGAATAAGAGTAAATCAAAAATTATCCAGCCCCCCACAGATAGAAGCCCAGCTTTGAATTTTCTAGGTGACTCTTAAGCATTGAAACCAGACTAAAGTAGTACCAAATTATTAATGTCTCCATCTTACTAAAGAGGTATCATATTGCTTCCGCATGGCAAAAGCAAATGAAAACTTCTCTAGGAAGTTATATCATCTGAGGTCTCAAGTTATTTTCAAAAATAATTTTTCAAATACAACGTCCAGGATGCAATCAAATCTAAACAAGCATATGAGAAGAAAATATGGTGCACTGTGTTGAATACTGTCTCTCTGGAGAACTCTGATACAGATAAATGAAACTTCACAAATAACAGAGAACAGAAATCAACCCAAAAGTACTCTCTGATATTGGATCTATCAGACTCAGACAATAAAACAACTACACTTAACATGTTCCAGGAAATAAAAGCCAGGCTTAACAATTTCAGTAGATAACTGAAAAATATAAAAAGTAACATAGTAGGGACTTCCCTGGTGGTCCAGTGGTAAAGAATCTGCCTTACAATACAGGGGATGTGGGTTCAATCCCTGGTCGGGGAACTAAGATCCCACATACCGCAGGGCAACTAAGTTCACGTACCACAACTACTGAGATCACATGCCTCAACTAGAGAGCCTGCATGCCATAAACTACAGAGCCCACACACTCTGGAACCTGTGCATCACAACTGGAGAGAGAAAACCCGCACGCCACAACTAGAGGGAAGCCCACACGCCACAACAAAAGATCCCGCGTGCCTCAACAAAGATCCCACATGCTGAAACTAAGACCCGATGCAGCCAAAAATAAATTAAATAAATAAATAATAAATAAATATTTTTTTAAAAAGTAGTGTAGTAGATTTGAAAAAGAACCAACCAGAAATTGTAACACTGAATAAAACTGAAATCAATAAAATTTAAATAGCACATTAGACACAGGTGAAGAGTAAATTATTAAACTGTGAAATATATCAGGAGGAGCTATCTAGAATGAAGCACAGAGAGACAAAATGATCAAAAACAGAGACGGGAAAGATAAGACAAAAAAAGATAAAGTGAGAAGTAATGACATATAGGGAATTAGAATTACCAAAGAAGGAGAGAGGAAGGCAGAGCAATACTGGAAAACACAATGACTAAGACTTTTTCAAAAATAATGAAATACATCAATCTACATAGTTAAGAAATCAAATAAATTCCAGGCAGGATAAATAAATTGAAATTTACACCTACACACATCATAATTGAAATGCAGAATATAAAGATAATGAGAAAAATTGTAAAGCTGCCAGGAAAAGAAAAACAGATTAAGGAGGAGCAACAGTAGTGTTTACAGTAGACTTATCAACATCAAAGATGGAAGCTAGAAGATAATGAAATGAAATTTTGGAAGTAGTGAAATATAATACTGTCAATTCAGAATTGTATACCATGTAAGGATTATTCTTCAAGAATAGGCTAAAATAAAAATAGTTTAACTCAAACCAAAACTGGAATAATAAACCATCAGTAGACTCATTCTAAAGGAAAGGCTGAAAAATGTAATTTGAACTGAAGGTAAATATAGGATCCCTAAAGGAAGATTGGAGATACAGGAAAAAATGAATAACAACAAAAATGTTAAACCTGCAGATAAATCTAACTGAATATTATTTGTGTAAAATAATAACAAAATCTTTGAAAATATAAAAATAATTATAATACACACCAAATATCAAAGAATGGAGGTGAGTAAATAGATTAAAACTGTCATAAAGTTCTTGCATTGTCTAAAATGAAGAGTATAAGTACCAATTAATAATTAACTTTCATAAAGCAAGTAAGATTTTTTTTTAATTTTAAGATAGTCAATTAAAAATATAATTTGTACAAAATTCCCTTAGATTTTAAAATGGATTTGTAAAAATATCCAATCATTTCAAAAGGAAAGAAGAAAAGTTAGAAAAAGGAATACAGAACAAGTGGAACAAATTAAATACATATAGGAATAAATTGATTTAGTCCCAAATAAATCAGCAATTACATTAAACTCAGATGAACTAAATGCTGCAATTTAAATACAAATATTATCACGCTGGATTTTAAAAAATGAAGAGTCATATACTATTTATAGGAAATATATCTAAAACCTAAGGATATAAAAATGTTGAAAGTAAGGAATTAAAATAGATGTATCCTGCAAATATGAATCAAAAGAGAGCTGATATAGCTAAATTAATACAAGAAAAATAAACTTTAAATCAAAAAGCATTAGCCATATTCAGAATATATGGGCATGGGGCCAAGACATCAAAATTTTAATAAGCACAACTGCTGATTCTTATGCACTCTAAAATCTATTTGATAATGATATATTTAATAAGAATTATAGCCTGGAAAACCATAGAGGAATAAATAGTAAATCCCTAAAACCAGGGTTTCATAGAGCTTACATTTACATTGTTGATGGGGGTATCGGGGGAGGGGTCAATAGAAAGGACTCATCATCTAAATGAAAACCAATGCCTAAATAGGCTTCATAAGAGCTGCATTACTGGATTTCAATCAAAGCCTTTCTTTACAATTTTTCTCATTTTTTATTAGGTTTACTCCTTGAAAAATATTGGCCCTCATTTTGAAATCATTTAAACTCCACTTTTATCACAAAGCATAAAAGATAGCAGCTCTGACTCTCTTTATGAGCAAATAACCGTAACCTCCCTTTCTCCCAACAAGTGAAGTGGGTGTAGTTTAAATTTTAGAATCCGTATTTTGAAGATAAACAGCGTCACTTTTATCTCTTGAATCATTTTCTTTATATACTTGACTAGAAGAAAAAAAATTCCAAGAATAACTAAATGATGGCTAAACACTGTTCACCAACCACCATAAATGTGGAATAGGGTCCTTTGAAGCACTTACAGGCTTCAAAGGACAGGCATCCAGGACCAGCCTGTCTTTAATTCCATAGCACATATAGAAGTTGAAAGGCAGAACCCCGATTATTTAATTTAGCTAAACAGGGAAAAACATTTATACCCCCTAACTTAGATTTTTTTTTAAGCCCTCAATTTTTGAATCAGAGTTTTAACAAAACCGTCATGGCATCCAGGGTAATATTTTATGGATTTTCTCTATTTTTTCATTTCAAAACATCTATCTCATGAAATTTTAAAATTAGAATGGCAAAAGAAGCAATCACATATAATCCAACACTCTTCTCCTTGCCCCCCCCCCATATAAGAAAGCAGAAAACATGATCTCATTCTCGTAAAAGTAGTGACAGGCAAAGCATGTAGTCAACTTTTGGAACTCACTAATTCTATATTAGCTAAGCTTACATCACTTACATAAAATGATAGAGCCCACAAGGGTTTTCATTAGTCAAGCATGGACTTGTGTCCCATTTTTAAAGGTAATTGAATGTTGTTTTAAATGTGTATCTCCTAATAAATTGAGTCACTGAAGGCAGCACTGACAAAGAAAAATATACTATTTTCAAATTAAAGTCAAATTTTAGAGAGGATGTAATAAGCTTCAAGGATAGGGTATAGTTTTCCTCAATATTCAACTGAGACAGAAAATAAACTATAGATATGGAACAAGAAAAAAGTTGATCTCTAATGTTGCTATTCAAAAGAGGCAGAAAAGCAAAGGGGACGGAGGTAAACAACTGGAATATCTCATGGCTATTTGAGCAGAGTGAATACTTCAAACCAAATCACTAGAATGTGGAGATATTTGGGGATGTTCTTGTCCACAGCTTTATGAATGTTTCCCTGAATATCACTTTTATACTTGCAAAAGAGTTTCAAAAGTTTTGATAGAAATTTTGGTACAAGTCAAACATCACAATTTCATTTTCCCAAGTGCCTTTCCCACAACTGTCTTGGGCTTTGGATCACTCAAGGACATTTTTGGTTATAGACATGTTGAAACTGTATATAACAATTCTCAAAGTGTCCAGTCTATTTCACAAAAATATTTATCTTAATCCAAAGCTAAATGACCTCGCTGTGTGTATGTGAACATATTTGTGTGTAACTGCTCATACTTGGAAATAATTCTACTGAAGGCAGTTGAGATCATTTGGAAATGATGAGAATCATACAAAAATAAAATGGCTTTCATCACTTGACTTTGGATTAAGCACAAAAAATTAAAACAACAAAAGGCACTAGAACATTTGTAAAATATTTAGGCTTTAAAAATTAGACAAATATGAAGCCAAGAGCAACACTAAACCAGGTTCTATATGGTGCAGTGGTTAAGAAACCGCCTGCCAATGCAGGGGATGCAGGTTCGAGCCCTGGTCAGGGAACTAAGATCCCACATGCCATGGAGCAACTGAGCCCATGTGCCATGACTACTGAGCCTGAGCTCTAAAGCCTGCGAGCCACAACTACAGAGCCCAAGTGCCACAACTCCTGAGGCCTGCGTGCCTAGATCCCATGCTCCACAAGAGAAGCCACCGCAATGAGAAGCCCATGCACCACAACGAAGAGTAGCCCCCGCTAGCTGCAACTAGAGAAAGCCCACACGCAGCAACGAAGATCCAGTGCAGCCAAAAACAAATAAATAAATTTATTTTTTTAAAAAAGTCTACAAATAACAAATGCTGGAGAGGGTGTGGAGAAAAGGGAACCCTCCTACACTGTTGGTGGGAACACAAGTTGGTACAGCCACTATGGAAAACAGGGGAGCTTCCTCAGAAAAGTAAAAATAGAATTACCATGTGATCCAGCAATCCCACTCCTGGGCATACACCCTGACAAAACTATAATTCAAAAACATGCATGCACCCCTATGTTCATAGCAGCACTATTCATACAATAGCCAAAACATGGAAACAACCTAAATGTCCATAGACAGATGAATGGATAAAGAAGATATGGTACAAATATACAATGGAATATGACTCAACCATAAAAAAGAATGAAATAATGCCATTTGCAGCAACATGGATACAACGAGAGATTATCATACTAAGTGAAGTAAGTCAGAAAGAGAAAGACAAATATCATATGATATCACTTATATGTGGAATCTAAAATATGGCACAAATGAACCTATCTACAAAACAGAAATAGACTCACAGACATAAAGAACAGACTTGTGGTTGCCAAGGGGAAGGGGGGTAAGGGAGGGAAGGACTAGGAGTGTGGGATTAGCGGATGTAAACTATTATATATTGGATGGATAAACAACAAAGTCCTACTGTAGGGAACTATATTCAATATCCTGTGATAAACCATAACGGAGAAGAATATATTAAAAAAAGAAAGTCTCTATGTGTATAACTGAGTCACTTTGCTATAGAGCAGAGGTTGGCACAACTTTGTAAATCAGCTATACTTCAATTAAAAAAATCAATCAGCATTGCTTATGAACAGAGAAACCATTTTATTTATTTATTTTTAATTTTTATTTTCATTTTGAAACAACATCAGAATAACAGAACATTGCAAAAGAAGTACCAAGAAGTCCCATAAACCATTCACTAAAATACCACAAATGTCGTTATCTTACATAGCACTGTACATGGCCCTAGCCAGGGAATTAGCAGATACAGTACTATAGGTTGTACTGTGTATTAACACAGGCCTTATGCAAATTTCACCAATATTCCTACCAATTTCCTTTTCCTAGTCCAAGGTTGAGTCTGGGGATCACACAATGCATGTAGTTGTCATGTCTCTTTAGTCTCTCCAACCTGTGACCATTCCTCAGTCTTCCCTTCTCTTTTATGATCTCCACATAATTGATCACATATGATCTTCAATAACAATTGTCTAATTATTTTTTAACATCTTTATTGGAGTATAATTGCTTTACAATGGTGTGTTAGTTTCTGCTTTATAACAAAGTGAATCAGCTATACATACACATATATCCCCATATCTCCTCCCTCTTGCGTCTCCCTCGAGCTGATCTCCCTGTGTTATGTGGCTGCTTCCCACTAGCTATCTATTTTACATCTGGTAGGGTATATATGTCCATGCCACTCTCTCACTTCATCCCAGCTTACCCTTCCCCCTTCCCATGTCCTCAAGTCCATTCTCTTTGTCAGTGAAAACATTTTAAATTAAAAGTATTCAAGGAAGGAAAGGACATAGATAAGTAGTAGGTGACAAGTTGTGTAAATGGTCTAAGAAAAGGAGAATTCAGTTAACAAGGGGTCCTGTTTTCAGAGGCATCTCGTTTGACAATCAGAAACCAAGTCAGCCAGGAGGAAGGGGAAAAGGATGAGACAGAAATAAACAGAGAATCAAAGGTTAAGATCCATGGAAAGAGGGACCTCTTTCAGAGAGATAGTTTATTAGTACTATTTTGTTGATTAACCAAAGTAGGCCAGAAGAATGCAAATTGGTCTGTAGAGGAAAATAACCCAAAATAGTGGGCTGCTAACAGAGACTGCACTCCCCCCCTCCCCCTATACCCTTGCATACAGAACAGTTGTTACCCTGCAAATTGCAAGTTAGAACCTTTCAGGTGCTCTCATGGCTTTGAAAGACATCCCTGCATTTGGGATGGATTCAGCAGCAGGTAGCTCAGACCAAACTTTAAAATTAAAAGAAAATAACATTTAATATCTATCATAGGCCAAGCATTAGTAAAGGATTTATATATGTTATCTCATTTAATCATTTGTTCATTCTATATTTGCTAAGCACCAACAGTTGTGTCATATACTTTCCCAGCAATGTTATGATACAAGTGTTTATTAATATCCTCAAGTTACAGAGGGAAAAGGGGGGGGCAAAGAGTAATTGAGTTATGTGCTCAGGGTCACACAACTGGTAAATTGATAATCTAGGCATATTTAATTTTTGTTTGGGAACAGTATATTCAAATCTTCTCTTCATTCAAACGATTTGTGCTTCTGGGAAAGTTGCTTACATTTTTTTTTTCTCTCCTGTGTTTCTCATACTGTAAAAAGGAAAGTGCTCACACTATTCTCAAATTTGATTTATGATAATTCTGGTGTTTCTGGAAGGAAAAAAGGGGGCACTGATGAAATGGACTACGTGCTATAACCATTATCCCCCTTAAATAGTCCAAACATAATTTTTCTCATAAAAACACTATGTGCCCACAAAACTTTAGGATATACAAATACGTAAGATTCTGAACTCTGACACAGAAGCTGTTTATGGAGAGCACAGATTCAAATGAATGTTAATATGAATTTGAAACTGAAAGAGCAGCAACTTTAGAAAATGTAGCATTGGCTGTGATTTATATCTTTTAAGCACATTTCTTCAATGTCTATTCACCACAAAGTGCTTTCTCACAAGTTGACATATTTATACATGTCCTTGTAAATGTTTTAGTTAAACCTGAGTTTCACTTCTAGATCCCATGTAAATAGGAAATTTTATGAAGACAAAACTCAGAAACAACTAAAAGTTGTATGGTAAAGATTTGGCCTTGCCAAACTTTCTCCAAAATAAAACTTAGTGTTTAAAGTCACATGCTAGAAACCTCTCCAATTTTTAGATTGACTGATGAATACATGTTTAAGAGGTTATGTAATGGCATATATGCTCCAAGTACATCCAGAGTGGCTGAAGAGGATTCAGCTTCCAACTTTATAGGCATTTCTTGTGCTCACATACCAAAATCCTTGTTTTTATGTAAAGTACTTTCCAGAGTACACAAGAATTCTATAGTTCCTTGAGTATCATTTTAGTCAAGGACACAGGGAAATCCTCAGAACCCAAATACTCACTGAGATGAAAGAAATGTCTTATTTATTTGTGTAACATAACAGGGATTGCCCCTGCCTGTCACTCCTGAGACAAAGAATAGATTCCTCAGCATTTATTTTCTCTCAGAGGCAGGGTTCTAATATGGACTTGCAGCAAAAATCTTGAGTGCAAGTCCAAGCTCTACCACAGCTCTATATGTCAGATCAGTGGTTCTCCAAGTGTGGGTCCACAGACTTAAAGCAATAGGATCACCTAAGAAGTGAATGGAAATGAAAATTCCTGGACTCTCCAAACTACTGAATCAGAAACTCTAGGCATAGGGCCCAGATATCTGGGTATTAACAAGCACTCCAGAGATTCTTTTTTTTTTATTTTATTGGGATATAGTTGTTTTACAACGTTGTGTCAGTTCTTACTGCACAGCGAAGTGAAGTAGAATCCCCTGTGCTATACAGAAGGTTTTCATTAGCTATCTATTTTATACATATTAGTGCACATATGTTAGTTCCAATCTCCCAATTCATCCCACCCACCCCTTTCCCCCCTTGGTGTCCATACATTTGTTCTCTACATCTATGTCTCTATTTCTGCCTTGCAAACCAGTTCATCTGTACCATTTTTCTAGATTCCA
>NC_041228.1:45436667-45464380 GCF_002837175.3 Physeter macrocephalus
ATTCCATGTCCTGGCTATTGTAAATAGTGCTGCAATGAACACTGTGGTACATGACTCTTTTTGAATTATGGTTTTCTCAGGATATATGCCCAGTAGTGGGATTGCTGGGTCATATGGTAGTTCTATTTTTAGCTTTTTAAGGAACCTCCATACTGTTCTCCATAGTGGCTGTATCGGTTTACATTCCCACCAACAGTGCAAGAGGGTTCCCTTTTCTCCACACCATCTCCAGCATTTATTGTTTGCAGATTTTTTTCATGATGGCCATTTGGACCAGTGTGAGGTGATATCTCATTGTAGTTTTGATTTGCATTTATCTAATGATTAGTGATGTTGAGCATCCTTTCATGTGTTTGATGGCAATCTGTATATCTTCTTTGGAGAAATGTCAATTTAGGTCTTCTGCCCATTTTCAGATTGGGTTTTTTGTTTTTTTGATATTGAGCTGCATGCTGCTTGTATATTATGGAGATTAATCCTTTGTCAGTTGCTTCATTTGCAAATATTTTCTCCCATTCTGAGGGTTGCCTTTTTCTCTTCTTTATGTCTTCCTTTACTGTGCAAAATCTTTGAAGTTTCATTAAGTCTCATTTGTTTATTTTTGTTTTTATTTCCATTTCTCTAGGAGGTGGGTCAAAAAGGATGTTGCTGTGATTTATGTTATACAGTGTTCTGCCTAGGTTTTCCTCTAAGAGTTTGATGGTGTCTGGCCTTACATTTAGGTCTTTAATCCATTATGAGTTTATTTTTGTGCATGGTGTTAGGGTGTGTTCTTACTTCATTGATTTACATGAGGCTGTCCAACTTTCCTAGCACCACTTACTGGGAAGAAGAGTTTTTACATGTAGCTGTCTAGTTTTCCCAGCACCACTTATTGAAGAGGCTGTCTTTTCTCCATTGTATATTCTTACCTCCTTTATCAAAGATAAGGTGACTATATTTGCGTGTGTTTATCTCTGGGCTTTCTATCCTGTTCCATTAATCTATATTTCTGTTTTTATGCCAGTACCATACTGTCTTTATTACTGTAGCTTTGGAGTATAGTCTAAAGTCTGGAAGCCTGATTCCTCCAGCTCTATTTTTCTTTCTCAAGGGTGTTTTGGCTATTTGGGGTCTTTTGTGTTTCCATACAAATTGTGATATTTTTTGTTCTAGTCCTGTGAAAAATGTCATTGGTAGTTTGATAGGGATTGAATTGAATCTGTAGATTGCTTTGGGTAGTATAGTCATTTTCACAATGTTGATTCTTCCAGTCCAAGAACATGATATATCTCTCCATCTGTTTGTATCACCTTTGATTTCTTTCATCAGTGTCTTATAGTTTTCTGCATACAGGTCTTTTTTCTCCTTAGGTCAGTTTATTCCTTGGTATTTTATTCTTTATGTTGCGATGGTACAAGGGAGTGATTCCTTAATTTCTCTTTCAGATTTTTCATCATTAGTGTATAGGAATGCAAAAGATTTATTTGCATTAGTTTTGTATCCTGCTACTTTACAAAATTCATTGATTAGCTTTAGTAGTTTTTTGCTAGCATCTTTAGGATTCTCTCTATATAGTATCATGTCATCTGCAAACAGTGACAGTTTTACTTCTCTTTTCAGATTTGGATTCCTTTAATTTTTTTTTTTTTTTTTTTTTTTTTTTTTTTTTTTGGTGGTATTTTTTATCATAAATGGGTGTTGAATTTTGTCGAAAGCTTTTTCTGCATCTGTTGAGATGATCATATGTGTTTTTTTTGTTTTGGTTTGGTTTTTTTTTGCGGTACACAGGCCTCTCACTGTTGTGTCCTCTCCCGTTGCGGAGCACAGGCTCCGGACGTGCAGGCTCAGCAGCCATGGCTCACAGGCCCAGCCGCTCTGCGGCATGTGGGATCTTAGTGGAAATGGTTTCAGTTTTTCACCATTGAGGACGATGTTGGCTGTGGGTTTGTCATATATGGCCTTTATAATGTTGAAGTAAGTTCCCTCTATGCCTACTTTCTGGAGATTTTTTTATCATAAATGGGTGTTGAATTTTGTCGAAAGCTTTTTCTGCATCTGTTGAGATGATCATATGTGTTTTTTTTGTTTTGGTTTGGTTTTTTTTTGCGGTACACAGGCCTCTCACTGTTGTGTCCTCTCCCGTTGCGGAGCACAGGCTCCGGACGTGCAGGCTCAGCAGCCATGGCTCACAGGCCCAGCCGCTCTGCGGCATGTGGGATCTTCCCAGACCAGGGCACGAACCCGTGTCCCCTGTGTCAGCAGGCAGGCTCTCAGTCACTGTGCCACCAGGGAAGACCAATCATATGGTTTTTATTCTTTAATTTTTAATATAGTTTATCACACTGATTGATTTGCATATATTGAAGAATACTTGCATTCCTGGGATAAACCCCACTTAATCATGGTGTATGATCCTTTTAAAGTGCTGCTGGATTCTGTTTGCTAGTATGTTGTTGAGGTTTTTTGCATCTATGTTCATCAGTGATATTGGCCTGTAGTGTTCTTTTTTTGTGACATCTTTGTCTGGTTTTGGTATCAGGGTGATGGTGGCCTCGTAGAATGAGTTTGGGTGTGTTCCTCCCTCTGCTATATTTTGCAAGAGTTTGAGAAGGATAGGTGTTAACTCTTCTCTAAATGTTTGATAGCATTCACCTGTGAAGCCATCTGGTCCTGGGCTTTTGTTTGCTGAAATATTTCTAATCACAGTTTCAATATCAGTGCTTATGATTGGTCTGTTTATATTTTCTATTTCCTCCTGATTCAGTCTTGGAAAGTTGTGTTTTTCTAAGAATTTGTCCATTTCTTCCAGATTTTCCATTTTATTGGCATAGAGTTGCTTGCAGTAATCTCTCATGATCCTTTATATTTCTGCCGTGTCAGTTGTTACTTCTTTTTCGTTTCTAATCCTATTGATTTTAGTCTTCTCCCTTTTTTTCTTGATGAGGCTAGCTAATAGTTTATCAATTTTGTTTGTCTTCTCAAAGATCCAGCTTTTAGTTTTATTGATCTTTGCTATCACTTCCTTCATTTCTTTTTCATTTATTTCTGATCTGATCATAATGATTTCTTTCCTTCTGCTAACTTTGGGGATTTTTTTGTTCTTCTTTCTTTAATTGCTATAGTTGTGAGGTTAGGTCGTTTATTTCAGATGTTTCTCGTTTCTTGAAGTAGGATTGTATTGCTATAAACTTCCCTCTTAGAACTGCTTTTGCTCCATCCCATAGGTTTTGGGTCATCGTATTTTCATTGCCACTTGTTTTTAGGTATTTTTTGATTTCCTCTTTGATTTCTTCAGTGAGCTCTTGCTTATTTAGTAGTGTATTGTTTAGACTACATGTATTTGTATTTTTTACAGTTTTTTTTCCTGTAATTGATATCTAGTCTCATAGCCTTGTGGTCAGAAAAGATAGTTGATAATTATTTCAATTTTCTTAAATTTACCAATGCTTGATTTGTGACCCAAGATATGATCTATCCTGGAGAATGTTCCAGGAGCACTTGAGAAGAAAGTGTATTCTGTTGTTTTTGGATGGAATGTCCTATGAATATCAGTTAAGTACATCTTGTTTAATGTGTTGTTTAAAGCTTGTGTTTTCTTATTTATTTTCATTTTGGATAATCTGTCCATTGGTGAAAGTGGGGTGTTAAAGTCCCCTACTATGATTGTGTTACTGTTGATTTCCCATTTTATGGCTGTTAGCATTTGCCTTATGTATTGAGATGCTCCTATATTGGGTGCATAAATATTTACAATTGTTATATCTTCCTCTTGGATTGATCCCTTGATCATTATGTAGTGTTCTTCTTTGTCTCTTGTAATAGTCTTTATTTTAAAGTCTATTTTGTCTGCTATAATATTTTGTTCTAAACTTCACATCAAAAATAAACATCATTATACTACCTGATGATAACCATTAAAACTTTTTCTCACTTTTGTCATGTCAACTTTTTTTCAAATGACTGCAGTTTGAAAAATAACCACTCTCCTGAGGGAAAGAGGAGCCAGAGAAAAATCTTTCTTAAAGATAAAAATATATATATATAAATAATTGCTTCAAGGTAACTAAAAAACTCAGTGACTTACTTTTCTCCCTGTTGAAATGGCTGAAACATTACGACTTCAGACTGAGTTTTCTATTCTTTCTTTTAGAATCTAGAGAGAGGTTGGTAACCCTTTCCTCCTAGAAATCCCTCTATGATATCTTAATCCAAAGCCATTCTGCAGCAAATCACAGTGTGGGTTGTTTTTCTCCATCATTAAAAGTTATTAAAAAAAAAAAAGTTACTAAGGCAGCTGGTTGCTATCTCCTTTCATATAATGAACTCAACAATGAAATTACCACCTACCTAACTCCCTTCTCTTTCCAAGCTAACTAATGCCACTTTCTTTAATTTTTCTACTTTTAAATTTCTGTCTTTATATTTTTCTTATGATCTCTCTAAGGCCCACTTCAAACATGAAATCCAAAGTTCTTACAGGACAACATTCATATTTGTTTACTTGTCTCCCCAGAATTTCCTGAGGATAGAAATTCTTCAAATCTTCATGACCAAAACACAGAAGAGTGTTTAGCTTAGTTGAACTGAATTGTCATATAAGCCTCACTTAGGAGAGTTATATCTATCACACATACATGTGCTAGATAGAGTACTAAAACTCGTTGTTCTACCCAGATATAATGAGTTGTTCTACCCAAATATAATGAGACATAACCCCAAAATGTATGTCCACCTAGAACTTCAGAATGTGACCTTATTTAGAAAGAGGTTTTACAGATGTAATTTGTTAAAATGAGAGTATACTAGATTAGGGTGGGCCCTAATCCTAGGGCTGGTGTCCTTACAAGAAAACAGAGACATGTTATTTTAATGCCCAGTTTGTGGTACTTCATTACAGCAGAACTAGGAAACTCTTAAACCAAGTATCACTGTTTCCCCCACTATCTGAGCAACTGGCAATATTTCCTTATGATTCACTGTCCATCACAGGACATGTCTCAAAATTGTTACTCCCCCAAAAAGAGATACAAATAAAAGACATTTTGTTTCAGATAATCCTTTTCCTCAAAGTCTTGTTCGTTCAAACTCCACATCCAATTCCATCAATATAATAAAAAATGTAAGAAAACGTGAACATATGATTAGAAGAGGTAAAAGGACACCCAGTCATTAAAAATCACATATTTTAAGAACTTTCATTTAAGGAAAGTGCTCAATATATAATGTTAAAAGAAAAAACAAGATACATATTTCTTATGAAATATACTTTCAATTTTTTAAGTGCACATATAAAAATAAGATACTTGAAGAAAAAAAAAACAGCAATAAATACTCTTTGGGAGGCAAACCTAAAGATACCTTATATTTGGCTCTTTCTATCCTTGTTTATTTACTGGATTTTCTACAATGAATTAATTACTTCTGTAATCAGAAGAATGCTATTTACACATGGTTAGTTGAAGACAAGAGAACTAAATGGGAGGAAAAAAAAGGTATCTTTAAAAAAATCTTAAAAATTCCTATTCATCCAAGAAGCATAGGACACTTTTCAAACTATTAAAATGAATAAGTTTGACATGTCTTAGATAGGAATTGGATATCAAATAATTTTATCTGAGGCACTGAAAATTCCCTCAAATTGTGCAATGGTATATCAAATCAAGAAATCAGCCCGAGTTTTTCTTTCTCTCTACTGATCTTTCTACTACCAATGACACCTTTTACATACTTAAATGGTAATTCTTTAAAAAGAAAATTCAGAGACTTCCCTGGTGGTCCAGTGGTTCAGAATCTGCCGTCCAATACAGGGGACGCGGGTTCAGTCCCTGGTCGGGGAACTAAGACTGAGTGCCGCAACTACTGAGTCTGCATGCCACAACTAGAGAGTCCACATGCTGCTACTACAGGGTCCATGTGCTCTGGTGCCTGCATGCTACAACTAGAGAGCCTGCACATCATAACTAGAGAGAAGCCCACATTCCACAACTGGAGAGAAGCCCACGCACCACAACTAGAGAGGAGCCTGTGTGCTGCAACGAAAGATCCCGTGTGTCACAACGAAAGATCCTGTGTGCCACAACTAAGACCCAACACAACCATAAATAAATAAATAAATAAATAAGAAAATTTATACTGGGAAATTAAGTATCATGAAACCAATCCAGACATAGTATAATGTGAAAAACATATTATTCATTATTAACCAACTTCTTCAGTGCCCACATCCACACACTTTCTTTTTTCCATATATCTAATTCCAAAAATGGCACATCTAATCTCATTCAAATACCTATGCCCAACTGAAAATGCATCATCCTCTTCTCAAAGAAAGACACCAAAATCATGTCCAGTCTCTGAATTGTGCTCTGAGTTTAAGATCTCTGTGGGCTGTGAATTCCTCTTGGTGGGTTTCAAATATGGCTCCTCATGGTCCAGCAAATGATAAATGGTCCAGCGAAATGATGAATGTGATCATCCCAACAAGCTCACAATACACAGGAAAGGATAAACAATACCATTATCACCAAAAGATCTTCCATTTGAAAGATAGAGAAGCAGAAGGGCCATGGAGAGGTGAAATGACTTCCTGCTTTGTATTAGAAGGAAGTCCTCAGGGGACAGCCTGATTTTGAGAACCTTCCTGCCACACCTCAAGGAAGCAGGAGGAAGACTCCCTTTCTGGAACTACAATGCTTTGGCACCTCTCTTCCTGTTGGCATATTTTGAAAGGATGGTGATTACCTTTGCTTAGGAGCATTTATGTTTCTCTTTTCAGACGTTGGCACTTTCTGGCAATAAACTCCCTTAAAATTCTTAAAAAAAAAAAAAAAATATATATATATATATATGCGCTTCAATAGACTTTTCTAAAGAACACACATGTAGAGGTCCTGGAATGGATACTTTTATTATTATTCTGTATTTCTTTGTTGTTTGAAACTTTAAGAAGAATGTATAATTTGTACAACTTTCAAAAAATGTTTTAAGTTTAAATCAAGAAGAGAAAAAAAGAGATAAGGAAAGAAATTAAAATCTCAATGTACTAGATCTGACTACATGGTAATAAAAGAACCAATGCATTTCTAATACAGCTAACTCACTATCTGATCATGATGGCATTTTTCTTAATAATCTAGAAACTCTTTTGATTCAACACATATGAACAAATAATTATAACAGTCCCATTGTCTTACTGCAGATCTCCATTTAATGTATAATCTTATACAAAAATTCTGGTGAAAATTCAGTTTCAAATATTTAAAAGCCATATGAATAAAAACTAAACTTCTGTGAAACAACAGCATTTTCCAAATAGCACACCAAGTTTCAGGTCATAAAATAGCAACAGTCTTAAATAAAGCCCTATTAAAAAAAAAGAAAAGAAAAAGCAATAGCTGTAAGCAATAAGCAATAAGCCACTTAAAGACACTTCTACAGATCACATTTTCAAATCTTTGGGTTAACACTACACTTCAGGGCAATAGGTATATGGAATTTCCTTTTGCTTTTCTCTCTGTTTTTATGTATGTTTGAAAATTTTTATAATAAAAATGTTTTTAGAACATGTACCTCACAAGGTTAAGTCTTCCTATTAATGCTAGTAGACAGTGGATGATCACTATAATTATACATATTAGTAGTATTTCACTATTGGTATATACTGTACATACAACATATAATCATAAGAGCTTCCATTCCTTGAATGCCAACTGTGTACAAAATGCTTTAAATCATTATGTAACTTAACAATCTTCCTAAAGTTAGTGGTATTAATATACCCATTTGACAAATAAAACAGCAACTCAGAGAAGTTAAGCCACTTGTTAGAGATTACAAAGTTAGTAAATAGAAAGTTAGAACTTTAAACTCATGTGTATATGACCCCAAAGTACATGTTCTTCATTTCTATACTATGTTGCTTCCTAAAAAGGATGGTCTAATTGTTTTTAAAGTTCACTACCATTATTTTGAAACTTACTCTCTTTCAATGATAATCATGGCATAACCTAGAGTCAGTCATTTATCCTCTGTGTTCATCATTTCCCCATTAGTTGCCCCATCTAATAAAATGTGGAAATTTTATTAACTTGAACCAGTTGGACCAAAGCTCAGATGAATTCACAGAATATCTTACTTCAGAGTTTTCAGAAAATTCTGAAATAGATGTTACAAAGGTGATACTAACTCAGATTCTGCCAAAATTACTCTAAATTAATGGGATCTAAGTAATGGTGTTTTATCAAAATTGTAAGTACAGAATCACTGTAGAAAAAACAGTGAATTCACGATACTACTAAGGCAAATACTGAATGTAGTTTAAGAATATTATTTTTATTTAATTTGTTTAACATTTATTCAATTGAAATTTAAGACACTGCAGGTATAAAGGTTAAAAAGAGTACTCCTTTCCTCTGTAAGATTACAGTCTAATAGGAAGACAGACTTGAAAAGAATTACTCTACTTTGTGGTATGTACAAACTATAGCGGTACCAGAGAAGAATTAGCATCAGAAGGCTGCTTTGGCAATCAGAGAAGGCATCATAGGGCAGAAAAAGAGTTAAACTAAGACATGAATAATATCTTGTAGCAGGATGAATAAAATCTTGTAGCATTTACCAGATCAACATTAACAACATCCAATGCTTATTAAACATTCAAAACTGTATTTTTGGAAAACAGTTTGGCAATTCCTTAAAAAAATTAAAACATGGAATTACCATATGACTCAGCAATTCCACTGCTGGGTATATACCCAAAAGAAGTGAAAGCAGGGACTTGAACAGATATTTGTACCCTATGTTCACAGCAGCATTATTCTCAATAGCCAAAAGGAGGAAGCAACCCAATTGTCCATGGGCAGATGAATGAATATTCAAAATGTGGCATATACATACAATGGAATATTATTCAGCCATAAAAAAGAGGGAAATCTGACACAGGCTATAACATAGAGAGACTTTGAAGGCATTATACTATGCGAAATACGCCAGTCACAAAAGGACAAATATTGTATGATCCTATTCATATGAGATTCCTAGAGTGCTCAAATTCTTAGAGACAAGAAGTAGAATGGTGGTTGCCAGGTGTTAGAGGGAGGGAGGAATGGGAAGTTATAGTGTTTAATGGGTCCAGTTTCAGTTGAAAAGATAGAAAACTTCTGGAGATAGGTGGTGATGATGGTTGTGCAACAACATGAATATACATAGTGCCACAAATCTGTACACTTAAAAATGGTTAAAATGGTAAACTTTATGTTATGTATAATTTACCACAAAAAAACTCTACATTTTTTCTAAAACACAGAAATTGCACTCATTTTTCCTATTTGAGTCATCTTCAGTGTAAAATATTGCTCAATGTGTAAAAAGGACTGAAATCTCAATTTTGCGTTGATCAATCAGAAAAAGTAATTAATGGATCAACAACTATTTATTGAATACCTTGTGGATTGATGGGTTTCTAATTATTACCTTGCAGTGGAAACATGCTCACCCCAACATTAAAAACTGCCATTTCTTTCCCAGAAGTTAAAAGTTGTTAAGACCAACTGCTTCTCAGTTATTTGAAATAAAGCAAAGTCAAAATTCATCTCCAAATGAAAAAAAGTGCATTTTTCATTGTTTATGGCTTAAAAACAACTAATAGAAGTGTCTCTTTTGGATTAATTGCAAGGGATAAAAATTTATGCTCTGGAATGTAATATTTTCAAAAAGTCTGAGGTGACCAAAAACAGTATATGATTTTTAAAAAAATTTAACCATAGCTAATATATTAAAATATTTATGATAACAATCAGAGTTCACTCAGTTCAAACAAGTTCAGCAGGCACAGAACACAAAGGAAGGAATGGGAAAGAACAGGTCTTTAAATTCCAGAACAAAGAAAATCTTTGAGTTATCTGTATAATTCAAGGTTCCAATTACTATAGGTTTTACTGGTTGCCTATTTTTTCTATTCCCAATAGCATGAACAAAATTATTTTTCAATTATATTGCAAGTTGACTCTACTTACTCCTGGTGGAAACATCTGAATAACATTTCCAGCTATGTCTAGGATTCTTAGGTTGAAAAGATCACAAAGTCCCTGTGTCAGGAAACAAAAGACGGAGAGAGCTTTTTAAAAGTCTAATATGTAGAATCACAAACATTTCTTGTAAGTTTAAAGTTGATGAGGTTTACCACCTTTCCTAATTACCTGGTCAATTCTTCAGTATATCTCCCCAGGGAGATCACTATGTCTGGATCACCAGATTCTTCCAATTCTCCTTTTCCTCTGACCACTCCAGGGCAACATAACATGGTGACCAAGAACTAGACTATTTGTAGTAAATATCTGTAGGTTCAAATTCACCTCCGACACTTACTATATATCTATAGGCAAATTTCTTAATCTTTGTACTTTAGTTTCTCCATTTGTAACATGGAAATGTTAATGGAAGCCACTATCTTCAATATGGATGCTGAATGCATTAAATAAATTACTAAGCAAAAGTGCTTACTAAAGGGCTTAATACATAGTGAGCACTTAGTAGACATTTCTATCATTAAAACAGAAAGAACCTTTGGGAGACAGAACACAGACGTAATCTTAGAAAGCTATTTCTATTAACAATTCCACTGGCATTTATTTCACATCTACCTTTTGTGTGGCATTGTGCTTACACAACCCTTTCCTTATAAGGGAAATCTGTTAGTCTAGCCACAGGCCCAGTTTGACTGGATGGGCATATACCTTCATATGCATGTGTGCAGACATACACATAATTTATAATGTACCAGAAAATGATTAATAATAATGTTCAGTAACAAAACAAATGAGTATTTTCTGTAATGTCTTATCATTTATAATTCAGACCAAAAAGAACAATGATAGACTGAATCGTATTAAATGTACAAGGACATAAATGATTATAGGCATTCTTTACATGATAATTCAGGACAGGACTTACTAGCATTCAAATTATTTAAAGTCTAAACACCTTGGGTTTATAAAATTGTGGTAAGACTATTGATTTGAAATATGGACTTTTAAGTTAGACAGACGTGGATCTGAGCTCTTTTCCTGACCTTTGCAAACTATGTTCAAGTCACATATATCTCTGATCTTTATTCTAAAATGGGTATAATAAGAGATACATTATAAAGTTGTTATGAACACTAAGTAACATAATGCTTCATGATTATCCTATAGCTGCTGTTATTGCTTTTCCCTCAAATAAGGGAGACATGCTTTTAATAGATTTAATCTGTAATTCCAAGACATTTTCTTACTTGTTTATAGTAAGTCGAATTTTTAAGGAATATAATAATAAAATTTTTTCAAATTAATTCTAATTTGAATTTGCATAAGTAAGGAAGGTAAACCCGTGGATAGGTTCTTAACAGGAAACAGTACTCTTAAACTGGGAAATTTGAGGAGAGTTTAATAAAGAGTTCAATAAAGTCACTATTTATAAAAGTTTGACAGGGTTCAGGGAAATCAACGAGGTTCCCTAAACCAAGAAAGGTAGTTCCCTAAAACCACAAGGTTCCCAAAAGCTAGCAACAGCAGGGAGTTCTTTAATACCACAGGCCTAAAGAGGCAAGGGAATGTAATAATGTCCATTGAGGATCACCTGACATTTGCTATGACCCTCCAGAAAGGCATGCAGGCAACTCACAGCACCCTATTAGAGAGAACACCAGGGGAAAACTATATGGTACTCAATATCCCCCTGCCCTTTCACCTCCTGCTATTGCCCCTCATTGGCCATATCCTAGAGGAAGCCTGAGGATGAAGGAGCTCATTGATGCCCATATGGGTCAGTCTCCCAGGCACAGAGCAGGTTGGAAAATGATGGAGAGTGGATGTAAAGGAAAAATGGAAGATATCTAGCACATACTCGAAAACCAAAAAGTACTAATATTTTGTGCTGTATATAGAGTTGCCAGATAAAATACAGGACACTCACTTAAATTTAAATTTCAGACAAAAACATAATATTTTTAAAACATATAAGTACGTCCCATGCAATATTTGGAACATACTTATACTAAAAAAAATTCTTCATTGGTAATCTGAAATTCAGATTTAAGCATTCTGTATTTTTATTTACTAAATCTGGTATCCTTAGCTTTGTGAAAAAATCCAAGTTATAACCTTCCTTTGTCATAGGGATTTGGGAACTGATTATACCTAATCAGAGGGAAAGCAAATGACCTCTTGTACTCAGATGTCCAAATCTATTCTACAACTGCTCCTTATCATGGTGTAATGAGTTCTTCACCAACAAAAGAAAATTTGGTTCCATCTTTTGCTTACCTCTGGCAAAGATTCAATGTTGTTCCTGACCAGAAGAAGCTTCTGAAGCTTCTTCAAGAAATTAATCTCTTTGGGTATGCAAATGAGCTGATTGTAGTTAAGTTGAAGTTCAGAAAGATTCTCGAGGAAACAAAGTTCTCTAGGAATGCTGGCTAGCTGGTTATGATTTATACTTAGATATGTAAGGCTTTTTAATCTAAAAAATAAACAAAGTGTATGAATGAAATTCACAAGAATAAGAAAGTCCATCGTACAGACAGATCCCACTTATCAGAGCCACGTATCAATTCATATTTTTTGTAGCTTACCTGAGCTTTTCTTCAGTCAAGTGTTCACAACTACTATGAATCATTTGTGCATAAAAAAACTTTGTTGTAATTTAACTTTTAAAGATACTTTATAATCAGATGGTTTATGTTAAAAGTTAAAATTTTATCTAATCAAAACTTAGATTTAAGAAAAAGAAAATTCTATCTTCATTCTTTGTACATATACACTAGCTATACGAAAGAGGAAGCCAGAGGACAAAGGAGGACATATACACACACATGGATATAGACAGGTATAGATTTAGATATAGATTATACATCCTGTACCACTTAGTTGCTGCGGAAGATGCAAAGACAGATCAGCCACAAATTCTGCCCTTATGTATATCATTGTCTAAAAGGAGATATTAGATAGAGCCATAAAATGAGGTAGAAAATGCCAACAAACAAGGAGAAAAGGGTTAAGATTTGAGTCTGTAATTGCAGATATAGTACCTGAGGTCCCTCACAAGCATTTTGGAAGAACCAACATTTTGAACTTGGCCTTGAATAATAGAACCTGTAAAATTAGGGCAACAGGAAGGCATAGCGAACTGAGAAAATATTAGTATTTTGAATAAAGAAGCAGGAACAAATGAGCACTACTGAGCACCAACTATGTACTTGTGCATTAAATGTAATCTACAGCACAACCCTAAGGCTGGAGTTATTACCCTTAACCCAGAAATGAGGAAAATAAAGGATCAGAGGCAATGAATAACTTGCCCAACTTAAACATCAGAAAACCATGTCAAGATTCAAATGCAGATGTGTCTTCTTGCAAAGCTAAGAATGAAGATTTATAATGCTCTCAAGCTGTTGAAGTTAAATTAGTAACATAATGAGGTGACATTTCTAGACAGTTTAAAATGGGGGACCGTTGCTTACAACAATAGTCAGTGCTAGTGGAAGAGATTTGGGGGAAGATTCTATGAACTCGATCATGGAAGCCATGTGAATACATGAGACTGACAGAAAGGATAACAACAACAAAAGAGCAGAAGGAGATAGAGAGGAAGCAGATGGAAAGATTCTTGAGAAATATGAACATCTGATAAACAAACAAACAAACAAAAACCAAAGGCACCCAGAGAAGGCATGAGCAGAAAAACAGATGAACCTGGTTAACAAGGAATTTCTAAAGGTATGAGAGGAGACTGTTTCAAAATTAAAAAGATAGTCAAAATGTTAAAATGTTAAAGAGAGGTACTGCAAAAAAAAAACACAAACAAACCTACTAGAACTAAAAGCAGGGTCACAGACTACAAAGTCACTATTAAAAAATCTATTTTATGTCTATATTGTAGCCACAAACAACTGAAAATAAAAGTTTTCAAAATTCCATTTACAATAACATCAAAAAACACTTAAAATAGTTAAGAATACATTTAACGAAAGACAATATTGTACTTTGTTCTCCAAACAGAGCTAAGCTTACTAAATTGTGAAATCATAACATGTTATAGCTGCAAGAATTTCGAAGTTCATATCCTCACAATTCTTCCTTTAGAGATGAGAAAACCAAGGTCCAAGACCGTTAAATTACTTGTCCAAGGTCATAAGGCTAGGTGCACAAAGTTATGACCTGAACCTAGCTCACCAGATCTTCCAAGGTGTCCTTTTTTCATTACATGACCAACACATAAATCAGTTGATAAGCTGAATGAGTGAAAAAGCAAGCAGACAACTATTGGCATTTTCATTACCATAAATATTCCTCTTCTTCACAAATTAGATAGCTTCAAATTTTTTTCTAGTTGCTCTGATTTAAAACATTACTTTTTCTGTAAAAATCTATCGGGGGAAAAATACATTAGCTAGAGGTATAGACAAGTAAATTGGAATAGACTTTAGTTGTTGCAGAAAGCCCTTTGCTGAGAACTATTCATAGTTTTGTATCCTTTAAAAATCTGGATGTTCTTATGTTGTAATACATCTGTTTCTGTTTGACAGGCAATAAAGAGAGTCTCCAAAGTAAACCTGAGTAGGGTTCTGTCTCCATCTGTCAGAAGAAAAGCCCTAGAGGGTGTTTTGCCTGCAGAAGGACAAGGCCCTCAGCTGGCTCCAGAAAGTCACTGTAACAGCAGCCCATCTGTGCAAATGTGCAGGATAAGGAAAAATAGCACTTTGTTTTTGTTTTTGTTAATGATAAAAAAATGTGTTTTTTTTTATGAAAACGACATATTGGTTTTAAAGTCTGCTTTCATATTACCTTTTCCATCAAGCTGAAAATGTTTTACAGTAAAGTTTAATGTCTCCAATTCTGTAGCAGAGCAAGCTCCAAGAACCCCCCAGTTAGGAAATCAATAACACAATCAACTTTAGAACTTTATTTCAAACCCTCACTTTTATACTTAGACTACCAAGTCATGCTGTTTCTCATTTCTCTGAAGTGTTTAAAGAATCATCTGCTTAAAATCAGTGGCTTGCCTCAGTCCTTCAGGTGCCTCTTTGCTATGTATAAATCCCACAAGGACTTGAGGCTAGGCATACCATGTTCAAATGACCAGGATGGGGAGAAATGGCAGTTTGGCCATTTGGGGGGTGTGCATGGGGGGTGGGTAGTGGTAACCAGCTTTCACTAGAAACAAAATTACCTGCTGATTTCTTGAGGAATCCATGTAAGCTGATTTTTGTTCAGATTAAGCAGGATCAAATTTTGTAAGCCATCTGTTAGAAAATAATTTTAGTCACTTTAAATATCTATTAGAAAATAATTTTTAGTCACTTTTCTGTACACCTTTGTTTTCCTTCTGGTTTCTTGCCTTGGCCAAGGCTCTTTGGGTTGCTGGTAACTGATACCCTCTCAGATTAACTTAATCAAAAAGGCAGAATTTATCCCAGTTAGAAAGCTAAGTTTTGGCACCTGAGGATAGAGGGTGCAACCAAACTCACCACAAACTGGAACCGGAAACTATTATAAAAGGCACCGGGGGCTTCCCTGGTGGCGCAGTGGTTGAGAATCCGCCTGCCGATGCAGGGGATACGGGTTCGTGCCCCGGTCCGGGAAGATCCCACAGGCCGCGGAGCGGCTGGGCCCGTGAGCCATGGCCGCTGAGCCTGCGCGTGTGGAGCCTGTGCTCCGCAACAGGAGAGGCCACGACAGTGAGAGGCCCGAGTACCACAAAAAAAAAAAAAAAAAAAAAAAGGCACCGGAACTCAGGGTTTTAGTTTTGTTTTTGAAACTCAGAACCATAGTCCCATAAATGTTTGCGAAATGCATGAATGACATCCAAAGGGTCTTCCTGACAAGCTGAACTCATCCACCAAACAGGAAAACCGCAAGGGAAACCAGCCCAACGCACCACGGCCCACAACTCCCTGGCGAAGAGGGTGAAGTGGACGTAGAGTGTGTTCAACTCTATTCCAGAGCCAGAGTCTCCTTGAAGCAGAAGGAGTAGATGGGCGCTGGTGCGTGAAACAGCTACTTGCTGGTCTTCTTCACCGGCGACTGGAAGGAGCTGGGGAATTCTCTGCTGCATTTCGTGGGGAACAGGTCCTCTTGGGTCACCAGCTTCTGCAGGGAGCTCAAGACAAAGTCGACGTACTAGGGTACTATGCACTTGACGTTCTTCCTGCTCTTTGTGCCGGTAGCACTGTGTGTGGCCCATGACCATCGTCTGGCACCCCTCTCCCATGCAGAATGCTGGGCTTCCCCATCCTGCACGAGGACGTCGTGGAGACCGTCGCGGTGTTGCTCGCCATCCCCTGGTTGAGGTCGATCTCTCAGGCAACACCACCAGCACCTTGAACTCGAAGTCGGTGATTCCGGACTTGGTGTACTCCGCTTCCAGGTACCTCTTCTTCTCCCCAACAGGCTTCTCATGGTTGGGCTTGGCTTTTAGACGTCCCCATGAGCCAGTCCATGGCTGCGTGGGCCCACCACACCCTATGTCCCACATGCTGGACCCTGTGGCTGTGGCGGGAAGTCATATTAATATAAACATATGTATATAAATACACATAAAATATACATAAAATATAATTTTAGGTATACACACACACACACACACACACACACACACATACACAGTACTCCCTTGAACAACATGGGGGCATTAGGGGCCCCAATCCTCCACACAGTGGAAAATCCATGTATAACTTATAATTGGTCCTCCAATTTGCTCTTCCTCTGCATCCTGGGATTTAAACAACCCAGGGATCTGCAGTACTGCAGTATTTACCATTGAAAAAAAATTCTGGTATAAGTGGACCTGTGGTTCAAACCTGTGTTGTTCAAGGGTCAACTGTATGTGTTGGCTGTGTATATACATAGTCCTTTGGCTGCTCTTGGTAGTCACAGAAATGCTCATGCTTGGCTCTCCTGGGTTTCTGATGCTTCTGAATCACTGAGCCAGGTTGTGATGTCCAAGGAGACCCATACCAGCTCCAGGCTAATAGTCTGTCTCCCCTCAGGAGCTTCTCAAAGTCTGGTAGATAATACTCTCTGGGAATCTCTGCAGAACATAGAGTTTCATTTCCCATTATAGCTTCTCTCAGCTTCATATTCATTCTCTCTCTCTCTCTCACTCCCCCTCTCCTTCACTCATTCTTTCTGTTTTGAACACATTTTCTCTACTTTTCCATGTATCCATATAGCTGTCCCACAACTGCTGCAGTTGAATGGTCATGGAGTAGACAGAATTCTCAAATTGAAATGGCTACAGCAGGGGTACCCAGTGCCTGGGCCATGGACTGCTACCGGTCCATGGCCTGTTAGGAACGGGGCCACACAGCAGAAGGTGAGCAGCGGGCGAGCAATTGAGCAAAGCTTCATCTGTATTTACAGCTGCTCCCCATTGCTCACATTACCGCCTGAGCTCTGCCTCCTGTCAGATCAGCAGCAGTATTAGATTCTCATAGAAGCGCGAACCCTACTGTGAACTGCGCGTGCAAGGGATCTATGTTGCACACTCCTTATGAGAATCTAATGCCTGATGATCTGAGGTGGAGCTGAGGTGGCGATGCTAGCGCTGGGGAGTGGCTGCAAATACAGATTATCATTAGCAGAGAGATTTGACTGCACAGAGATGATAATAAATCAACTGCTTGCAGACTCATATCAAAACCCTATCAGTGAGTGGCAAGTAAAAACAAGCTCAGGGCTCCCCCTGATTCTGCATTAAGGTGAGTTGTATAATTATTTCATTATATATTACAGTGTAATAATAATAGAAATAAAGTGCACAATAAATGTAATGTGCTTGAATCATCCAGAAAACATCCCCCCTCCCGGTCTGTGGAAAAATTGTCTTCATGAAACTGGTCCCTCCTGTCAAAAAGGTTGGGGACCACTGGCCTACAGGAACCAAGAAGATAACTCAAAACACAGCAGGGGGCTTCCCTGGTGGCGCAGTGGTTGGGAGTCCGCCTGCCGATGCAGGGAACACGGGTTCGTGCCCCGGTCTGGGAAGATCCCACATGCCACGGAGCGGCTGGGCCCGTGAGTCATGGCCGCTGAGCCTGCGCGTCCGGAGCCTGTGCTCCGCAACAGGAGAGGCCACAGCAGTGAGAGGCCCGCGTACCGCAAAAAAAAAAAAAAAAAACAGCAGGGGGCCTAGCAGGAGTTCACCTGTCAGGCATGCACTGAACTGGTAAGCACATGCGTTTTCCAACAGGGCAGCTGCATTTCAGCCAGCTCCCAGAAATTGCTGTCACATGGGAATGTGAGTCCAGTGTTACCTAATCTTTCTTTTTTAAAACAGACAGACAGAAAAGAGCCAGAGATTCAGACTTTTATATGAACTCTCTTAATCTGGAAATCTGGGGACCCTAATTCAAATATTTAGAGAAGCAGACAAAACAGAACTAACCTATTTGTGAACCAGATTCATCCCACGGGTCACCAGTTTGCAATCTCTCTCTTAGTTCATGTGATTAGCTCAGACCAGTAAAACTGTTTTAGACTCTATCATAATCCCCAAGAAAGAGAATGTGACTGACCCAGCTTGGGACACATGTCTCACCCTGGTCCACTCTACTTTGGTGGGGTGGGGGGGTGGGTACAGTGCCATGTAATACATGCTGGACGGTGCTCAAATCCCTGACACCAAACTGCTTCTGCCCTTGGATAATCAAGACCTGGCATAGAACATAATTTATGTCACTCACATGGGAGTTTCAAAGTTCAACAGCCCCAAATCAAGAAATAGAGAAACTACAGACATGCAGGGACACTGTACACAGATTACATTATTTTTTAAACCTCAAATTTAAGAGCAAAATGTGAAAAAAATTCTTTACAGATCCTAAAGTAGCATGAATTAGGTTGATTAATATCATTTATAATACATCAGGTTTTACTTGTTTGTCCCCTCAGTATAGTTCATAAATATTATTGTGTACTTTTTTGCATGCCCTTAATTTTTTCTTATGTGTAAACTGTTTTCTTCCTAAGTAACTTATAACTGAACCCTGAATCTACAGTTTTGTATGTATAGTGTACATACCATTAATAAGAGTTTATTACAGTTATTATTTTGTGGAAAAATATTTCTGCAAGATACATGAGCTAATATTTTAAAGTACTTTAAAGAGATAGTACAGAATCTACTTGTGCTCTTTGCTATATACCTCTAACTGAGGGCCCATGAAATAATACCCTTAATAAATGCTGCTCAATGATAACAATGATGATATATAGCACCCATGCCTCAAAAGTTCACAGAACTTTATAAATTCTATTATATAGCTCTAATTTTACTATTGGGGACACAAAGTAGTAAAATGCCTTACATGAGTTAATGAACCTATAAAAATTATCTGGATCTCTGTCATGTGTTCTGTCCTTAAGCATACTCTACCTATATTAAATAGGAAAAATGTCATATTAAATGGAGAAATTATTAGTTTAAGGGAAACACAAAGAAAAAAATGCCATTTATTGAATCTCATATCTTTAAAATTCTCCCCAAGTTGATTTAAGCTTAACATCTTGAGCAAAGATTGTGACTTAGTTTTTGAGACAGTGTAAAAAGTGTAAAGAACAAGGAGAGCTGTGTAGAGCTTTTCTTGATTTGATTTTCAACTAGTTTTCTCTCTGGCCCAGAGAAAGGGTGCCCAGATTTGAGAGTCTAAATGTACACTGATTCTGAAAAGGGGAAAATTTACTAACACTAATGCTTATTTATTTTCTTATATCTATATGTAAAGAAATATATAATATGGTAGTCAGAAAAAAAGTTGTTCCCCAAATTCCCTAATTTCAAGTGTAAATATGTCCAACCAAAAAGATTAAAACATAAAATTCCTTTTTCACTTTACTTTCAAATTGTTCAATATAAGGAAATTAAGTTTGACACTATAATTATGCTCTTCTTTGACTAACCACATACTCCAGATGCAAATCGATGAATCTTATTTCCAAATAAATGGAGCTTCTTCAAGGATGTAAGGTATTTCATCTCTTCTGGAACTTCTTCCAAAAGGTTGTTTCCCAGATTTAGTGCTGTCAACTGCAAACATATAGAGATTTAATGAACTCATACATTATCCACCTTACATGAGAAAAAAGAAATAATTAAGCCCCTTTGCTGAGATACATATAACCTAAAAAAATCAACATAATCTTAATTATTTCACATGTACCTAAAATTATCTATATAAATAAAGGTCATTTGAGTTCATGTTCAAACACTTTATGTTAATTTAAGCCCAATTTAATTCTCAATTAAAGTACTTAACTTCATTAAAATTGTATTACAAACCATTTCACGGGTAATTCAAAAGCATAATTAATGATCCATTCATAAGTCACTTGAGCAACTCAGGAGTATCCTAACATTAAAAATTCAGCAAAGGGGCTAATTTCCTGAAATCAGAAATTAACTGAAGATCTGAGGTCCTTCTGTCATACTAATCCCAAATGAGCCTTTTCACTTAGGCCAATAAGATTTCTATAATACATGGATGGGGGTGGGGTGGGAGGGTGGCCTTTAACATCACTCTGTGATCACAAAGTTCATAAGAGAAACTATTGACATGATATGGTAGGGTAGGGAAGATCTGCCCTATGTACCTACTAACATCAGGTTGGTCAGACATAGGAAGGACCATACATAAAAGGAGTTAGAAAGATCCTCTAGATCCTCTAATCCAGGGGTCCCCAACACACCCCTATTTTAAGGAGGAAGATTTGAGTCAAATCCCAAAGGAAAGGTAAGTAAAATAAAAGCATACAAGTAACCACTGGACTTAGCAACATGAAAGTTATTGGTGACCTTGATAACAGGGGTGAAGTGCTGAGGAGGAAACTGAAGTATGCTGTGGAGAAAATGTGAGAAAGTGAAGACAATGACTAAAATACAATTCTTTAAAGAAGTTTTGTTATGAAGGGACACTAGAAAATTGGGAGGGAGCTGGAGGATTTGTATTTTGTTTAAAATAAAATATAGTACAGCTTATTTATATGCTGATGAAAATAAACTTGTAGATAGTGAGAAACTAATTATTTAAGGACAGGAATAATTGCAGAATCAAAATCCTTTAGTAGACGAGTAAGGATAGGATCCAAAATACAAATGGGTGATAGCCTTGGATAAGAGCAGGGACTTTTCATTTGGGAAGTAAGAAGGAAGGTAGAGAAGGTAAGTGCAGATCAGGGCAGTGGATAGATTTGATGACTGAGTGATGAGGGAGTTCCTGACAGTTAGTGTCTGTTTTCTTAATGAAATGTGAAACAAAGCCATCTACTTGGAGGAGGAGATGTAAGAGCTTTGAGGAAAAGTAATTTTGATGAGCAATCTAGAGAAATGTAGTAGGGTGGCCAACAGCCATATCTGGTTTTCTGATTCAATTTATCTCCCAAGATGATGATATAAAATGGATAACTCAAGAGGCATTTTCTCTGGGTGACACATTAACTACATGGCCCTTTGGCTTGAACATGCTGCCATGTAAATTTTGAGCTCCACAACCAAGAATATGACATGTAGAAAATAAAGAGGGTTCAACCAAAAACCTTAACGTTTAAAGGATTTCAAAGTTAAAACTAAGATGAAGTGAATGGAACTGGGATTATTTTTGATAGAATAGAATAACTAAAAGAAAATCCATTGATGGCCTTTAAATTCAGAGGTATCTTAAAGACCAGATGATTACACTCTGTCATCATGGCAAATATGTTAGAGCTTCACCCTAAATTACATAAAAATACAGAAAGGTCCAGAGACACTGTAGCAAGGACTGAGTTACCCTTCAGAAATACCTCAAGACCCAACCTAAATGTTTCATTAATACAACCATATTTATGTCTGTTGTGTGCTTGGTACTATTCTGAATGCTAGAGTGCAAAAGACACACAAGATCCCTCTCTGTTAGTGTTTATTTGTTGGGAAATGAGAGAGACAGCAAAATAAGTAACAAATAATTGCTGTTAGTGTTAAGTGCTATATTTAAAGGAAAGTAAACTGTATAGTTGGATAAAAAGTGACTCAGCGTCAGATTGAGTAATTAGGGAAG
Source organism: Physeter macrocephalus (assembly GCF_002837175.3). Lineage (NCBI taxonomy): Eukaryota > Metazoa > Chordata > Mammalia > Artiodactyla > Physeteridae > Physeter > Physeter macrocephalus. The sequence continues at coordinate 45,458,719 of NC_041228.1, forward strand.
ACCTCTCTGAGGAGGTGACATTTGAGGTGAGCTATTTAGGATGCCTTGGCAAGATTGTTCCAAATAGTGTTTTACCCACAAAGGGTTTCATAAATAGAAGGCATCCAGAAAGAGCACAGCTGTGTGTGGTTAGTAACTCTCCATGGTTATGGGTAGTTCCTGAGGGAAGGTTTTAGTCATACGAGATACAACCACCTGATAAGCTTAAAACTTACAAGACTTCAGTAATTATCTATAGCGAAGTTCTGTTGGTATTCTCAGAGTGTAACGCTTCTGTCCTTTGGAAACTAGCACATTGCCATAAATTGAAAGACACCATTGCTACTAAATGGTTTCTCATGGACCCATGACCCAGGGAATTATAGCACCTTACAATCAGAAAGAACTTTCATAAGTCACCCAGTGCAACATACAAAATGCAAGTGAGCAACTATATACCTTCTTCATGAACACATTTAGTAATGGGTGGCTCTTTTATCTTGTTAGGCAGTTCTGTTTATGAGTGTGCATGTGTGTGTGTGTGTGTGTGTGTGTGTGTGTGTGTGTGTGTGTGTGTGTTTCTTTAGGCACTCTGTGACTTCTATCCAATTCTTCCCATAGGAATCATAAAAGATAGTTTTATTCCCCTGCCTCTCTCCCACACAACAGTCTTTAAAATATTTGAACATTGCTATCATATTCCCCCTGAATTTGTTCCATTCTTCCTTAACCATTTCCCTCAGGACATAATTTCCAGACCCTTTACCATCCTGGTTACACTCTAATTTTTCTAAGTACTCCTCTCTAGAAACATGGTACCTAGAGTGAGACAGGAAATGTGATCTCATAGCATAGATCTGTTGGGACCATGGAATCTGCCTCAGGCAGATGACTACACTTCTGTTGCAGCCTAACATGGCTACAACATGCACTCTTTCAGAAATGGGGCACATGGTTGGTGCATAATTAATTTTGTCTGTGGCCAAGATAAACCTACTGTCAAGGAGATAACTCACATCCTGAACTTGTGCAATTGAATGCTTTTCTTAACTTAAATGTAGGAATTTACAGTTATCCCTGTAAAAATTTCATCTTGATGGTTTTGGCTTAAAAGACATAAGCAGATGTGATGTTGTCACTCTAAATTCAGAATCTAAACTAGACAATGTCAGTGGACAATTGAGATCTGTTTTTCCCCTCCCCACTTTGGCTAATGCACTCATCTTTCTCAAAATCATATGGTGGCAAACTTTGGAATCATCTAGAACTTCTCTCTCACCACCTAAATTCAATCAGTAACCAAGTCCTATTCTCAAAATGCCTCTTAGATGCAACTTTTTCAACTCTCATTGAAATTACGCTAACACTAGTCCTCGTTACTGCCTGCCTATAGCATTACCTAACAAGAATGTAAAGAATGGGCTATTTTATCATTTAAACTCCTTTTACCTGTCCTACTGGATTATATATAAAGAGTTGCCCAAATAATCAGTCCATGAGGAATTTCCCTTAGTATGTCCTAAATGTTTCTTGGCTCCCTGTAGCCTTTTCCACATCTTTGTATGCTTGTCCCAAATAGTGTCTGTGTATCCCAACTCATCCTAAATTTGATTTGATTTATTTAATTGCATTGGCCTACTCATACCTCTAAGTTATAACCTGTCTGTAGCCTGCCTTGAAATGGATGTGTGTGTTTCCTCTTACATCTTGGATATGAGGTAATCATGTCAATGTCCATTGATGCCTTTGGCTTATAGACTCTAGATTTAATGTGTAGCAATCTTTGGATAAAGAGAGAAGAGGATAAGAAGTTTGAGAAGAAAAAGTACTGATTAACTTATTAATACTAATGACTAACATTTAAATAGAATTTAATATGTGCCAAATACTGTGCCATACAACCTTGTACATTGTGTCAGGTGGACTTCAAGTTACCCCCAATTTACAGAAAAGGGATCTGAGGTACAGGCTGTGATTTATGGTGAAATAACATAGCTTCACTCAATGGCCTATATTCCTAATTTCTACATTACACTATTTACTTTAAACTATTTTTTAAAAGAATTTATTGTTGCTCAGAATGATCATATATATGCACATAATGTATACATTCATTCATACACACATACACCCATTACACACACACAATAGAATTGTATGCAATATATGGATTTCTCATTTTAAATACTCTTGTTCTGTGGGTTACATCATTTAGTCAGTATTTTGCAGTAGGTAAAAGCACAGGCTTTGGAGACCATCTGCTATGCAATGTACTCACTATGGGACCTCAAGAAAGTCACTCAAATTCCTGTCTCCCTTTCTTTTTTTTAAAATGGAGATACTAGCATCAACTTCTCAGGGCTGCCTTAAGGATTAGAGACAATATAATGAAGTACCTGACAAATAGAGGATATTATGAAATGCTAACTATAATTTTTTAGACTCAGGAGAAGACCATGGAACAAGATGTTAAACATACATGATGCTAGAAATGCTTCATATAGTATATATGTTGACACTTCGACTCAGTTTTCAATTTTTAAACCTGTTTTCTTAATGATTTCTAACTCCTTTTTTCAAAGATTTCTAAATTCACAGCCACTTTTGAATGACATTTACAGGAAAGAGAAAATTATCTCTGTTATTCTGTTGGCCACAGGAATAATGACTTTCTGTTAATCAGTTAATTTTGCTGGAATATTTTTTAATTATTTCTAGTGATAATGTGCTCAGGATTCTCTTTCCATTAAACTGTCACTATACCTTGGTTCTCCAATTATTATAATGTATTTCTGTGTTTAAGGCTCCCCCTTGGCATATATCACCTTCTCCAGGAAGCCATCCTCCTTTTGTAGTTGCATAACACTGTGTACTTTCTATGGCCAATTATTATCTTCTGCTTTGTATTATAGTGACTCATGTATATATCTTACCTTTACTATAAAGTTGGAAATTTTGCAGTGATAGGGTCTCTGTAATTCATCCAGCATTCAAAAAACAGTGTCTGGAATACAATAGCTGTTCAATAAATATTAGTTGAATGCTGTCTGCTTAGATCATTTCTTTAATAAGCTAATGGTTCAAACTGTGAAGATACTCATTATGGCTCCACATCATTTGTCTTTTTTCAAAATCAAGTATCTATTGAGCTCAGTCAGTGCCAATCTACCCAGCTGGATTCACTTCCTTCTAATGGGCTGCATGCCTTCTTTATTCTAACCATCTGCTCGTTCTCAATAACCCCTATAATCAATTCAATGTGATGCCTATCATATGTATGCCTAGAACTTGGGCCAGGCAACCTCTCCTAACATTTAATTATGCTGTGCTTGTAACTATTAATTATCACTAGAAAACTCTATGCTATTTATTATATCTTTCAATTACTTTTTTGATTTTTAAAATGATTTCCATGACTAACTTGGATAAAAAAAAATTTTTTTCATGTAAAAAAATACCAGCTTAAATGTCCATTTTTATCGGGAAGTCTTTCTAAACTAAATTATGGCTTGGTGATACCATTTTGGAACAAACTATTAAATCATTCACCTGTAACATGTACAAATATGTTTGAGCTGGTATTTGAAATATTAATCCTTAAATTCCTTAAAAGACAGTGAATATTTCCATTCACGGTACCTAAATAGTACATAACATAGTGTCACATTCTTTAAACTAGTTAATAAAAATAATTGAATCAAATTAATAAAAGAAAAATAAGACTTTTGCATTTTTTAATTAGTTATGTATATGGCCAAGGTATGTGGGACAGGGCAGCATTAGGGCTCACTCTGCTAATTCTTTTTTTTTAATGAACAATTTTTTTAAATTTTTATTGGAGTATAGTTGATTTACAATGTTGTGTTAGTTTCATGTGTACAGCAAAGTGAATGTTATACATATACATACATCCACTCTTCTTTAGATTCTTTTCCCATGTAGTCCATTACAGAGTATTGAGTAGAGTTCCCTGTGTTATACAGCAGGTCCTTATTAGTTATCTATTTTATATATAGTAGCGTGTATATGTCAATCCTATTCTCCCAATTTATCCCTCCCCCCTTCACCCCCTGGTAACCATAGTTTGTTTTCTACATGCTTATTCTTATAAATGCCGTTTTTTTAGGAATCTAGCACTGCAGTGCAGTACAATTGCCAAATGCATCTTCTGAGTCCAGCTGGTCCTGAAAGAATTTATTTGAATAACTTGGCTAATTTCAAAACTATTATTTAATTTTTCAGTAACTTATTAATTCTTAATATTGGGTTGGCCAAAAAGTTCCCTTGGTTTTTAAGTAAAAATAAAAGACATTTGTCATTTTCACCGAGCACTTTACTGAACAACGTATTCATCGTTTTATTCCACTACCTTCTTCCATTTTTCAGGCAACTTCATAATTCCGTCTTCCCAAAACTTTTTATCTTTTTGAGCAAAGAACTGTTCCAGGTACCTTTTACAGTCTTCCAGGGAATTGAAATTTTTTCCGTAAGAGGAATTTTGTAAAGACTGAAATAAATGGAAATCCGAAGGTGCAAGAACTGGTGAATACAGCGGATGAATCAGAACTTCTCAGCCAAGCTGTAACAGTTTTTGCCTGGTCATCAAAGACACATGCAGTCTTGCGTTTCCTGATGGAAGATTATGCGTTTTCTGTTTACTAATTCCAGATGCTTTTCGTCAAGTGCTGCTTTCAGTTGGCCTAATTGGGAGCAGTTCTTGGAATTACTTGTTTGGTTTTCCAGAAGGAGCTCATAATAGAGGACTCCTTCCAATCCCACCATACACACCATCACCTTCTTTGCATGAAGACCAGCCTTTGGTGTGGTTGATGGTGGTTCATCTCACTTGCCCCACGATCTCTTCCTTTCCACATTATTGTATAGTATCCACTTTTCATCGCCCGTCACAATTAGTTTTAAAAACGGAATATTTTCGTTATGTTTAAGTAGAAAATCGCATGCAAAAATACGGTCAAGAAGGTTTTTTTTTTGCTTACGTGGAAACCAAACATCAAAGCAATTAACATAACCAAGCTGGTGCAAATGATCTTCAACGCTTGATTTGGATATTTTGAGTATGTCGGCTATCTCCCATGTGGTTTAACATTGATTGTTCTCAGTTAATGTCTTGATTTGATCACTATCAACTTCAACTGGTCTACCTGACTGTGGCGCATCATCCAGCAAGAAATCTCCAGCACGAAACTTTGCAAACCACTTTTGACACGTTCGATCAGTCACAGCACCTTCACCATACACTGCACATATCTTTTTTTGTGTTTCAGTTTCATTTTTACCTTTCTTGAAATAATAAAGCATAATATGCTGAAAGTGTTGCTTTTTTCTTCCATCTTCAACATTAAAATAGCTATACAAAAATTCAGCAATTTTTAAAATTTAATTTAATTTTTTATACAGTAGTTTCTTATTACTTATCGATTTTATACATATTAGTGTATATATGTCAATCCCAATCTCCCAATTCATACCACCACCACCACCACCACAACCACCCCAACCCCCTCTTTCCCCCTTTGGTGTCCATACATTTGTTCTCTACATCTGTGTCTCTATTTCTGCCTTGCAAACCAGTTCATCTGTATGATTTTTCTAGATTCCACATATATGTGTTAATATATGATATTTTTCTCTTTCTGACTTACTTCACTCTGTATGACAGTCT
>NC_041228.1:45464529-45480196 GCF_002837175.3 Physeter macrocephalus
TCTTGGACATCTGTATGTCTTCTTTGGAGAAATGTCTATCTAGGTCTTCTGCCCATTTTTTGATTGGGTTGTTTTTTTAATATTGAGCTGCATGAGCTGTTTATATATTTTGGAGATTAATCCTTTGTCCATTGATTCATTTGCAAATATTTTCTCCCATTCTGAGGGTAAAAATTCAACAATTTTGATAAGTTTTTTTTTTTTTAATGCACGCTGATATTACAGCTGTCACAATACAGCCTAACAAAGTTGTTTTGAATGAAGTTAAAGACAACTAAGTGCTACTAGAGTCACCTTACAGAAAAAAAAATGAAAGAGCTGTTTGGCCAGCCCAATACATCAAGTCAGATTTCTCAAAACAATTATAGTTTCATTGGAAATAGTTTCAAGGTCCATCTAATCTCTAGAGAATCCCTGTGACCTCTAAGACCTCTTCCTTAGAGCCCAGAATTAATCCCAGTGTCATGAAATTGGCACTTCCTACTCAACAGTATTAGAAGGAATCTCTGGCATTCACAGCAGAAGCATTAACAAGGCATTACCTTTTAACATCCTGTCAGAAGCTTCTAAAGGAAAGACTAAAGAAGCAGGATAAGAGTTCCAAATCTTGGAAAAGGGGAATTGCAACACAAAACTCATTCAAGTAAAATGTAAAACTTTCAAGTGTTTGGAAAAACTAAGCATTTGGATGTTTGAGTCGGGGTAGAGGCTAAAATTTTCTGAGTAACCAACATGGTTAAGACACTATATATGAGATAAGTCAAGGGAGGCACAGAGAGATTATGTGCTCAGTTGGCAAGTGAAAGAAGAGGGTTGGGGCTCTTCTAGACATCTGAGAGCTAGAGGAAGAAGCAGGAAGAAGCAGAAGTTCCAGTAGGGGTTCAAGAGGCTTAATGCAGGCTTGGGCATACAAGCAGAGGCAAAGGAGGAATGAAAGTAGTGTAGAGAGAAGGAATTCACTAGGTGCCTGTGTGCCAGGACAGGACAGGATACAATAAACAAGTGTAAGAAAGCCCTGTTTTTATAGCAAAGCCAGGCTTAGGAAACAGGAGGCATTACCCACTTGATGGAGGAAGAGCTCATTTCCAGTGGATGGGACAGGAGAAAGGACAGGCTTGATGCTGACAAACAGTACAAATGATGTCAGATCCTTTCTGTTCTGCCAGACTTCGTGAGACCCAGAATGCCCAAGGAGGGAGAGTTAGGGTAAGTTGTTGCATATGCTTTTCCTCTTGTGTTCCTCTGCATAACTCCCATCCTTCAGATCTTACCTCAGTTGCACTTCTCAGGTCTACCTTCCCTGATTTCTCTGACTACAACTCCTCATAACACAATATAATTCCTCTTCATGACACTTTTCACAATTATAATTTTACATGTATTTGTATATTTGATTACATTTCCCCACTAAACCTAAGAGTAGGGACACATGATGTTTTCATTTCTTTTTGTATTATCAGCATCTAGCAGAGTGCTAGTCTACTACTAGCACTCAATAACTATTTGTTAAACATAGGAATGAAGGAAGGCAGGAAGGGAGAGAGGGAAGGATGAAGGGAGGGGGGTGATTGGGTTAGGGCGTCATCCAAAAGGACAGTAAAAGTATGAAAAGGAGAGACTAGGGACGCAATAACAATTTACAAACTGCCCAACTCTGCTTAGAGTTGCCTTTATTTACTGTCAATTGTTTATGGTCAAATAAAAAGCTATAGCAGACCACATCTTTGTCCTGGGCGGCTACACGTGTGAACCACTTAAGGTGAACATTGCTGTACTACCATTGGACTTTATGATGCATGTCAACAATGCTGTACACAATTAGAGATAATGGCTATTTGTTTCTTTGGAGATTTTAAACCTATCATGATAGCTCTGTGTTTGATTAAGTTGGACTTTGAAAATGGCTTACATCCCATTTCACTCAAACTGACATTCGATGGTTTACTAAGTGCCAGGCACTAGGGACAAGACAAGGTCTCCACCCTCAAGAGTTATAATAAAGTGCATCTTTGAAAATTGTTGATATACCAGCACTTCATTAGTCCTAGGCCAAATGCATTCACCATAAATTATAGGACATTAATCCATTTTTTTCATGTCATTAGAAGTGATTGAAAATTTCCAGTTTCATTAGTCAAATTAGCAAAGAAAAAAAGAATAGAATCTGTATTCTCTAAAGAATCTCCTTTCATTTTATCATTTTTGCTAGTTAGACCACAATAGCAACTCTAATTTATTTCAAAGTTTCAATGTCAGGCATTGAGCTTACATACATTAACATTTAATTTAATTCCCAAATGAAGACAAAGACCTTATTTTTTTTTCACATCTGTATCCTCAGGACCACCATAGACACAAGAAGATGAATGGTAAATATTTGTCAAAAGAATGGATATGTAAACAAATGGAGAGTGGGAACGATTCATGTATTGTTCAAACATGCTACCTTTAGGCAATCCAATTTTTGTTTTTAGGAACTATAAATTGAACAACACACCCTGGTGAATTTCACACTAAGTGTATAGAATAATAAGACAATACAGCTGAAAACAACCTCAAAAGAGACCTCATTTTATACATGTATTCACTGGTTGACCTTGGCAAATGACTTAACCTTTCTGAATCATAAATTTTATTAACCATATGAGAGTGATAATTATAACTTCCTTGAAAATGAACAAAGAGTTCCTAGCATTGTGCCTGGCTCTCAGTATATGGTGGATGCTGTTATTCTATTTGATACCATTTTGTGAGTGCAAAAATTTTCTAAGTATTACTTTTGTTTTAGGAAGTTAAATATCAAGACTATTTTAATGCTGTGCATTCTGTGGCAAATATAACCCAAAAAATCAGTATACTGGGGCAAACTGGACTTCCTATAATGATAAAAGAAAGACTAACCCAAAAGTCAAGCACAGTATAGACACAAAAGAAAAAAAAAAATAGGGGGAGTTTCAATCATTATTAAAAGCACGACCTGTAGCACCATAAGAAAGAATTCAAACTAACTTTTAAAAAACACATTCGGGGATTTTATAGAAAATTGTTAGAGTAAGAATCATGATCATCTTTGAACTATGACATAAGTATCACCAAGACATGAAGACCACAAGGACATTTGGCAGCATTTCAGCTGAATGCCACAATGCACCCTGCCTGCTTTATCTGCTATATTGTTCTCCTTAGCACTAATACTACCTCACATCCCACTTGTTTTGCATGTTTCTTTCTTGCATCTCTTCTGACTAGAACATAGCTCCATGAAGGCAGGTATTTTCATCTGGTTTTTTGTTTTTAATTGCCAAATTACCTGAGACACAGATGGTGCTCAATACTTAAGTGTGGCTTTGAACAAATGAAGGCAGAAATTGAGGCCCAGTGAGATTAAATATCTTATGTTTAGTTGGTGAGTGGCTGAACAGGTTGAAGTATCAGGACTTGCAGACACTCTTCCAGGGCTCTTTGCAGCTCTCTAAGCTCTCTCTTTTCTGAACGTTTTGTCTTCCCTTTCTATTAGCAGCTGGGAGAATGAGCAGTATTTCTGAACTGTGTAAATAATCTCTATCCATCTTTTGAGGGTTTCTAGCACATTTTATTCAAGCTGCTTCTAGAATTCCCATTATAAAGGGAAAATAGATGTTTTTTCAAAACTCCACAACATTGAAAACTCTACATGAAAAAAATTGCTAGTTCATAGCAGTGAAACAATAATGCCATTAGCCTGAGTCTGACTTGTAAAGCACTTTAAAGATAGACCACAAGAAACCTACTTTCTAATCAGTTGAATTCTTCTTTAAAAGTAAAATGTGACTTCTTCTTTCAAAGTAAGGGCTGAGCTGAGCCAACACCCTGTTTAAGGAAATTGAATTGAGAAGTCAAAATTTAGGGTCTCTCCTAAATAGTCAAAGGATGAGGAGGAGAGTAATGGGGGAGCCACAAGAAAACAAAGTAATAATGATCCGACTCTTCAGCTTTTTTTCCTGAGGGAGTATATTTTACAATCTGTAATTTTTTTACTAAACAACTATTAAACAGGAGAGAAGGATACACATGTTTTCAGATATGCAAGAGTTCAAAAAATTTAATTACCACATACCTAGATTAGGGTGCTATCTGGAGAGTTATTTCTACAAAGTAAGTGAGTAAACCAAAAAACACGGAAAAACATGGTTCCAGGAAACAGTGGGTCCAATTCAGGAGCCGGAAAGGGATATCCAGGCTGACAGTATCCAGCAAACCTAGATAGTAATCAGCTTAAATTGGGGCAGGAGGATAGAGGTTCCTGGAAGGAAGTTACTCAAGGAAAAAGCACGTTTGATAGGGTATGTAACATGATTATGTTTAAAATAAAATGAGGCCTTGATAAAGGTAAAAGGCACAAGAATAAGTGAAAGACAATTAGAAACTCCAAGGGAACAAAAATGTTATATGAGGAAGAAAATATAATCATAGTACATTAATTGGTTCCATATAAATGATATTTACTTACTAACAGTATACGTTTTAGAATTTTAGAATTCTCCATGAGACAAAGATTTAATCATGGTGATAACTGAATAGATTATAAATACTATACATCTCATAAAAGTAAGAAGTTTATAATTTGTGAACAGGAAGAGGGAAGGAGAGCTGAAAGTGGATTACAGATGCCAACATTGCCATCTTACCAAGTGGGGAATAAAAAGAGATTGTAGTTGATGAAAAAAGAAACAAAGGTTGGGAGATTGGGATTGACACATACACACTACGATATGTAAAACAGATAACTAATAAAAACCTACAGAATAGCACAGGGAACTCTACTTGATACTCTGTAATTACCTAGATGGGAAAAGAATCTAAAAAAGAGTGGACATATGTATATGTATAACTGATTAACTTTGCTGTCAGCAGAAAATAACACAACATTGTAAATCAACTATACTCCAATAAAAATTAACACGAAAAGAAACAAAGGTGTAATAATATTAAATTTAAAAGATAACTATGGAGAAACTAAACATATTAATATAAATATATTTGGAAGATGAAGAAGCGTGATATCTAAAATGGACAAATCAAGAAAACAAAAGAATTAAAAGTGGTTATAAAGAGAGGTCAAAATTGTGGGTGAGGGAGAGTGGAACAGAAGAGAGTTACTTTTTATTATAAACCTTTTATATTATTTGATTTTCTTAAAACAATGCACTGTTACTTTAATGGAAAAAAATTCAAGCAGAGGTGGAGAATTGGCTCTTGGTTCAGTCAAATTTTAAATTCCTCTGCAAAGAAACTCCTCTGTCTCATTAGAAAAGTCCAAATCCCAAGGATGTCCACTCTCACCACTATTATTCAACATAGTTTTGGAAGTCCTAGCCATGGCAATCAGAGAAGAAAAAGAAATAAAAGGAAAACAAATTGGAAAAGAAGAAGTAAAACTGTCACTGTTTGCAGATGACATGATACTATACATAGAGAATCCTAAAGATGCCATCAGAAAACTACTAGAGCTAATCAATGAATGTGGTAAAGTTTCAGGATACAAAATTAATGCACAGAAATCTCCTGCATTCCTATACACTAACAAAGAAAGACCAGAAAGAGAAATTAAGGAAACAATCCCATTCACCACTGCAGCAAAAAGAATAAAATACCTAGGAATAAACCTACCTAAGGAGGTAAAAGACCTGTACTCAGAAAACTATAAGACACTGATGAAAGAAATCAAAGATGACACAAACAGATGGAGAGATATATCATGTTCTTAGATTGGAAGAATCAATATTGTGAAAATGACTATTCTACCCAAAGCAATCTACAGTTTCAGTGCAATCCCTATCAAATTACCAATGGCATTTTTTACAGAACTAGAACAAAATATCTTAAAATTTGTATGGAGACACAAAAGACTCCAAATAGCCAAAGCAATCTTGAGGGAACAAAACAGAGCTGGAGGAATCAGGCTCCCTGACTTCAGACCATACTGCAAAGCTACAGTAATCAAGACAATATGGTACCAGTACAAAGACAGAAATATAGATCAATGGAACAGGATAGAACGCCCAGAGATAAACCCATGCACCTATCGTCAACTAATCTATGACAAAGCAGGCAAGCATATACAATGGAGAAAGGACAGTCTCTTCAATAAGTGGTGCTGGGAAAACTGGAGAGCTACATGTGAAAAAATGAAATTAGAACACTCCCTAACACCGTACACAAAAATAAACTCAAAATGAATTAAAGACCTAAATGTAAGACCGGACACTATAAAACTCTTAGAGGAAAACATAGGAAGAACAGTCTTTGACATAAATCATGCAAGATCTTTTTTGACCCACCTCCTAGGGTGACGGAAATAAAAACAAAAATAAACAAATGGGACCTAATAAAACTTAAAAGCTTTTGCACAGCAAAGAAAACCATAAATAAGATGAAAATACAACCTTCAGAATGGGAGAAAATATTTGCAAATGAATCAACAGACAAAGGATTAATCTCCAAAATATATAAACAGCTCATGCTGCTCAATATTAAAAAAACAAACAACCCAATCAAAAAATGGGCAGAAGACCTAAATAGACATTTCTCCAAAGAAGACATATAGATGGCAAAGAGGCACATGAAAAGCTGCTCAACATCACTAATATTTAGAGAAATGCAAATCAAAACTACTATGAGGTATCACCTCACACAAGTCAGAATGGCCATCACCAAAAAAATCTAGAAACAATAATTGCTGGAGAGGGTGTGGAGAAAAGGGAACCCTCTTGTACTGTTAGTGGGAATGTAAACCAATACAGCCACTGTGTAGAACAGTATGGAAGTTCCTTTAAAAACTAAAAATAGAACTACCATATGACCCAGCAATCCCACTCCTGAGCATATACCCTGAGAAAAACATAATTCAAAAAGACACATGCACCCCAATGTTCATTGCAGCACTATTTACAATAGCCAGGTCATGGAAGCAAACTAAATGCCCATCAACAGATGAATGGATAAAGATGTGGTACATATATACAATGGAATATTACTCAGCCATAAAAAGGAATGAAATTGGGTCATTTGTAGAGACATGGATGGATGTAGAGATTGTCATACAGAGTGAAGTAAATCAGAAAGAGAAAAACAAGTATCATATATAAACGCATATATGTGGAATCTAGAAAAATGGTACAGATGAACTGGTTTGCAAGGCAGAAATAGAGACACAGATGTAGAGAACAAATTTATGGACACCAAAGGGGGAAAGCAGTGGGGGGTGGTGGTGGTGGGAGATTGGGATTGACATATATACACTAATATGTATAAAATAGATAACTAATAAGAACCTGCTGTATAAAAATAAATAAATAAAATTCAGGAAAAGAAAAGTCCATATCTGTTCTACAACTGCACTTTTGTAAGTTATTATTAAAGGGGGAGTTTTTGAGTATTAACGTATTTCTCAGAAAGATATGGCCACAGACTACAAACTCAAATAATTTTGGAAACCTAAGAGGAAATGAGGTAGGTGAAGGTAAGAAAATAGAGTTTTGTTTGTTTTGTTTTTTTTTAACTCTGAACTCAAAAGTAATGAACTATAATGAACTACAATGACTTGGCTGGTTATAGGTTGTTTCAGTGCTGATGACAGTTTAGAAGTGAAGAAAAAGAAAACTGCAAAGTTAATATCCCTTGCCTTCTCCCAACCTCAAGATTTTAGCAGCTGGAGTTTCACATTGTTCAGCAGAAATGTTTAACACAAGCATCTGGGATTTATTCTGTCGCTCTTTAAGGATATTCTTTATTTAAAATACTAACCGTCTTTTAAAGACTACTTCAGAAGAAATGAATGTTCCCTCCTTCCCATTTCCTGCCAACACTCCCCATTTCAATGTTCAGCCTGCTCTAGGAAATTGAAAAGAACTCCCTTCTTACATCAGAAATATCTCTTCATTCCATATGCAAAAGCTTCAGGATAGTCCCCAGAGTGAACAGCATCTCCAGGATCCTCAAACCCACTTCCAGATGGAGCCCCCAAGGTAGACAAGTAGATCCAGGCTCCCAACCCCTTTCCAGATGACAGCCTCCAGAAAGATGAGTGTGGCAGAGACCTAACCCTCTGATTCCAAATGTGGGTCACAGAACACATGGATAAGTTGAAACATCTCTCCCTACCATATGTAATTCACTAAGGGAGAAAGCCTTCTGATCCCTTTCCAGCAACCATCCATATTAAGTCTCCAGGGAGCTAGGTCTCCAGAGATTGAAGGCTTCTTGTTTTCTCAACTCTTTTCTCTCTTCTTATTTTCCATGCTCAATTGAAAAAGATAATGCTGTTCCTCACCTGGGTCAAGGTGCTTATCTCTGGGCACACTTTGGGGATTCGGTTATTCTGAAGGTCTAGAGTCTTCAAGCCAGGCAGTTTTTCTAACATTGAAGGCATCTTTGTCATGTTCTTTCCATTTAAGGTAACGATTTTAGTGCTTTTACCGCCCTTCAGTGCTCTTATTAACAACCTTTCAGCCATGGGCTTGGAAGAGAAATAGCTTCCTTATTACACATCTTTAGAACCTCTAATTGCAGAATTGGTGTGTCATGGAAACAAAAACATTCTGAGATCTACCATGTTGAAGGTGGGAGGCATTAGATAGTTTCCTGTGTAAAAGGTACGGAGGGAAAATAACTGATTCCAGGTTTGGGGCAGGAAATGTACAAGATGAGACTAGAATATCTTGTGCCAGAGAAAAAAGTTACCAAGGACTAATGAGATCACATCAAAGGACACAGAAGCCACTTCTAAGGCCTCTCACTAGTCTAAAATGGGAATATTTGAGAATCAGAAAGAATGATGTGTGGACCAAAACATCAAAATAATTAAAATCTAAGAATTCATAATGGTATTATAAAAATAAAAGAAACCCATTGACTACCTTGGGACTTGCTAGGGAACCAACTCATAAGACTGAAAAATGATAAAGGAAAAAAAATGAAGCATTTATTCTGCTTTTCCAGTACAAACTGCATTTTGGTGTAACATAATAAAGTCCTTACTTACAGAAAAATAGAAGCCAATAAATGAGGAAGAAAAATATAGATTTAGAAAAAATCATCATTTTGGTAAATCTAATGAAATAATGGATATATGTAAAGATCATAATTGGGTGCTAAAAGCATTAGGTGAAAGGTTGATGAGGAAATTTGCAAGTAAGAAATCAGGCTAATAACTTAACCTACTAATCAATTTTAGCTCCATTAAAATTGAGACAATCATATATTGTTTTTAAGTCTCATGATGTCATACAATAAAAATTACACAGTGCCACCTATAAAATATTCTTGCCTAAAAACTGAATCTGAGTTTAATCATACTTCTATATCTAAATACCATTTACAGAAAATATGAGGACTAGAAAACAAGCTAAATTAATCTCAGACAAGCAGTCAGCCAAATCTAGAACATGTGAAATTCTGCAAGGCAAATGACACAATGTTTAACCAACAAATCAATGTCACTAATAAAAAGAAGGGGAAACTGTTATGAAATGAGACTTAAGAAAAATAACAGTCAAATGCAATCTGTGAATCTTGTTTGGATCCTTATTTGAATAAAAATATTTCTAAGTCAATTGAGGAAATTTGATCATGGACTGGCTATTAGATGATAGGAATTGCTAATTCTGTTATGTGTAATAATTACATGGTGGTAGCATTTTTTTAAATGTACCTAACATTTAGAAATGCATCTGAATTTTCAAGTGAAAAGCCATGATGTCTTGAATTTTTTTTTTTTTTAATAAGCAGGGCAGAAACATGGGTGGAAGAAACAGATCAAATAAGATTGACCAAACATTGGTAATTATTGATGCTCAGTAATGGGTACATAGGGGTTTATTATACTCTTCTTATTATATTGTGTATAATATTTGAAAATTTCCAAGTGAAAGATTCAAAGACAAAAGAGTAAGGGAGAGGAGATGAAGTCAATGATATTTGATTAGAACCCCATTTGGGCCAGTTATGAGGCTTGGAGGCATTTGGGCTACCTATATATATCACATTTAGACTGCTGATTTTCAAAAACATGAATACTGTAAAATGTATTCCACATTGAAAGTAGTCAGAACACAATTCCATCTTCCTTTGTAATTCACAAATCCCTTTATTCACTCATTCAACAAACATTTAGGAGTAACTACTATGTGCGACACTGTTCCACGCACTGGGGATAGAGGAGTGAATTAAAATGACAAAAACCCTTCTCTCAATGAAATTACATTCTAGAAGGGGGAGAAAAGCAAGCAAGATAAATAAGTAAACTTAGTACATTAGATGGCGTTGGCTGCTTAGAAAAAATAATAAAAACAGGTAAAAAAAACTAGGAAGTGTGGGAGTGAGGAGTTTGCAATTTTAGGATGACATGAGAAGGCTTTACTGCGAGGGTACTATTAGAGACAGGAGTTTTTCCAATAAGAGGGCAAAGCAAGTGCCAAAGTCCTAAAGAAGAATCATTAAATTTATAACAGGCTATTATAATGAACATCAATATCATAACAGTAAAAAAAGAGGTGCTGATTAACAGATTTCCAATTGCTAAAATGATAAAATCATTTTTCAGCTACTTAATCACTGCTCTTTTTATCTCTTCCAAACCTATCTTCCAATATCTTTATTTTGATATTGTTTTAGTTTCCTAAGAACAATCATGCTGTTACTATCTAAACAAAGTGATCATAAAGCTTTCTTTTTTTAAAAAAAAAAAGTCTCATGGACACTCATCTCTTTTAAAGTAACACTGTATGGCCTGTACCCCAGCTGACACTATCTAAACACTGGTGATTTCTTCCTGCTTTAAATGGGTAAAGAGGCCACCACAATCGAATACTGCTTTTTTATTAATTTGCTTAACATAGAAAATCTGGTAAACATTCTTAATTCCTCCTTCTGTCTTACTTCCAATATGCAATCAATCCTATTAACACTACCTGTTCCAGTTACTTATTGCTGAATAACAAACTACTGTGAAACTTAATGGCTTAAAACATTTATTTTATTCACAAATTACAATTTAGGCAGGGCTCAATGGGGACAGCTTGTCAATGTTCCTCTTGGTGACAGCTGGGGTCTGGGGCAGAAATTAAAGGCTCATTCACCCATATCTGGTGGTAGGTGCTGATTGTTGGCTGGAACTTTAGGGCAGTTAGCCAGAATACCTACCTGTAGCCTCTCCTATGTGGCCTGAGCTTCCTCACAACACAGTGGCTCAGTTGTAATGGAGAGCATCCCAAGAGAGAAAATGGAGCAGAAATTATATTGCCCTAGCTTCAGAAGTCATGCAGCATCACTTCTGCCATATTCTATTCATTAGAAACAAGTCACTGAGGCCAGCCCATAATCAAAGGAAGAATTAGACCCAACCTCTTGATGGTAAGTAGACATGTCTTAAAACCCAAAATAGTCTATCCCCTGGCCATGAGTTACATACATTCCTCCAACACAAAAAATAGAGGTGCCTTCTACCAAGAGCCCACCTCCCCAGAAGTTTCAGTTATTTAGAGCATCAAATCCCAAAATCTTGTCATCTAAATCAGGTACAAAGTGAATGTGGCTTCTCAGGGGCAGTTCCTTAAATCCAGTTCAAGTACAGTTCATCTTGATCTGAAGACCTATGAGCTAAAGAGACAAGATATCTGTCCCCACATACCCCGAATTTAACAACTGGTGAAACAAGAAACAGGCAATAGACAGTTCCACTCGAAAAAGGAGAAAATTAGTTGCACAAAGCAGCCACTGGATCATAGCAATTCTGGAACCCAGCTAGATATATGTTGTCAGTTCCTTGATTAGTGTTCAGTCCTACTGCCTGGGACTAGCTCTTGGTTCCCCTTTCTGGGCTCTTGAATTGTCTTTCTCTTTCCATAAAACACAGCCCATGTTTGCTGAATTTCCTCAGACTGCTTCCTGTCCATAGAAGAGTCCAAAGGCCTCTCTTCATTTTTTTCTTTTTTGGTAACAACTTTGAATTATAATTCACATATCATACAATTCAGCCATTTAAATGTATAATTCACTGGTTTAAGTATATTCACCAAGTTGTTCAACCACCACCACAATCAGTTTTAGAATATTCTTATTACTCCAAAAAGAAACCCTGGATCCTTCAGCAATCACTTCCCCATTCTTCCCATCCCCCCAGCCCTAGTAACCACTACTCTCCTTTCTGTCTCTATAGATTTGCCTATTCTGGGCATTTTATATAGATGAATCATATAATATGTGTCTTTTATTCAACATAATGTTGTCAAGGTTCATCCATGTTATAGCATGTACCAGAACTTCCGTCCTTTTTATTGACTAAAAATATTCAATCATATGGCTATACTATATTTATCCACTTATCAGTTGACTTACATTTAGATTGTTTCTACTTTTTGGCTATTACAAATAATGCTATGAACATTTGTGTACAATTCTTTTGGGTATGTATATAGGAGAGGTCATATGGTACCCTTTGAGGAACTGCCAGACTGTTTCCCAAAGTGTCTGCATCAGTTTATATTGCTACCAGCAATGTATGAGGGTTCATCTTTTCACTTTATACTGTCACTTTTGACCCAAACTGATACAATCCCTTTAAAAACTTTGTATGTTTGCCTTGAAACAGTTCATAATTCACTCCATCAGACAAAAGCAACACCCAAAAATCTCTTTGCAATAGCCCTTCTCTATTTTGGGTTTCCATGTGAAACTACTGTGGGACAATAGCCTTAAGAATTTTAGAAGCTCTCTCATCTGTTGTTTAGAAATCTTCCTGAGGTCTCAACAAAGCGTTTCACAGTCATGCCTTTGGCTTCAACTTTGGAGTTCATTTTTGTGACAGTTCCCTATCTGGAATTCATTCCTTAATTTTAGCATCATTTACTGTCTGGAGAGGCTAGGAATGAGAAAGTTTTGTTTTGTTTTTCAAACCCCAAAATTCGTGGCTCATTTATATTTAATAATTTGTTCTGTTGCTTGCCTTTTACATTTACTATAGGCAACTGGAAGAATCCAGATAGTTCCTTAGGTAGATCATCCAGTTGATGAGATATACTTCTTATTTTCCATGTTAATGCTGCTGGTATCACTGCTAAACTTTCTTCTACTACGTAAGAGAAGTCACCTTTCTTCCAGGTTCCAATAACATTTTCCTCATATTCCTTTAAACCCTCACCAACAGCCTCCTGGACTGACAACAGGCTCCTGCTAACAATCTCTTCAAGGCCTTTCTTACTTACACCTGAGGCCCTGTCCCAAAGCCCATTACATGGTTTAGATAATTTGTTATACCAGCAAAATTCTGTATCAGGGTTCAATCAGAGAAAAAGACCAACTAGGAATCATATAGACTTTGACCTTAGGTAATTATAGAAGCTGGTTAAACCATCTGTGTAGGTCTGTTGCTTTTATGCCTGGTGCTATGCCTGCCCCAGAATTGAGATGCTTAAGGAAAAAATTCAACAGAAGTGGGAGAAGCTACAGGCTCAACTGTTAATTCACACTAGTGAAGTGAGCCAGTAGACTAGCAACAGGATGCGTGATATTAACACTAGATGCCTCCAGTTTTTCCAGTTAACATTGTATTAGTTTAAGGTGTACAACATAATGCTTTGGTATATGTATATGTTGCAAATATTACAATAATCACATATTTATCAAGTACCCATTACATGCCTAGGCAGCATTATAGCACTGTGGCACGGGGGACATAGTAAGGAACAAGATAGGTCATTTCTTTCATGAAGCCAACATTTCAATATAATAAATGCTAATTTAAATAAATACACAAAGTGGCAAAGAACCTGATTTGTTGGTTCAAGGAAGATTTCCTGCTGTTGACTGCTGAGTCCAGACATAATGTGTTTAAAAGGACTAACTAGTTGATGAAATAAATGTGATGGGGGAAAGAATTTAAATAAAAGGAGCATGAAAAAATGTTCATGGCATGAAATACACAGGGCCATGGGGAATATTCTAGTGTGTAAGTCTAAAGAAAGGAGTGATGGAAGTTGATGCTGGAGAGGTATGTAGGACCAGTCGTGAAGGACCTCCTTTAAATGCCACAATAAGGAATGTGGACTTCATCCCATAGGAATGGGGAGCCACTGGAAAGTTTAGGTAGGGAAAACAGTAGCCAGATTTGCATTTCTGGCAGTTCACAGCAGCATGAAGGGAGAGTTTATGAGAGTTAAGACTGGAGGAGGGACAGCAATTATGAGGCATCTGTACTATTCTAGGGGAAAGAGAAAAAGGGATAGAGAGGAAATGATAAAGCATAATGTGGGTAAGATTGTGACTAGAACCTGATCTCATAGGTACATTAGATGGGATGAACCATAATTTAGGATGTGAGTGGGGAAATGAGAGTTGGGCAGGGTCAGGCTGTGGCACAGGTCCAGCTTTATGAAGACATAGGAAAAGTAAAAAAGGAGATGGGGTTTACCATTGCAACGTTTTGAGTTTTGACCTGCATCTTAAATGCATTCCCTATGGATGCCCAGCTGAAAGGATTGCTAAACTCTTTGCTGTATGTGTTAACTTTGTGGAATGTCAGCATCCAGAGCTTTCCTAGCAACCAGAAATCAATCTATTTGGCAGGATAATCTGATGAAAAATCACCAGGTTTGGAGACAGCATCATCCTGTGAATTCAGCACAGGACAAGGAACCTTAAATTGAATGTTAATCCAAACAGAGCAATTGACTTATTATGGAAACTTAAATAAGTCAGTCAAACTAAGTTATATCTGTCTTGTCATCAGTAAAACAAGAAAGAATACCAAACTATTCCACTGAGATGTATGAGAAATATCTAACTAATGACTGTAAACTACTGTGGAAGTATAACGTGCTATAAGAATGCTAAACTATATAGCATTCTGGAATCTCAAGGACCTTAAAGTAAAAAAATTCACTAATTTTATTAACACAGAGAGGGCTTGTTCCATTTACTAATACTCTATAATACAGAGAACCTGGGTAATTCCTACTCTTATGGGGTCCCTATGACAAATTACAAAGGCTTTGAATGTTACAAAAATGCATGGAAAACTGGAGTTCATAAATACAGGTCATGGCAGAAACCAATACACTTATTTGTTTTGGCAAGCTTATTTTGTGATTAAAATGTGGTCTGAGACTTGGGGCACAGATAGTCCCAAGGTAAAAGTTTCCAAACATAAGCAGATGCTTCATGTACTAGAAATCTACTGTAGAAATTCTCTCTTCTGTAATAAACAAGGGTATTGTATTTCTCTTGGTTTTCTGTTTAAATATGGAAATGGAAGTTTTGACTTAAAGGGTTTTGGATTCTCAAAGGTCTGCCTTCTATGGTCAGCCTTGCCATTTACTAGCCGTATGGTTTAGCAAGTTATTCATTCTTAACCTCTTCAAGTCTCATCCCCATTATCTATGAAAACAGGGTATTGGGCATACCAACCCCTGCTGGACCTTAGCTCCACTATCCTCCTCCTTATCCATCACTACTTCAACCTAATACACAGCACGGAGACAAGTCCTTGGTGCAACAGGCATATATTAGCACCTTCTATCAGTCCCAAGAGTAGTGCTTGCACACTTTAGATTTAACAAAAGGTGAAGATCTTGGGCTTCCCTGGTGGCGCAGTGGTTGAGAGTCCGCCTGCCGATGCAGGGGACACGGGTTC
>NC_041228.1:45480226-45551652 GCF_002837175.3 Physeter macrocephalus
GGGAAGATCCCACATGCCGCGGAGCGGCTAGGCCCGTGAGCCATGGCCGCTGAGCCTGCGCGTCCAGAGCCTGTGCTCTGCAATGGGAGAGGCCACAACAGTGAGAGGCCCGCGTACCAAAAAAAAAAAAAAAAAAAAAAAAAGGTGAAGATCTTGATTTAAATGTCTACGTGAAGCTGTACAAAAGAAAACATAACTACCTTTACTGAGAATTTACTGTGTCAGGCAGTGTACTAAATTATTTATATAAGTGGACTTATTTAGTCCTTACAGAAGGCAGGGGTTGGTATTTTAAGCAAAATCAGGAGAAAGATTATAAGTCATTCCTGTTCAGAAAAATAATAAATTCAGCAGGCTTGTACAAATGCAGTAATTTGTTTCAGTAAGGTATACTAGTCATCCGGATTACACTGAAATAAGACAACTGTAAACTTCTTCTTGGTCAGTATATTAACCAAGGTTTTCTTTTCTTTTTTTTTGGTCTATATACTTATTTTAGAGGACCATTATATTTTTTAGATTCATTAAAATCAAATTGTCCTAATTGACACATGAAGGTAAATTAACTGTAACACACTACCAGAAATTAAGAAAAAAGAAAGCTCTCTTGGGTTCCATTCTTCCTTTCAACTAACTGGAAGACTTAAGAATTCATCCAAGGGTAATATAAATTAGAAAGCAGCCCTTCTGTGAGCAAGCAGAATTCTAAGTCACTATCTTGTTCTATTCCTAACGGCCCATTAGCCTAATGAAACTCCTCAGAGTCATATCCTATCCTCTCAGCTGATCTTACAACTATCAACAAACATTAAGCACTTAATATATAGGCCAAGCAATGTGCTAGATATTTTAATAGTAATCAGCAAGTCTTTGTTTCTAAGTACTTAAAGACTAAGTGGAAATAATAACAACAACAATAATAATAAACAACTAAATGTAAATAACTAATTATAAGTGTATAGTTACTAGAAAGCAACATGCATCAAGTGGGGTACCTAACCCAGCCCAGGTAGGAGAACTCTGGGGAGCTTACCTAGGTTGGTGCTATTTAAGCTGAGACCAGGACAGTAAGCTAGGTGAAGCAGGTTGCACCCAAACTCCGAATGTCAGTTCAAAGGCCTTACAGGAGGGAACAAGATGGGGTAAAGAACAAGAACTGATGTTTCTAAAACTTACTTTAAAAAATGAATTAGAAACCCTGTGAGTTCTACTTTTTCCGTAAGATAGAGAAAGATATATTTCAAACAAGACTTAGAAGAATCAATGTATATAAAAACACACGGACATGAAGAAACATCTCTCTCTCATTTGTTCAGTAAAAGGAAAAACAGTATGAAATTACAAACTAAATTTTCAGAAAAAAACTGTCCTTCAGCTAGTTCATGACAACCTATACCAAGACAATGTATTAACAAATACGTGGCAGCACTGATTTGCACAGATTTCCTTCTTACTGCTTCATATTCTTACACACAAATGTTTATTCATTTTTCTTTTCTTCTTTAACACCCAAGAGTTTTAGATATTTTTCTAATTAATTTGCCTTTTATTATTTTAAAATAATAAAATAATAAAAATGTTATAAATATTAGAATCTGTGACTATTATTTTCAATTATATATGAGGACAAAATAAAGGCTGAATAAAATTCTAAAACAAAAGTTTTCTCTACTTCTAAATTCTAAAATTATTAAAGAATAACAATTTGAACAAATGTTGATTTAATTCTTTCATCTTTTATTTTTCTTTTAGCAAACATCAGATAATATGAACAAAATTTTATTGCTCACTATAGTTACAAACATTCTTTTTTGCTTTATATATGTTAAAAAACATATTTAAGTGGATAAAGTTCTTGGCTAAAGACATATTCCAGAACTCAAACATATACTTTTCTGAGTTAGGACAAAAGAAAGCTTATCAAACTTCCCTAAGAGACCAGCATCATACAGCAAATTAAATTAGTATATGCTGCTATTAAGTTAACATCTGCCATTTTTAAAAGACTTTAATTTTAGTATTTAGGTTACAGCTAAAATAATTTTTATCTCAAGTTTTAAGAAAGAAGAGAAGCTGACCATACAAATCCTGTTCATTACCATATTGGCCATTTAAAAAATAAAAAATAATAAAAATTAAAAAATATATCTACAATCAAGAAAATTCTACTCATCCTGCTAGAAAAAAAATAGCTACCAATAAGTTATTTTAGAATACTTTAAATACAGATGGAATTTATAATAACTAGATTTCTTTGTATCTTGTTTTATTACTTCTTAATGCTTCTCTTTTAAAGTAACAGATCACTTCAAAATAAAGCCAAGCTGCTTATTATTTTACAATTTCATTCTTTTATAAATTTCAGACCACCAAAAAAATTCAGATCAAGGATTACAAAGCAAGCAGCCTTCAGAATATATTTTGTTTGGCAAGCAGAATGGTTTTAATCTTTGGCAGTTGAATACCTTCATGTAGTACTTATTTGCTCTAGATGACCACAACAGCTCCTGCCACGTTCCCACACAGTCACCTGCTGGACATGTGATACTGATACCCTGTTTTTAATATTATAAAACCCAATATTTACTTATAAAAATTAGTTGCATTCATGGAGAAAAAATTCAAATTTTATAAACTTGATGCAAAATCTTACTAGTTATTTTCTTATTTGAGAAAAACAGATCAAACCAGAAAGGTCTCATTTTTATAATACCCCCTTACATAACAAATTATCAGACACATTTGTACATATGGGTACTATCTTCTTAGAATATTGTTACAAGTAACCTAAAATCTGAGCTAGACAAATCATTCAACTGAAAAGTATTGTACTGATTTTATTATACAGTCTTGGCTCAACAGTGGCTTTCAGCCACATAAAAAATGCCCAAATACTTGAGACAAATATTCTCAAATATTTGAGGAAAGGTGACATTAATAAGGCTAACAAAATAACAAGTTAACAAAGGCATTCTCTAATCCTAGAGAATGAAGCAAAGGGAGAGATCTTGTAAGACAAATTTTAAAAGAGGAAGAATTTGAAGTAAATTTGGCCTTGGACCCTTTTATATTGTTACTCCTTCAATTTTCACAAGTTAAAGAATAAGAGAGACTAAAAACTATTTCTTAGTGGAAAAGACTGCAAGGAAAGCAAAGCAGCTGAGTAGTGATGGAGAAAACACAACAAAGAATATAAAAATTTATAGTTCAGAAGATAATCAAGAAATGATGGTACAACCATTCTGAAGTTAAGAAACAGAAAGGAATAGCAAATGAATTAGAAAGGCAATAATCTGCTGAGTCTTTTTAAGTTATATACAAATAAAAGACATCTGTACTTCTTTAGAGGTTTAAATCTGATTGGAAACATATTTACCTATGAATTTGTCTCATTTCTTAAAACATAACAACTGATTCCCATCTCAATAAATATTTTTAAATTCTTTATTAAAGCAAGCTTCTTAGCTGCACTTTGATGGGGTTATATAAAAAGCGTCAGAGCATTAATCCCATCAACACCAAAGTTACTGCAATCACGTTCATTTATAAACATTCATTAAATTTTCTATCACCATCACCACATTACTGCAATGTCAAAGAGACTGAGTCATTTCACTTCTTCAAGAAAAATTACACTGACACGGTTACCGAAAGCTTTCAGTAATAGGGAGAAAAAATTTTTTTTAACTATTTCAACACAGAACAGAATGTTCAGGATCCTATATTTAATAAAAATATCAGCAAACGGTACCATCTTGTTCTATAAATGATGTTCTCCAAAAGGGACTTACAAGTGTTTTTAAAACACCACTAAGGGGACATTGGTGAAAGTTTATCTTTGACACATTTTTTAAAAAGCTGTTAGTAGCTTTGCCATAAAACTGATTTAAGGTAGTTGTTTTTTTCAGAAACATTTAGAACAATCCAACACTTGGTATTAATACTCAGATCAGCACACTGTACTAAAACATAACAGCAACATTTTATAGACTAGCTGCAATTTTCACTAGCTGTGTTCACCAACCGTTTAACAGAATTGTAGTGTTCTCCTAAGCCATATGCATGTCTCATATAACTGAAATAAAAGGAGAAATAAGTAATTTAGATAAAAGTAATTCAATTCACTGTATATAAATGTTTATTATGTATATAAAACCAAGTACTTTGAATTAATCACTTCACAGGGTATCATTCAATAGACTTCATTACTTAAAAGTTCAACACCATTTGAAAAGCATCAGCAGTCAGTAAGATCTCGTTCAATAACTCTGTCTGCTGAGTTTGTCAGGTAAAACACAATCATTGGAGTGAAAAAGGAAAAATTGAGATGCTGAGTGCTCAACAAGCTTAAATTATTACCTAAACCCAAGCCATCAATGACTACCTTAGTAGGCTTAGCTAATGAACACTAAAGCCAATGGCAAACTCTCCATGCTGTTTCAGAGAACTCTCAATTATGTAACATGTTTTTATAATATGAAGAAAAAAATATCTAAGGAATAAACAATCAGGCAACATGAATGTATTTCAGCTTTTACACCTGTTGGAACTTTTAGCATTACTGTCAAACCAGAACAACATGAGAACTAATCCTAAAATTTTGTAACCTTTAGAAATGACTTTATTCTTAACTCATATACAAGATTAAATCACTAGAGGTTTAAACAATTATCTAAATCACATATTTTGACAATGCTTTCTAATTCTGTAATTGCCTTTTACATAAAATAAGCATAATTAATGCTGCTGAAGATGGACTTGTTTCAATTAATCAACATATATAACTTAAAATTTTTTCATAATCCTTTTTGGCTTAATCATGAAAAGTATTAACAGTAGGAATTTCTAGGTACTTACACAAGTATTAATGGGCTTTTTGGATATTCTTCACCAACTACAAGAGGAGGAGAATCTGCCTGTATTATCTCTATTGGTGTTCGTAAAATGTGAGACAGGGCTCTTAGCTACAAAAGAGAAAATGTAAAACCAAAAAACAAACAAACAAAAAAATATATATATATTAGTAAGGGAAATAAAGAGGTAAATCTTATTCAAATCACAAACTACTGAATTTATGCATGAATAGGGCAACCAGTCAGAGCAGGGATCTACTCTTTTTCCTTAATGTACACCAAGAGCCTGGCACATAGTGGGCACTTAATAAATATTTGTTAAAAATCAAATAAATATAATGTTTACTAAATCAAATGCATAAGTTTCAAGCCCTGGATGTACAACAGCTTTTTGGAAATATCTATGCCATAGTTAATGAAGCAAGGGGATGAGTAAATTGAGTTCATTATGCTAGTCTCTCTACTTTTGAATATGCCTTGAAAATTTCCATAATAAAGGATTTTTTAAAATACTGTTACTCAGGCACCAGATCAAATCAATTACAGTTGAGAGGGGCTGGGGGAAGGACAGAGGAAACAGGAAAGAATAGGAGGTTTATTTTTTAAAAGCTTTTCAGATGACTCTATTGTACTAATGTTGAGAACAACTGCTCTATAATTTTCAAGGCATGAGTAGAATGAGTTAGGTTATGAACTGTACTATCCTTTCATGGAATTTCCAACTGATTAACATACAATTTAAAGTTCATGCCACATGATATAAAATTAGAGCTTAAAGTTGGATGAATAATAGTTAATAATGTATATTGGTAGTAACATTTTTTTAGACTTTGACCAAGCACTCTAAGTGCTTTATGTGTATTAATTCATTCAATCCTCACAACAACCTTACAGGATAGGTACTACCGTTATACATTTTAAAGACTATAATTACAGGTAGAGAAAGGTTAAGAGAAGTCAAGCACAAGGAAACAAAATGACTTGCAACTGAACTGAGAAGTCTGACTCTAGAGCTCAAGCTCATAAACAAATTAATCATTTAACAGTTTTCAGTCATAATGCCCTGATTTGTTTATTTGCCCCATTATAACAGAACATGGACCTTTCAGGAAATTTTAAACGAAGGTAAGAAGTTAATTCAAGAATATGGAAAAGGTTCTGTGCTACTCAGAGGCAAATTTAATCCCATGTTCCATCTCGTAAAATATTCCTTTGGGGCACTTTTTTCTTATACCTAAAATAACATTTTTTAAAAGCTAGCATGGAATGGAGGGTGCAAAACAAGCTCTGGAAATCTTATCCCATCTAAGTCTTCAGAAATCATACAAAGAATTTCTCTTTAATAATTTAAATTTACCCCACTGTGAAAACAGCAACTCTTATTTCAAATGAATTCACAAACAATTTATAAGAAAATGTCCCTCAAAAGATGTTTTAAAAGGTTTTTCTCAATTTAAAAAGAGTCACTTAGGTCTCTAGAACTCAAATTAATTTGAGATTCTTATTAAAAAGTTCAAGCATCTTTAATTACTCCTAATGTAGTCACAAAGCTAACCTTCCCGAGTTTCAGAGACCCAGGAGAGGCATACAAAACAAGTGGACACAGTTCCCTCTGGTGGCTCAGAAGAGGTACAAATATAGCACTGCTAAGAAAAAGACTTCGAAGAAGCAATTATGTCATATCTCCAAACAACATAGTTCTTGAAGTGAAACAGTCAGAGCCACAAACTATTTAAGATGACTAATCATAATTACACAATAATATTAATTATACTGCTAGATTCATCTATCTGGCACTTAAGCTTACAAACTTCTAGGCATATACTCTTTGCCTTATTTAATATCCACAAATGGCCTACCATATACACATAGGGGTTTTATTATCCCCATTCAATATGGAAAATGGAGCTCAGGAGGTTGGCTGACTCCCCCAAAGTCACAAAACTGAGAAGTACAAGGAAAAACCACGACCTAGCCCCAAGTCTTTCCCTCTTACTCCCTGACTTCTAATACCCCAGGCTATCTTATCACCACTTGGACCACTTAGTGTTTTATTTTGCTTTAATGAAACAAAGTTAACTGTAAGATAAATAATTATAGCTTAAAAAAATCGTGATTAACTCCCTACAAGTGACTAAATATATTGTTTTCTTACAAGTGAATTTTAATGCATCAAATACTGCTTTCAAGTCAGTCAGTATCAACTAGGAACTCAAGACACAATTGTAATTGATGTATTGTGGGAGGATTTGACGTGTATTCTCACATTAAAATATTGTTTTCTATTTCTGATGTAAGAGATGTTACTTTTCCAATAGTGATTTTCATCAGTTGAGCCACTTGGGTAAATTTTACCGTACTTAAGTAAAATCTTCACTTTCATAGGTCCATAAATTCAAATATATGGCCAGTAGCAATATCACAAATGGAAATACGCAGATGCAACAATAGCCTCACCAACACAATGATCAAACACTGGGCTATTTAAAATGAAATAGTGCTTCAGTTCCCAAAGGTACATACTTAAATTAAAGGCCTAAGAATATTAACTCCCTTTTTCAATGCTTCATCAGTAGAGAAACAGCAAATATATAAAGAAAAGGAATCTTGAAAGGGAAGTTTGGATCATCTGAAAACTATGTCTGAAAACTACAGAAGGGATTTTTTTAAAATAATTTAACAATGCCACTATGAATAATAACAAACTTACCTCAAGCTGACCTCCCCATGCAGCGGTGTTTATGATATCATCACAGTACTTTCCAAACTCTTCTGAAGTTTACATATCCCCTGTATTAGGATTTGTTAAAAATGGCAGAAAGTTAGATCCGTGGCTTTGCATATAGTCAGCAGTCTGACATCTTAAGGCAGCCACAGTCAAACTGCAGTCCTGTTCTTTCAGTTGATCTTCGATGGCTCTGTACATACAGTGGCCATCAGATGAAATCTGTTTAATTTCCAACTGCCTAGCTGCTAATATTTGAGCAAGTTTTTCACTTTCTACATGTCTAGCTCCAGTTAAGTTTTCAATTTCAGCTTCAGCTATCCTTTCTTCCCGCTCCTTTTCCAGTGCAGCTTTTTTGTCCTATGAAGAGGACAGTGTAGGAAAGTTAATTCCTAATAATTAGGACTAATTTACATTTATTATGGGGATGATATATAAGATTCTCAAAAACATTTTTCTCCCTTCTCCCACAAGCATTATCATATTGACGATCTAATGTTTATGATATCATCACAGTACTTTCCAAACTCTTCTGTAGAAAATAGATCAGAATATAGCACTTAATAATTTTTAGAACTCATGTTAGATCCCTTTTATACCTCCCACAATTTCTGATGAAACTGCCCAAGTTATGAACTTCCTCCTCTCTACCTATATTCTCCAGAATTTAATCCATTTCCCAATCCAAACTTAATTCACTCAAACTTTCCATCGAAGAGCAAAGCAATTCATCTCTGCTTCTCTCCCTCAACCTAAGGCCCTGTGACCTCAGTTACATTATAAGCCTACCTCTCTCTTGACCCAAGCAATGACCCCAAAATTGCCACCATATTCACATTTTAAAGTCCAAATCTGCACCTGAAAGAATATGCTGAAAGACTAAAAAATGCATCCTTTATAATATCAGGTCACTATAAGACACTGTAAGAAATGTGAGAAGAGAATCATAGTAAAAGTAAAATGAGTTGAAACTCCTTTCCCAGTGATAGCATCAAATAGTGCCTTCACATATTTTGGAAACATTTACTTTATTTGTATCAGTATCAGTTCTAGTCAAAGAAAGGTCTTCCTAGATCAGTCCTGAGAGGACATAAAAGACCTAATTGCAGAGTTTAATGGCATATCTTGAGCATACACACTTTTATACAGAAAGTTAAAATGGAAAACTAACACCTCTAACTTCCTGTTTAGAGGAAGGGGAAAGAATTATGGGCATCTAGGAGAAAATATGTCCAGTGTATCTGTCTCATTCACTGTCTCATATCCAGTGCTCAGAACAGTGCCTAGAGTAGTTCTTGCCACACTGTGGCCTTCAATAAATATTGTCTAAAGGAATGAAGGTAATTAAGTCCTTTGCCTTTTTCTCTGATTCACCATGCTGAGTTGCCACCTCCTCTCCACTGCCCTACAACTAGCAGTTGGGGACTCCATTAAACAAGTCAACCTTAACCATCCCCTCCCTCTTCAATACATCCTGGCCATATGACTTGCTCCCAGTGGATACTGACACACCTGCTGTCTTATCTCAAGGACTAACTTTCTCCCTTACTCCCCTTTCTCTAAGAAACTTTTTCAGATTTTCACTTGCTCTCTCCTTTATTTGCTAGTTGTACATTTTTTTACCTTCCCAACTATCAAAGGTATTATAGAGAATAATAAGGCAGGTTATTAACTCATCTGTTTTTGGTTTTGCAAAGTCATATTTTGCCTGAATATTATGGCTTATTGAGAATAAAATTAAATCTCCGAAACTACAGGATAAAAGGAGGAATTAGTTTTCCTAATCATTCTATACTGGTGGTTTTCAGGCCCTATACTTCCAGAGACTAGTCAAAGCATAACTTTGTGAAATAGAACTTATTAACACACTTTTAAAGATAGTAATAATGAATCCTATTCCTATCTTATATAAAAGATTAATATATTTTAACTACAAAATAGTTAAGTACTTAAAAGATCTTAATAAAGCAAAATGTGCTAGTATCTATTAAAGTTATAGAAAATAATTTTGCCTAAATGTTGAGATTTTTTTCCCCCATAAGGACCATTCAGGTTATTCTTATTATCAGTTCCAGGAAGCACTTTATTTAACAACCACCACAACCACAACAAGACATAGTAAAGAAAAATAAATTACCTGAAGTATACATATCTCCTGTATTAGGGTTTGTTAAAAATGGCAGAAAGTCTTCCACGTGGCTTTGCATATAGTCAGCAGTCTGACATCTTAAAGCAGCCACAGTCAGACTGTAGTCCTGTTCTTTCAGTTGATCTTCAATGGCTCTATACATACAGTGGCCATCAGATGGAATCTGTTTAATTTCCAACTGTCTAGCTGCCAATATTTGAGCAAGTTTTTCACTTTCTACATGTCTAGCTCCAGTTAAGTTTTCAATTTCAGCTTCAGCTATCCTTTCTTCCCGCTCCTTTTCCAGTGCAGCTTTTTTGTCCTATGAAGAGGACAGTGTAGGAAAGTTAATTCCTAATAATTAGGACTAATTTACATTTATTATGGGGATGATATATAAGATTCTCAAAAACATTTTTCTCCCTTCTCCCACAAGCATTATCATATTGACGATCTAATCACTTGTAGAATTTTCTATATTGTGAACTCCTTTAAAGGCAAATATTATTTCTTATCTGTGTGTACGGCCCTAGCTCTGTACTAGGACAAAAGAAAGCCCTCAAATTTTTCTTTGAAGTCTATTTAAAAACTACATGCCAAGTATCTAAAAACGTTACTTACTGATTTCAAAGTACTATATTAGGACTGAGTTGTCCTAGGCCTTAAAGCAACATCATAGTCATACTTAAGTCCAAGCTAATCCAAACTTCTTAACTTATCACTCCACCAGTGAGGTCTTAATGTGCTAAATCACCAGCTCACCAGCGAGGCATTAAATGTCTAAGGTCTTTAGAAGGGTATAGGAACTCTATTTATCCAGCTTTAAAAAAAAAAAAAATGTGTACATACAAACACACACACATTTAACTAAAGTAACAGATAAAAACATTCTTCTCTATAAAAAAGTTAAAATATTACAGATAATCTAAAGTTCCCCTGCCAATCCCAGTGCTTGCTCTAGAGGTCTGATGTGTAACCTTCTAGATTTTTTTACTCATAGCAAATGTACAGAAAACAGTATTTTAACAAAAGTCCTATCATACATTACACTCTGCAACTTGCTTTCCTTATTCAAATGTTATAATGGGATGGGGAGAGGGTAATGAGAGATTCGTGACATGAAGCGTGGATAAGAAGTAGAGTGGGAAGGTTGGGAAAAAAGAGAAAAAACTCCTGACACTTGGAATAGCAAGGATCAAAAGACAGAAAGCACTACATGTTTCACAGTTGAACACAGTTCATATATCTAGAGTACCAGAGAAAAGTGTCAAGAGATGAGGTTGGGGAGCAAAAAAGATGGTATATAGTTAATATATATTAAGTCTATGCATACATAGTTTAAAAAACAACAACACTAGAAGGAGATCCACAAAATATTTACAGTGCTTTTCTCTGGATGGTAGGATTACAAAATAAGTTTTATTTTGCTTTGTGTGTGTGCCTGCATGTGTATGTGTGAACATCTTTCTAACTCTCTATGGTATGTTTTACTTGTATACTGGGAGCAAGTGCTTTTCAATTTAAGAGAATAAAAATAGTTAAACTACATTCTATCAATATAAATCTTGATATTGGTAGCAAACTACAGTGAAGGATTTAGATAAACCAACAAAAAGAAGGAAAAGGTAAAGATTTTTATGTCCCCAGCTCTAACCTTTCCTTAGGACAGAAGATGTGAATGGAAAGGCAAATTTCAATTTCACTTAATGCCACCTGCTTCTACTACATGCCTGTTATGTGCCGTGCCAGATAAACCTAAAGTGATTTCTAAGTTACCTGAATCAAAAGCAGTATTATCTTAATAAAACATAAACCTATTTGCTTTTTCTTCCCAACTCCAACCATGCCAGAAATACCATGAAACAATTTATTTCACTGCATACCTACAATTGTGGATCACAGTGGCATAAAATCTTAAAACACAAGATGGCACTATTACTTTCTAAAAGACTATAAAAAACATTTTCAGAGGGGAGAGGAAGGATGAGCACCTTGAATATCATCTAATCCAAAACCCCTCATTTTCCTCTTCTGAGGAAACAGCACGCAGAAAGATTTCCAAAGGCCATACAGCTGGTTAGAAGCAGAGCAGGGACCAAGGACAACACAGAGAGCTCCTTCTATCCAGGCACCTGAATCAGAATAAAAGCTGGAGTAGATGGGAGCTGGAGTTAATGACGTCAGGTACTAGTTACTGGAAGAGTGGAACTTTATACTATCTGTAAAACCTTAATTTAAGCCTCTAAAATACTAATCCAATCATTTCATTTTTTCCCTCATGCTCTGCTTCAATATTACATAGCAATTGTATTTCCTTTTCAGGGCACTAGGTGGGAAACACATTGGATTGTTTTCCCAACCACGCAGTTTTTTCCAGTGGCATGAGGCACTTTCCTTTCTACAACCCTAGTCCTGGAGGTAGAATGGCACCAATAAATTCTAATGAAAATGTATGTATGATGAAAATAGCACATAAATCATAAATACACTGTCAGTAAAACTAGAGTCATGTAGTAATAGTATAGTAATACAGAAAAAACAACTCTGAAGAGAAATCTTAAGAGCTGGGTACTAGTGCAGGGGTTGTTTTAAACTTTCAGCATGGCACTAAGACAACCTGGGCCTCAGCTTTCTCATTTATAAAATGAAGAAATTGAACTAGATCTCATTCGAGCTCTCAAATTTCATATTTTTGGAACCCAGTTCTTCTAAGTTCTACTTTGGGCTCTTTCCACCATACCAATAAGTTTTCACTGAAGTTCTTTGAAGTAAATAAAATACTCCCTATGCTTTTCTAGATTGAAAATACGGGATTTGCTCTACAATATTCCAATAATAAATCTTCATAAAGTTTTGCCATGTTTTTCTACCAGAGAGTTGTATCTCTCGCAAAGATGACATCATTAGTTAACTGACTTTTTATTCCTTGGTGCCTCTGGGGAAAAAAAAAAGTGGTTTGGCATAAGTCTAATACCCAATTATCTACCCTGTCTTCAGGTTCCATTTTCTTAAATACTATAAACTTCCAGTGTTTTCTGTCCCAAAATCCTATTAATATAAAAAAGCAATAAGAAACTTTGGGCATTACTTATAGGGTGTTTTCTCTGCCAAGTATTGACTCAGCAGAGAAGTGTTGCCAAGCAGCTGACTATAAAAGATACTATATTTTTTGAGAGTATAGCTGGAAAAGGTATGCATTTCAGCTATGCAATATTTTAGGAGAAAGGTAACAAAATGTTTGAGAAATGTAAGGGAATTAGTTTGTTTTGTTGCCTAAGGGACCAGGTAGGGTGAACAAGTGTTGATAAAGACAGGAAAGAGTTGTGTCATGTTTGCCAGAATTAAATAGTTGCTACTCTAAGATATAGCAATTACTAAGTAGAGGCAACTCCAACAAATATTTTGTTATGTTTCTGCCAAGCAAAACTGCTGCCCTTCACTTTTGATCTAAAGAAAATAGATGACAATAATAAGGCTATAACAGAATACATATCATAAGTATAGAGTTGGTGAGCTAAATAACCTCCAAAATACCATGAAACCTAAATTTCATCAGTCTATGAAACTCACAATTATAATAATTACTCAAGAACAAAATTTTACAATAGTATGAGAAATGTTTGACAATTTGCAACTTAAGCAACTTTCAAGCAAACAAACAAAAAAACTTGTCTTAGGTTGAATTTCTTAAGAGGTGTACTATGCAGTACTTAACACAGTGAACAATACTATCATTTGTTGACCCAGTAGTTCTCCAGGCCTTGTTTTAGGGCTTTGGAAACAGTAAATTATTTAATATTCACAATAACTCTATGAAGTAGGTATTATTTTCCCCCATTCTATACATGTGAAACTGAGGCTTAAAAAGGTTAAGAATCTTACCCAAAGCCACCACAATGGGATTAAAACCTCCATCTGACTGACACCAAATTCCATGCTCTATTAAATTATGTACTACTAAATTATAAGATGCAAAGCTAGTTTAAACGTTTAAATCCTAGAAAACATCAAGTGTTAATAAAACAATATTTGGGAAAGAAAGATTGGATTTAAATCCCTTGTTCTTTTTCAAAGTGAAAAGCCCTTACTTATCTAATCTCACGCCCATAATTTTGATATCATAAACTTAATTATGTCCAATAAATCAGTTTCCTTACAGCTCTTTGATGATGTAAAATTTCATTCCCATATTTGTTTTTGTGCATGCTGTTTCACTGACTTTAAATATCCTAACTAAATAACTATATTTCCTTAAATATCAACTATTTAACACTTAGTTTTTCCTTCTCTGAATTTTCATCACAACTAACCAATACACACATAACTACATAATTCTGATATTTTTATATCTTGCTTAACTCCTAGATTCAAATTCTTCTTTTACCACTTAATACGATAGTGTTTAACCAAAGCTATACATCAGTATCACCTGGGCTCACACTCTTCAAATTCTGAATTATTAAGTCTGGAATAATATATTTGTAAAAAATATCCTTTGCACACTCCCTTTCCTAGCCCCACCCTCCTATGAGAACTGCAAATTGGACATGTTATTTTATACTGCTTCAGGGCTATTTTCTTCTCTATAAAATGGGGATAAGAAATCCTACTTCACAGGATTACTGTCGGGACTAAATGAGATTTCATATAATCTAAAGCCTAATAAATGTTAGTTCAGGTCCTTTGGCAAGGAACTCCATTTTTTTTTCTATTCACTTCCAATACAACACCTAACATAGTATTACACACACAGCACTAACAAATACTAGGTGACTTTCATACCCGTCTCTTTTGTGCTTTTGATATCCGAAACGGCTGATTCTCAAGAACCAAGTTTGAAATATTGACAGCAACAGAATCTATCTGAGGGAAACAAAAAACATTAACAAGTTAATGAAAAATACCTTTAAGTTATTATTCAAAGTATTAGATTATTAAATTATTATCGAAAGTCACAAACATGTGTCATCTCACAATTCAAATTTGAATAACAGCACTAGATACAATACTAAATGAGACATGGTTCTGTCTACTTTCTCTGTATTTAAGGGAGAATTGTCAGATTCCCAAGAACTTTCCTTATA
Organism: Physeter macrocephalus; assembly: GCF_002837175.3. Classification (NCBI taxonomy): domain Eukaryota; kingdom Metazoa; phylum Chordata; class Mammalia; order Artiodactyla; family Physeteridae; genus Physeter; species Physeter macrocephalus. The sequence continues at coordinate 45,495,017 of NC_041228.1, forward strand.
GCTCTTCAAAGACAATGCTCATTCCTGCATGGTTTCCTTCCTTCTTAGAATGCCTACTCCATTCATCTAAATACTTTCTATAAGGGCCACAACGTATTCAGCATTCCACCCTTCCCTTCTCTAAATGTTATACTTATAGAATATGTAAGGTTCTGTCATTACTACTTTCATAATCTCAAATGTGGTGGCAAAGGCTTTTCTCTATCTTAATTAGCCAGAACCTGAGGAGCACTGCTTCTTGACCCTAGTAGGAAGTTGAGATTTTTCTATCCTTTCCCATCTACAAACTGAAAAACTTTTAGGTAGAAAATTTAATTTATAATTATTGTTAAGATATTACAACTAATCTTAATCACCAAATGGCTGTTATGTGTTTGCTAAAGAATAAAATGCTAGACTTACAACTATCAGGATTAGTAGCTAGTATTTTATTACCACAAGTATAAGTTAAGCTAGTTTTTAGTATGACACATACATGAAACATATCAAGGCCTCTAATACCAGAGTCAGCAGTCCCTAAGGCTATGGACCAAATGATCAAAATATCAAAATCAGATTAAGACTTCAAAGACCAGTTATCAACTTTAGTGAAATTAGGATTCTTATATTTTTCAGAGGAATGTGCTAATTTTACAAACTGCCATACTGACAACAGGCAAGATACAAAAAAGCATCTGGAAAAAAAAGAGAAAGCAGTGACAAAAGAATTCAGGTGACATTCAGAAAGAAAACAGGCTTCAGTTTAAGGAAAAAAAAGATAAAGTAAAATGAGTTTGTATTTTAACAGTTGGACAATATGTAGCTTAACAAATTAAACATTTTTGTCCTTGGAAACCTAGGAAAGAAATCTCAAAATTGAAAGGCCTGAGAGAGCAAACAAAACTATCTCACTAATAGAAAAGATAGGGAGACAATTAGGAATACCATGATTATAACAAATAGAAAAGATAGGGAGACAATTAGGAATACCATGATTATAACAAATAGAAAAGATAGGGAGACAATTAGGAATACCATGATTATAACAACACAAACACCTAGAGCATCATGCCTTGTTACTTGGAAATAAAAGGCACGGAAAGCCAGGCTCTTGAAAAAAAAGTTAAAAAAAATAAAACTATATTTTAATACAATAACTGTAAATCAGTACAGACAAGCTGTTTTCCCTGTCAACAGCAGACCAAAAATGAACCAAATAAAATAAAATTTATTTATGGTAGATAAAATTTTGCATAGACATAAGAACTTTCTAACTATCAACAATGAGAGTGAGGTTACGGAGTCTATGATCTTTGGTATCTAAAAACCCATGCAATAAGCTACCACTCTAGATAAAATTATAACAGAATTCAGTATTCACATTCTGGAGTAAGACAGCTCTCATTTTGAATTCAGGCTTTGGTACTCAATGGCTGTTATAAATTTAGAACAAAGTTTTAAATCTCTCTGAGTCTGTTTCCCATTTGAAAAATGGGATTATCTACACTTACTTCAGAGGTAATACTTCATAGTGTGTTATTATGAGAATTATGAGAAAATTAATGTAATATGTTAAACAAAGTGTGTGGCATACAACACATTGTGTATGGCTACAATGATGAAATAAATATTAGCTAAAATGATGACAGTTAACATGCTACAATTTACCCAAGAAACGTCAGTAAATTTCCACTTATTACAACTTGTTCATAAAGCACTTTTAACTTAAAAAATGATTTCACATTTGTTATCCCATTTCTTAAAAAAAATCTTGTGCTTAAACAGCAGTAGTATTTGTATCATATGATATGTGAAGAACTTATGCTCAAGAAGATTAAGTAAATTTGTCCAGGTTACAATCCTATTTAATGGCAATTCTGAGACTAGGAGACTGGTCTTCCAACTTTCATTTGGTAAAGCTTCCTTTAGTCCATTTTATCAATCTGTTCACCTTTGGGACAATAGTTAAGATAGTGGACTTTTCTTTGCTGGCCTGCCTTAAAAAACACTACCGTGTAAACCTGGTTGGAAAAATATCAATGAAAGGTGATGGCATGAGCGTGACTAAGTGACTTCTTTCCCTCCGATTTTATGATTTTATATAATAAACAGCGTAATAGAAGTGGCAGTTGCTTTCAAAGGTAGACAAAGAGAAACATTACTTCACCTACTTTACTCTCCTTAGAAGTCAGCTTCAACTGCTCCAGCTCCTCTTTATGTTTCTGTTCCATTTCTGCTTCTAACTTAGCAACATCTTCAGTAAGTTGCTTCCTCCTCTTTTTGTCATTCTTGGGGACTGCATTCTTCATACCCTGAATTTTGGCTGAAAAGCCACCAAAACCATTAAGTCATAAACCCAGGGATTAAGAAGAAATATGAAATAGTAACAATAAGGGGACGGTAAACGGCGAAGAGTATAGAAAAAATAATTATGAAAGCAAGAAGAGTAATTACACAACAGATAGTTACAGAGAAGGGTCCAGATGAAACTAAGACACCCCCTCAAAAAAAAAAGAAAAAATTTATTATCATAACGGTGAGTTTGTTTGGTGTGGGAGGAAGAAAAACTTAAAAAAGAAAAAGTACATTTTTAAATCTTTCAAGTACCCCTTCCGAGTCCTCAAAATTTAGGTGAGATATTTCAAAACGCACAGAGTAGGGCAAGTGTCGACAAGTAGGGCAGGAACAGGAAGGGGAGACAGGAAAAGGGGTCTGGGTCCAAGACGGTGGCTTCCCGGTGTTTTCAGAAACCCACACCCGAGCGGCGGCGCGGGGTAGGGGGAACGCGGCGGACCGGAGAAGAGGAAGCTTCTGAAGGTCTGGGGGATTAAGGGACCTTGGAAAGGCGGGAGGGAAAAGACCACTGGCTACTTTGGAGAAGCCTAGGAGGATCCAGATCAGAAACCCCTCAAGATTTCCCAGAAGCGACCCGCCACGCACCCTTCCCTGGGTCCTGGCAACTTCTAGGTTCCCATTCCCTCGTCACCTTGCAACTCCTTCTTCTCTTTGCGATGCCTTCTCACCAGCTGCTCCTCCTCATCAAGCTCCTCAGTCAAGACTGCCTCCATGACGACCAGGTAAACCAGCACAGCTGCTGAAAGGAACCAGCACAACCGGCTAGGAGCACCTTCCACCCTTCAACCCTCACCCCGTGCGCCATTGGCCGCAGCTAGGATCCAGCCCCGCCTTCAAGGCGGTACCGGATCTAAGCTGAGTCATCGGAGAGAGAAGGAAGAAGGACCCGATGCTGCGCGTGCGCACTCTCGTGACCCGCGCTGATGCGGCAGGTTGGGGCGGGGCGGGGCGGGGCGGGGGTGGAGCGCGATGGCGTGCTGGGGTCTGGCTTATCAGGCTGAAGTTTGCAGCCTTGCAATTGATCCGCGCTACAGCCCCTTCAGCAATAAAGCCACACCAGTCTATTGGCACTGACGTGAGGCGGGCAGAGATGACGTAGGGGAACTGTTTTGGACTTTGTTTTGTTTTGTTCGGTACTTCGGAACATCTACTTTAGTGGGACCACTTTTGGTCCCATTGCTAAGAAGTACTATTCAAAAGGTAAGAGGAAAAATAAAACATTTCAATAAAACCGTGAATAATTATCAGTGAGAATCTTTGTGCTGATTCAATCAAGCAGTAGGGAATTAAGTTCTGTTTATTATTTTCAAGGTCGTAATACCGCAGTTCGGAAGAAAGACAACTAAGTAATTGAGAAAATAACGCTTCTGGAATATGGCGGTGGAAATAGATGAGGTAGTAAGGATTGAGTATCATATCACACAGGAGCCTAAAGACCTAATGCTCAATGATAAAGAGGCTATTGCCAGAGAGATTGAAAAGTATCAGGAAGCTGACAGAGATAACAGAAATGTGCAAGCCTCATAGGGCACAAAATGGAATTACTGGAGTTAATGCAAAACAAGAGAAATTTTCATGCAGAAAAAAAGAGAAAAGAAATCAAGTAAAGAGAAGAAGAGAGACCTAGAGCACCTGCCCAGGAGATAAAATCTACGTAGAATAGGAATACCTGAAACAGAGGACAAAGCAAATGAAGCTGAAACTATATGGAACTAACTGAAGAAAAATGTCCAGAGTTGAAGAAGGAGCTAGATCTGCAAATTGAAAAAGTTCACAGGGTACCATTAAAATTTAATGAAAAGAAAGCAACACCCAGACATATCCTGGTAATATTTTTTAATTGGAAGCATAAATAAAAAATTCTACAAGTATCCCAGACAGAGAAGGCAAGTTACTTATAAAGGGGCAAAGTTAGGCTGACCTCAGATTTGTCTCTTGCAACTGTAAATGCCAGAAAACAGTAGAACAATATCTACAGTTTTAAGGGAAAATAATTTTAAACCAATTATATACCCTGCCAAATTATTTCTGTACCAAGGCAACTGGAAGACATTCACAGATACGCAGGGGTTGAGAAAGTATATCTTTCAAGTACCATCCTTGAAAAATTTGCTGAATAATGTACTGCAGCCAGCAAAGAACATGAATTAAAATAACTTAAAAGGAGGCAATTGTATGAAAAAATTAGTGGTAAGCATTAGTTAAATAGCATTAAGGTTACATTGTTAGAGTTATAAAACTAAATGCTAAAATTTGTAAGTTGGATCTAAAATTTCAGTTTATAAACTGTGAAAAGGCATGCTAAACGTTCAATATATAGAGCAAATAAATCCTGTTTTATTTTTAGCATGCAGTGTAGATAAAGATATTCATGTTCTTAAGCTAAACATAAATAAAATAAAAGGACTTTGACGCTGTGCACAGAACCTGCAGAATAAAGGCATACCAAATATGAATCTGGCAAAATGGGAAAACCAGTCAGTACAGTTTTGTTTTCCCTATTTTTAAATATAGAAGGGGGAAAAGTAGCAAATTTGTCTGTAATGCTAATACTGGTAGTGTAAAAAGAAAATTTTTAAATTACTCATTGGAGAGATCGTGAATTAAAACCTTGTTTTATGTGCATCTTGCCTACAGAAAATCAATACCTACTGCTTCACGTAGTAGTAGATCATTGTAAGTAAATTTGACAATGAGATGTTACAAATAAAAATAAAGCACATATTCCAATGTTTGGATTGTAGAGGAAGTGGTGAAAAACAACAAGGAAGCATTAAAATTGTCATAAGATAGATTGACCCAGGTACTGATGAGTCATCACACTCGTAAACTGGTTAAATAGTCCTATTTAAAAGAGATTAAAATTGGGTCAAAAATCCATCTATAAACCTGGATACTCACATTTGTATAAAGCAAAGGATAAAAGAGTTTAAAGATAATGGAAACAATAAGTCATATAAATGGCAATAGGGAGCAATATTTTTATTAGAACTCAAGTTATAACATATTTATAAAACATACAGTACAGGTGGTAACATTTAAGAGGCTTTATGTGGCAAATAACATGGCATTCATATGTAAAATAAATGTTCAATACTTTCATGTGAGTGATAGTTTTACTGATGTACATATGTTTTAAAAAATTGTACATTTAAAATTAGTACATTTTGTGTACTTAAAATTAATAAATAATCCTTTAATTAAAGAAAATACACATGGCAAAAATTGTTGGACTATGACTTCAGTACTTACAATCTTTAATAAGTCAAGTAAATGAAAAGTTGAGATAGTTAAGGAGTAGTTAAGTAGTTCAGAGGTGTGTGTGTATTTGCGTTCTTTTCAGATTGTCCTGAAACATTTCTAAGTGACTTATACTAAGGCGCAGAGAAAACTTTAATATATTTCTAGAAAGCACAAATGATCACATCGCAAAAAAGCCTAGGAACTAAGTTCAAGTGCTGAAAAATCACATATCTGGAATTTTTTTAATGTTATGAATTACCTTTGGGTCAAAGAGGAGATTATAATAAATGTGATAATTTAGGATCTGCAACAATAAGGACATTATGAGTTATATGTTATGGGATGGATATACAAAAGTCAAGGAACTGGGAATGAAAACACTAGATGAAGAATGGAATATGCACCTAGGAAAGATATAGTTACTGGACTTTCTAAATTTTGCTACCTTCCAATTCTAAGTAGTGGATTTACTTCAATATAAGCTATTCTAAGTGCCATGGTTAACTTCTTAGTGACAGATTTTTCCCAACTGAATTTTACCATAATGGATTCTAAGGAGCTAACAGTTGACTCTCAAAGAGAGAGAAGCCAAATTCTCTTCTCTCACCACCACCTACTGCCCTCCTCCCGGTCACTGTTTTTGTTCTTCCTTTCCCAGACTTCCATGTAATACTTCTTGCTCCACAATCTTTTTATTGAAAAGTATGGTCCTCAGGAAAGCAGCATAAGCAGTGTCTGGGAGCTTGTTAAAAATGTGGTATGTCAGGGTAATAGCAACACAGGATTAGATTATAAAATGTATTATTAAGCATCTATAAGCCTTCTCAGTTCACACAGTGCATTGTATATTATGAATGTTTAATAAATGTTAAGTAGTATTAGAATCTAGAAACAGTTTTGCTTAAGCAGTGTTATTGTATGAGAGACTTTGTGCTTGAATTGTAAGCTATTGCAGCATCCCTATTTGAATCAAATATTTGGTTGCATTTTCCAAATGTTTCAGGTGAGAACTGGTACTTCTATTTTTCCTCACAAAGAAAACTTCAGATTGAACAATCCAAGTTTTAAAATGTTGAGGGAGTACAATTTAAAATGGTAAAGGAAGAATGAGCCTTTCTCTAGTGAATAAAATAAACATGGAGTAGATTTAAATTAGATGTTTCAAGGTTTCTGGATAAAATCAAAGATCCATTTACAGCAGCTATATATAGTTGATAATGGGTGGATAAACAGGAGCATTGGCAATACTTGGAACAGTAGCTCTAGTAAGTTATAGACAGGACTTTTTCTATTCTTGAATGATCTACTCCCCTGAAGGTGATGACACCCTTGTATTAGTAAGGGTGGGCAAGACCAGCGATGCTCAAATTTAAATATGCAAACCATTTGCCTGGGAAGATCATATTAAGTTGCAGATGTTGATTCACCAAGTTTAGGGTAAAGTTGATATTCTGTATTTCTTGCAAGTCCCCGTGGGTTGTTGATGCTGCCACTTTGGGTACCTACCACACTTTCAAGTAGAACAATAATAAAACCTATGTTGTATCTACTGTCCATGAAAGTGAGGCTCAAAAAAAGTAATTGGCTTAAGACCACACAGTAAGTATCAGAACCAAATATGATTTCAAGACTAATTCACGTCATCTGTACAATCCTGTCCTCATCCATACTACAGCACCTACTTAGAAGATTGTTGTGAGGATAAACTTTATATAATAAGGAAGAAAGCTCATTACTTCAGGTAAGTTACATATTGAAGAAAACAATGGCTCATGCAGGGCAAAATGAGTTTTGTTTGTAACATGTTGAGCATGATTTGTGACAGGGACATTTGTGGATAAGTCAGACAGGTATTTAGAGATTCAGGTCCAGAGCCAGAAGAGATGTCATGATTGGAAATTTTGGGTTTAGTTTTCTGACTTGAAGGTGGTATTTGAGGCCATGAGAAATCACCCTGGAAAGAATGATAGGAAATAGAAGAAAAAAGGAAAGGAGGTTAAACCTTAAGGGACACACCTATATTTGATGGGTTGGTATTACAGAGGAATGGAATATTTAGATTTATAGTTCCAACTGAATTAAACATCAAAAATAAGGCACTTCCGAGAATACGTGTCTGGAAAGAGAGAGAAATCTAATGAAACATGAATGGTTGAAGAAAGTGTGTGCATCTCGTCTGCCCAAGGATTGGAATGTGTGTGACTCACCCACCGACAGATAATCAAGCCCCTCTGAACCTCAGCTCCTTCACAAAGTGGGATGGGCAAGTGGCCTCCCACCCAGGAATTTGTGAGAATCCCTTTTCTTTGTGTTCCTGTTTCTCTATCTCTCTCTCTCCCCCTTTCTTCCATCTGTTGAGTATCTATTACATGCCAGATACCTGGAAGAGCCCTGGGAATGCAGCTTAAACGGGGCTGGGTAAGGATGGGCCCCAGTGCTGGGGCCCAGGTGACTCAGCCTTTGCTGGCCAGTCAGAGAGCACTTAGTTCCAGGTGTGAATGGGCCAGTGGTCCTCCAGGAACCCGGGGCATGGCAGGATGTTGACAGCAGGCATCCCTGGGTCAGAGGGTCAGAGGGATGCCTCTCCTTCTGTATTTCTCTTTGACTCTCTCTCTCTACCTCTCTGTATCTCTTGATCTGTCTTGCCATCTCCCTGGTTTTTATTTCTTTCTGTGTCCTTACCTGTCATCTTCTCTCCTGGATTAACTCTCTCTCTTTTTAAAAATAAGTCTGGCTTCCTCATTCTTTCTCTGTCTCTCTCTGTTGACTATCTTCTGTATGTTCTCTCTTCCTGCTTGATATCTTCCTGTCTGTATTTCTGCTTCTTTGACTCTATTTAGGCCTTAGCTTCTCAGTCTATTTCTCTCTTTCTCTCCCCTTCTCCCTCTCCCTCTATGTCTGTTTCTGTCACTGCCTCTCTCTCTCTGCTCCCTCTCCTTTCCAATCTCCCGTCCAGACACCCAGAAACAGGGCTTGTCCAAGGGATAGGAACCAGCCAGAGACCCAGCTGCATTCTCCCCTGTGACTGGACCTACCAGTAACCAGTTGCAGGAGCTTTACAGCAGGGCTCACTCACCCTTCAATGAGGTCATTGTTGTGAACTTGAGTTGTATGCCTGTCTTCTGGAGTATTTCTCTCAGTAGCTCTGTCTAATCAGGTTTGGGTGTTAATTAAATAACTGATATTTGCATGTTTGGTGGCAACTTGGTGTCATATTAAATTTTAATTTGGTCTAAAAAAAAAGCACTACAGTCAACCCTATACCTTGAGTTAAATAATGAGCAGGAGGGCCTTTTATCTTTGTACCTAATTTTTTTAACTTATAATTTGCAAACTATAAAAAAATCTGTAATAGCACACATTATTCCATTATAGATTCTAATTTTTAAGTTCACTGCTACATATCTACAGCTAGTTGATTTTTGTTACTGGTGGTAGTTATGTTCTTTAAAGTTTCTCAAACACTGAATTAGTGAATACTATATCATTGTCCCTAGGAGAAATATAGAATTATGTTTCTGCAAACCTCTAGTCACATTATTGTCACCAACTGATGAATACATGACCTTAGGGTGTCACCTTATTTTAAGATACCTCATTTAATATCTGTCGTTCATTCACTAACATTGAACTCATGGCCAACAGAACTATAACTCATGGCCTGAATGAATCTTATCTAACACATGTTTTCTCTGTAAGGTACTTAGGAACGATACACAGCACTATACTTAGGGACCATTTCAAAGAGCATAATCACCCATAAAAAGCACAAAATTGCAAAAAATGCACTAAATATATCCTGAAGAGGCCACTAGTTTACAGTATGAGAACTGAGACAAGATAGCGTGTCACCTTGTTCCATTTCATCAGGGATTATACATTTCAGATGACAAATTTTTTTTGCTGCTCTGCACATGCACATACCCATGAACGGGCCATTAGTTTTGATTTGGGGGTTACTAATCTTAGTAAGTGAATTCACAAATACAGAATCTGTGAAAAATAAGTATGGACTAATTCATTCAATGTGTTTTGTTCAGAATTTTTCCAACTTGAGTTTGGGAAGCCATGTTTCCACTAATGAAGCCTAAGAATTCTGGCTTTTTTTTGAGAGCGTACAACACTGATGACTCCCATAGAATTAAGGATTGCCACAAAGGTTCTGAAGGACTTATACACGGTTACCATGAACTGCTCAGAAGACTCTGCTGTTACTTTCTGTTGGCACTGAGCCAGAAAGTCTAGATTGCCAGTAACCATTATTTTGTTGTCCTCTCTGGGACAGAAGGAGAAGAATATTCCCAATGTAAAACAGGACAAATTGAAATCTAGACTACCTGTCCCAAATGTTAATTTCAAAGAACTCTCAACAAGACTAAAGGATGGTACAAATCTATATGCCAAAAAAGATACAGGAAAATTGAGGGTTTCCATTTTCTGTTTGGTTGACAAGACTGCATATTTAAGAGATATCATGCAACCATTTATGAAACAAGATTGATATTCAAGAGTCACAAGTTACCTCAGCAGGGTTACACACACAGCAGGAAGAAATCGGGCCTCAGTTTTGAATAACTGACAATTTTGAGCCTCTCATCCTAAAGGCTATCATAATGATAAAAAAAGAAATATGTTTCTTAGTCTATGTGGGCTGCCATAACAAAATACCATTGATTGGTTAGCTTAAACAACATACATTTATTTCTCACTGTTCTGGAGGCTGAGAAGTCCAAGGTCAAGATGCCAACAGATTCTGTTTCCGATAGGGGCTCTCTCCCTCGCTTGTAGACAGCTGCCTTCTCATTGTTTCCTCATATGTTTGGGGGTGGGGGGGCAGGGAGGGCAAGGTGTGGGAATGGGAGAGAGAGTGCTCTCTGGCATCTTCTTAGGAGGATACTAATTCTATTGAATTAGGGTTCCACCCTTATGACCTCATTTAACATTACATCCTTATGCAGCCATACTGGTGTTAGAACTTTAATATATGAATTTTGGGGGAGACACAATTCAACCTACAGCAATATGGGAAGGCAATAATACATTTTGAGACGAAGCCTAAAACAACTGCTAGTTTACCAACACTGAGCTCTTAGGCAGCACCTTTTTACTCAGCTATTATATGCAAAATATAATAATAAAATGTTGAATGAAAATCAACTTGGAAGTGTGAGTTTAAGAGCTTTTTGGCTTCTGAAAAAAATATATTTTAACTGGACTTCTACATTGTTTTCTTTTAAAGAAGAGCTGAAATATTCAATTTATTTCCATAATATACCTTCTACGATTGCTAAGATGGACACAGTGCTTTATGATTATAAAATCCTTATATATTATTACTATTTTAAAACCTCAATTCATTAAGATAAGAAAAAACTACTACCATCATCAACCCTATGTTAGAGATAAAGAAAATAAGGTCCAAGAGGTTCAAAATGGAGCAAATAATATAACAGTGATGAAATGATCTATAAATTCATTCAATGTGATTAACCTTTTACATTTTTTGAAGGCAGCTTAATAATTCATATCAAAACCAACAATTTAATTTCTAGAAATTTATCCTGGAAAACAATAAAATAATATACAAAATTTGGAAAAATTGGAAACAATGTTTATGTCCACTTGTAAAGACTTAGTTAAATACATTAATGTATAACCATTAAAAAGAGTAAGAGCTATACTGATTGATAATGGAAAGGGCCTCATGACATGTAGGAAGGAAAAAAGCCAATTAACAGCAAATATAATAATACATTTTTACATTTTTTTTGTGCTCATATATCTTTGTCTCTCCATCTATCTAGAAAATGTAGAAAAATATTTGGATATTGCAATGTTAACAGTACTTACATCTGAGTGGTAGTTTTTTGGATAATTATTTTCCTTATCTTTCATTAGCATGTTCTTGTTAACAGAAAAATAAAGGTATTTTACTCTTTTTAATTAAAACATTTCTGCAGAAATTTTGAACAAAGTATAGACGATGAAAAGTGTTATCCATTATCCCACCAAGCAGAGATGTCCTGAGAACAGGATATTTCTTTCTGGAAATTAAATTACTTTTCATATTTAGAATAATACTATATATAAATTTCTGCTTTTTGTTCACTTGCAATTATAGTAATTTCTCTAAGTCATTTACTCTTCAAAAACATTTTTAACTGCTGCATATTTTCCCATCACATAAAACAGCTGTCAAAATCACCACTTTTCAACCTATAACTTGCTTAATTTCTGAGTAATATTGGACACTGTTGACTATCCCTTCTGTCCACCTTTCTACTCAAATGTGAGTGAAGCCTCCCTTGTCCCTGCATATAAAAAGAAAACAATGTGCTCTCCCCACCCAGCTTTCCTATTTCCCTCTTTAACCTGCTTAATGTCTCTCCATAACAGTTATCACCATCTGATATATATATTCTTCTTAAGTTGAGTGTTGTCTCTCTCCTCCCTTAGCTGCCATGACACACCCTCTCCTGCTTTTTCTCCTTTGATTTTGGCTGTTCCTCTATCACTCACTGAAATTTGCTGGATCCCTCAGGGCTCTGTCCCAGGCACATTTGTCACTCTATACACTTTCTGCCAATTTCAATTCCCATGGTTTAATTACTACATCTATGTTCCAATTGGACCTTTCTTCCAAGTGCCAGTGTCATACGTACATATACAGCCCACTGGGTGACTTCACTTGGATTGCCCCTCAGTTACTTCAGACTTAACATGATTAAACTCATCTAAATTTGTTCTCCAGATTTTTTGTTTGTTTTGGTTTTTGTTCTTTTTTGAAAAAAATTACATATTTACAGAAAATTTTTTTTTTTAATCTCAGTAAACGGCATCACTCCACATCCTAGAAGACCCCACCTGTTTTTGTTCCTGCATTTATGTCTGATCTCATCTACTCCCAACCCCAGACTTCAGCAATTTTGGTCTTTATTTTCTGTTTCTTCTTGCCACAGGAGTTTTTCCCTAGGTGCTTTTTCAACTTGGGAAAAATACTCACCAAATTTTGTAAAACTGGCCTTTTATCACCATTCAGGTAAAAATTCATATGTTTCACTTTACCAAAGTTGCCTCAACTACTCAACAGCCAGCCTACATGGCACCCCTGCCATCAAGTATATAGCACCTCTCTCAAGGCACTGCCAATCACTTTACCTGCTATATCACTGTCATAGCCCTAATTACTCTCTAATAGCATCTTATTTTAACCTTTTATCTTTTTAAAGTTTTATCTATTGAGGTATAATTGACTTACAATAAATTACAACCAGTCAACCAATAGATGACACCACTGTTGAGAGGACAGTTGCTTACATCAAAAACCTGGGTATCATTCTCGACTATTTTTTTTTCCCTTACCCTTTACTTGCAACAAATCATTAAGTCCTACCTTTTAAATATATCTCATATCAATCCACTTACCTCCAGTTCCACTGGCACCACTCTAGGTCCAAGCCTGAATCATTATTCACCTGTATTACAAAAACATGCCTCTCTCAAGTTTATTCTTTTTCTTTTTTTTTTTTTTTTTTTTTTTTTTTTTTTTTTTTTTTGCGGTCCGCCGGCCTCTCACTGCTGTGGCCTCTCCCGTTGCGGAGCACAGGCTCCGGACGTGCAGGCTCAGCGGCCATGGCTCACAGGCCCAGCCGCTCCGCGGCATGTGGGATCTTCCCGGACTGGGCCACGAACCCGTGTCCCCTGTATTGGCAGGCAGACTCTCAACCACTGCACTACCAGGGAAGCCCTCAAGTTTATTCTTTATAACACAATAAGAGTTATCTTTAAAAATTCAAGCCAAATTTAAGATTCAACTCTTAACTACTTTTCCAGTAAGTGTATACTTCTTAATATGCTTCTCAAGGCCATCTCTAGTCTCATCCCATGCCACACTCTTGTTATAATCTGTTTAAGCCATCTGGACTTTGGTATCTTGAACTCCCACACTTTTTTTTTACGAGGAATGGGATACCTTTGGAAACAGTGATTTCTCACCGCTGCAAATATTGATCTGTCATCACTCCCCGACCACACTATCTAAAGTAATTCACAATTCTTATCCATTCATTTGCTATTGGAAGTACCTTATTTTTCTCCTTTGTAATACTTTTACTTGTCTTCTCTGTTTCCTGCACTTGAATATACTTCCATGAAGCAAGTACTAACTAGATCTGTCTTCTTCACATTTGTGTCCTCAATACCTAATATGGTGCTTAGCATATAGAATTCCTTCAGTAAACATTTAAATAAATCAAGCATGGACAGGATAATCATTTAGCAATAGTAAAGGCAGATAAAAGAGCATTTAAGGTTCATTTCATCTTTGAACTATACAATTATGGAAATATTGTCTTATATTTTATCTTCAATATTTTTCAGTGGTAATTATAAGATGAAAGATCAGATCTTGTCCCTGTGATGAGGTTTTACCCAATGGCAAATAACAGAATACCAGTAAATGAAAATAAACACCTTACAGAACTTTTTCTTTTGCCCTTTTAACTTTCTAGTATGTCTCTTAATTTATATTCTGTTTCACTTTCTTCAAATATTTTCAGTTGCAATGTTTTAAAATCTCTCATTTTTGTTTTCTCACCCATTTCCAAATCCTTTTTGCTAAGTTATTTTTTCTTCTTTTTTCATGAATCTTTTTTTGCCTGTTATAAAAAATTATGTGACATTGAGCAAGAATTGTAACATGGTGGAACCGGTGTGGTGGATATGGCAAACTTGTATTTAACATCCATTCCATCTTCTCCCTAGATGTGAAAGAAGTTTTCAAAGACTTGAAAGTTAAATACTGTACTTCTTCTTGTATAGGCTTCTGGATGCAAAGTTCCATCTATTAGAGACACTTGCCCAAGACTAAATGAGGTGTGCTCTTTTTTCTGTTATTTCAGCTGTCATTACTAATTAGGACATTTATGGAAAACTTGGGTGGAACTGCAACAGTGTTGCAGTGTCCAGTGCTTTAGCCTCATCTCTAGGTACCTTTAGGGTCTCTGATCAAAGCCACAGCTATATGTTCTTAAATTGAACATATCTTGTGGCAGCCTCTGTATTAGCCTCTTTACACCTCAGTTTCCTATTTTAAACTGAGGGGGTAGAAAGATGAAAAGCCATTTGTTTTGAATTATTTTTAACTATAAAACTATTTTTTCAAATGAAATCTTATATAGAGGCCCAATATATAAAACAGATTAAAATGGAGCCAATGAAACTAAAAAGAGTGAATAGTGTGGACTCCTACCTACTCTTCGATAAACTTCAGGCACCTTGTGGAACCTATAGAAGTTTAGTTTGAATATCACTGGGGAAATCTAAGGCAGAAGTTTTTAATTGGCTGTACTTTGGAATCAAATGAAGAGCTTTGCTTTGATTAGTTTTATTTCTAATACTGATGTCCTTGTCTCTCTCCCAAAAAGTCAGCTATTGAGAACAGGCAGGTATATTCTTTTAAGAAACTCTCCAGTGACTAATGGGATTGGAAATAATGTCTCTGGATAGAGTTTTCCTGATTCTGAGTGCTTGTCTTTTCACTGATTTTCATTAAGGCAAGTCTCTCATCTCAATCTGGGTCCTTATTTTGTTTCCTCCACCTACAACTTCTCCAAAATTCCTTGGACTTCCCCAAATTCTTATATTCCATTATACATATATTCTTTGTTACCTAACTTATCCCAAACCAGCATCATATTCCAAAACAAAACACTGTTTCTTAGGCTTTATTACTAGCTTGTTGTTCTTCAAACAAATACATAGAATAATTACTTAATTATTAGAAGATGAGCCTTCAAGTCAGGGTTGAGTTATTTTATATCTCTTCCCCATATTAACTCTAAAGCTTACTAACTCTTTGGACAAGTTAGGGAAAAGTGATAGTATTACTACATAGAATTATCATAATAATTTGGTAGGGTGGGGCTTGCAAATTGTTAGCATGGTGACTAGCACATGGAAAGTGCTCAGATTGTTAACAGTGGTTCTCATACTAAATGCTCCAATCAAAAGACAAAGGGTGAGACAAAGAGTGTCTGATTGGAATAAAAAAAAACAAGACCCTTCTCTATGCTGCATAAAAGAGACTCACTTCAGAGCTAAAGACACACACAGACGGAAAGTGTGGAGATAGAAAAGATATTTTATCCGAACAGAAATAACAAGAAAGCAGGGGTAGCAATACTGATATCAGACAAAATAGACTTTAAAACAAAGGCTGTAACAAAAGACAAAGAAGAGCTTTATATAACTATAAAGGAATCAATACCAGAAGAGGATATTACACTCGTTAACATGTATGTACCCAATACAGGAGCACCTAAATATATAAAGCAAATACTAATAGACATAAAGGGAAAAATTGAAAATAATACAAAAATAAAAGAGGACTTTAACACCCCCATTTACATTAATAGATCATCCAGACAGGAAATCAAAAAGGCACAAGTGGCCTTAAATAACACAAGAGAACAGATGGACTTAATAGATAGCTACAGTACATTCAATCCAAAAACAGCAGAATACATTCTTTTCAAGGGCACATGGACGACTCTTGAGGATAGATCACATGATGGGCTGCAAAATATGTCTCAACGAATTTAAGAGGATTAAAATTATATCAAGTATTTCTCCAACCAGAACTGTATGAAACTAGAAATGAATTACAGAATGAGAAATGGGAAAAGAATAAACGTGGGAACTAAACAGCATGCTATGAAAAAACCAATGGATCAATGAAGAAATAAAAGACAAAATCAGAAAATATATCAAAACTAACTCCAAAATCTGTAACATTCACAAAAAGCAGTCCTAAGAAGGAAGTTTATAGCAATACAGGTCTTCATCAAGAAATAAGGGAATCTCGGGCTTCACTGGTGGAGCAGTGGTTGAGAGTCCACCTGCCGATGCAGGGGACACGGGTTCGTGCCCCGGTCCGGGAAGATCCCACATGCCACGGAGTGGCTAGGCCTGTGAGCCATGGCCACTGAGCCTGTGTGTCCAGAGCCTGTGCTCTGCAACAGGAGAGGCCACAACAGTGAGGGGCCTGCGTACCGCAAAAAAAAAAAAAAAAGAAAGAAAGAAGAAATCTCAAACAAGCTAACCTACCACCTAAAGAAATTAGAAAAATAACAAGCTCAAAGTCAGAAGAAGAAAGGAAATAATGAAGACCAGAGAGTAAATAAATGAACTAGAGACCAAAAAGGCAATAGAATAGATCAAAGAAAACAAGAGCTGGTTTTTTGAAAGGATAAAAAAAAATTAGTAAATCTTCTTTTTTTTTTTTCGGTACGTGGGCCTCTCACTTCCCTGGCCTCTCCCGTTGCAGAGCACAGGCTCCGGACGTGCAGGCTCAGTGGCTATGGCTCACGGGCCCAGCCGCTCCATGGCATGTGGGATTCTCCCAGACCGGGGCACGAACCCGTGTCCCTTGCATCAGCAGGCAGACTCTCAACCACTGCGCCACCAGGGAAGCCCAAAAATTAGTAAATCTTTAGCCAGGCTCATTAAGAAGAAAATAGAGGACCCAAATAAACAAAATTTAAAAAATGAAAGAAGAGAAATAACAACCAATACCACAGAGATACAAAAAAAATGAGAATAATATGAACAGTTATATACCAACAAATTAGGTAACCTAGAAGAAATGAGCAAATTTCTAGAAACATACAACCTACTAAGACTGAATCAAGAAGCAACAGACAATCTTAATAGACCAATTACTAGAATTGAAACTTAATTTTTAATTAAAAAATTCCCACCAAACCCTCTTCCACTATTGGTGGGAATGTAAATTGATACATCCACTATGGAGAACAGTATGGATGTTCCTTAAAAAGTTAAAAATGGGACTATGACCCAGCAACCCCACTACTGGGCATATACCCTGAGAAAACCATAATTCAAAAAGAGTCATATACCACAATGTTCATTGCAGCTCTATTTACAATAGCCAGGACATGGAAGCAACCTAAGTGTCCATGAACATATGAATGGATAAAGAAGATGTGGCACATATATATAAGGGAATATTACTCAGCTATAAAAAGAAATGAAATTGAATTATCTGTAGTGAGGTGGATGGACCTAGAGTTTGTCATACAGAGTGAAGTAAGTCAGAAAGAGAAAAACAAATACCATATGCTAACACATATATATGGAATCTAAAAAAAAATAGTTCTGATGAACCTAGGGGCAGGACAGGAATAAAGATGCAGATGTAGAGAATGGACTTGAGGACACAGGGATGGGGAAGGGTAAGCTGGGATGTAGTGAGAGAGTAACATTGACATATATACACATATATACCAAATGTAAAATAGATAGCTAGTGGGAAGCAGCCACACAGCACAGGGAGATCTGCTTAGTGCTTTGTGACCATCTAGAGGGGTGGGATAGGGAGAGTGGGAGGGAGATGCAAGAGGGAGGGGATATGGGGATATATGTATACATATAGCTGATTCACTTAGTTATACAGCAGAAAGTAACACAACATTGTAAAGCAATTATACTCCAATAAAGATGTTAAAAAAAAATTCCCACCAAAAAAAGTCCAGGACAGGACCAGATGGCTTCACTGGGAAATTCTACCAAACATATAAAGAAGAGCAAATACATATCATTCTCAAACTATTCAAAAAATTGAAGAGGACAGAACACTCCTAAATTCATTCTATCATGCCCCATTATTCTAATACCAAAGCAAAGACACTTAAAGAAAAAATTACAGGTCAATATCTTTTACTGAAACATCTTCAACAAAATGTTAGCAAACCAAATCCAACAATATATAAAACATACACCATGATCAAGTTGGATTTATTCCAGGGATGCAACAATGTTTTAATATTCACAAATCAATCAATGTGATACACCATATTAACAAAAGGAAGCAAAAAAATCACACGATTATTTCAATAGACGCAGAAAAAGCATTTGAAAAAATTCCACATCAATTCATGATAAAAACTCTCATTGAAGTGGGTGTAGAGGGAACATATCTCAACATAATAAAGGCCATTAATGACAAACACACAGCTAACATCATACTCAGTGGTGAAAAGCTGAAAGCCTTTCCACTAAATTCAGGAAGAAGAAAAGAATGCCCACTTTTGCACTTCTATTCAATATAGTATTGAAAGTCATAACTGTAGCAATCACAAAAGAAAAAGAAATTAAAGACATTCAAATTGGAAGGGAAGAAGTAAAACTGTCTCTATTTGCAGATGACATGGTACTCCTAAAGTATCCACCACAAAAACTATTAGAACTAGTAAATGAATTCAGCAGTATTGCAGGATATAAGATTAATATACAGAAATCTGTTGCTTTTCTATACACTAATAATGAACTAACAGAAAGAGAAAGTAAGAAAGAAATCCTGTTTAAAACCACATCAAAGAATAAAACATCTATGAATAAACTTAACTAAGGAAGTGAAAGACCTATACTTTGAAAACTATAAAACATTGATGAAATAAATTGAAGATAATACAAAGAAAAGGAAAGCTAACCTATGCTCTTGAATTGAAAGAATTAATATTGTTAAAATTGCCATACTACCCAAAAAAAGTTACACATTTAGTGCCATCCCTGTAAAAATACCCATAACATTTTTCACAAACTTGAACAAATAATCCTAAAATTCATATGGAACCACAAAGACCACAAATTGCCAAAGAAATCTTGAAAAAAAAGAACAAAGCTGGAGGTATCACCCTCCTAGAATTCAGACTACACTACAAAACTAGAGTTCTCAAAACAGCATGTCACTGGTACACATAGCTCAATGGAAGACAATATAGAACCAGAAATGAACCCTCACACCTACAGTCAATTAATCTACAACAGAGGAGGCAACAATATACAATGGAGAAAAGACAGTCACTTCAATTAGCGGTGCTAGGAAAACAGGACAGATACTTGTAAAAGAATGAGATTAGAATATTCTTCACACTGTATACAAAACTAAAGTGAATTAAAGGCATATGTGTGAGACCTTAAACCATAAATCTCCTAGAAGAGGACACAGACAGAACATTCTTTGAAATACACTGTAACAATACCTTTTTGATCTGTCTCCTAAGGCAAAAGAAATAAAAGCAAAAATGAACAAATGGGGCCTAATTAAACTCAAAAGTTTCTGCACAGCAATGAAAACCATCAACAAAATGAAAAGACAACCTATGGAATGGGAGAAAATATTTACAAATGATATAACCAACAAGGTCATATAAAGATAAACATATAAACAGCTCATATAACTCAATATCAAAAAAACAAACAACCCCAATCAAAAAAAGGGCAAAATATCTAAAGAGATACTTAAAAAAAAAAACCTGTAGATGGCTATCAGACACATGAAAAGATGCTCAACATTGCTAATTATATAGAGAAAAGTGAATCAAAATGACAATGAGATACCACCTCACATCTATCAGAATGGCTATCATCAAAAAGTCTAAAAATAACAAATGTTAGTGAGGATATGGAGAAAAAGGAATCCTTTTACACCACTGGAGGAAATGTAAATTGGTGAAGCCACAGTGGAAAACAATATGGAGGTTCCTCAAAAAACTAAAAATTGAAATACCATATGATCCAGCAATTCCAATCCTAGGTATATATCCAGAAAAAATGAAACCACTACTTCAAAAAGACACATACACCATAAAGCTTATAGCACTATTTACCATAATCAAGATATGGAAGCAATCCAAATGTCCATCAACAGGTGAATAAATAAGATGTGGTATGGAATATTACTCAGCCATAAAATAGAATGAAATACTGCCATTTGCAGCAGCATGCATAGACCTAGAAAATATTGTGCTAAGTGAAAAAGAGTCAGACAGAGAATAACTATACCATATGATTTCACTTGTATGTGGAACCTAAAAGATAAAACAAATATACATAACAAAACAGAAAGATATACAAAACACACTTGTGATTACCACTGGGATTAGGAAAGGGGAGAAAGATAAGGGTATGGGATTGAGATACAAACTACTATATATAAAATAAATAAGCAACAAATATATATAAGACAGTACAGGGACTTATAGCCGTTATCTCTTAATAACTTTTAATAGATTATAATCTGTAAAAATAATGAATCACTATGATGTACAACTGAAACTAATATTATAAATCAACTATAAATCACTTAAAAAAACTATTATGTTTACCAAATATGTCAGTAAATGTATTCAGTTTTCTCTCTTCATATAACTTAATAACTGAATTTTTTGAATTTTATTTATTTATTTTTATACAGCAGGTTCTTATTAGTTACCTATTTTATACATATAATGGATATATGTCAATCCCAATCTCCCAATTCATCCCACCACAATAACTCTGAATTTTGAACCATATAACAAAGTGTGGATGATTTCTTCATTTAGCCTAGTCAAAAAGTTTATTAAGTACCTGTTATGTAATGTGAAAGGAACTCAATAGTCATTCTCTCTTTAAATATCCCAAGTATACGTGATCAAAGGTTCTATTAGCTGAAACTGAGAAATATACATTAAAATGGAGGAAACATACATTTTGAGGGATGCATCTAGTGTAATAGAATATGTGTTTGACCTACACAGTATTTCCACATATTTATTTTTTAGGCAACCAGTAAGAATGTTTGTATTATTTTTATGTTTTATTTTTTTTGAAATATAGTTGACAGCCACATATTTTAATTATAGTGTAAATGACTTACAATATTATACTAGTTTCAGGTGTACAACATAGGGATTTGGTAGTTTCACACGAAAAGGGCAATAAGAACATATGTATCAATAATTACCTTAAATGTAAATGCATTAAATGCTCTGACCAAAAGACAAAAACTGGTTGAATGGATACAAAAACAAGATCCATATACATGCTATCTACAAGAGACCCAGTTCAGACCTAAGGACACATACAGTCTGAAAGTGAGGGGATGGAAAAAGGTATTCCATGCAAATGGAAATCAAAAGAAAGCTGGAGTAGTACTACTCATATCAGCAAAAACAGGCTTTAAAATAAAGACTGTTATGAGAGACAAGGAAGGACACTACATAATGATCAAGGGATCAATCCAAGAAGAAGACAAAGCAATTGTAAATATATATGCACCCAACATAAGAGCACCTCATGATATGAGGCAAATGCTGATGACCATAAAAGGGGAAATTGATGGTAACACAATAGTGGGGGACTTTAACACCCCACTTACATCAATGGAGAGATCATCAGGACAGAAAATTAATAAGGAAACACAAGCCTTAAATGAAACTTTAGACCAAATAGACTTAATTTATATTTATAGATCATTCCATCTGAAAGCAGCAGAACACACTTCCTTCTCAAGTGCACACAGAACATTCTCCATGGTAGATCATATCATGTATCACAAATCAAGCCTCAGTAAATTTAAGAAAATTGAAATCATACCAAGCATTTTTTCCAACCACAGTGCTATGAGATTACAAATCAATTACAGGAAAAAAATGTAAAAGACACAAACACATGGAAGCTAAACAATATGTTATTAAATGACAAATGGATAACTGAATAAATCAAAGAGCAAATCAAAAAATGCCTAGAGACAGATGACAATGAAAACACAGAGACCCAGAACCTATGGAATGCAGCAAAAGCTGTTCTAAGAGGGAAGTTTATAGCAATACAATCTCACCTCAAGAAACAAGAAAAATCACAAATAAACAAACTGACCTTACACCTAAAGCAACTAGAGAAAGAAAAAAAAAAAACTTTGTAGAAGGAAAGAAATCATAAAAATCAGAGAGAAATAAGTGAAATAGAGATGAAGAAAACAATAACAAAGATCAATGAAACTAAAAGCTTGTTCTTTGAGAAGATTACCAAAATTGTTGAAACTTTAGCCAGACTCATCAAGGAGAAAAGGAAAGGGTCCAAATCAATAAAATTAGAAATGAAAAAGAAGTTGCAACAGACACCACAGAAATACAAAGGATCATAAGAGACTAGTACAAGCAACTATACATGAATAAAATGGAAAACATGGAAGAAATGGACAAATTCTTAGAAAGGTATAACATTCCAAGACTGAAGCAGGCAGAAATAGAAAATATGAATAAACTAATCACAAGTACTGAAATTGAAACTGTGATTTAAAATCTTCCAGCAAACAAAAGTCCAGGAGCAGATGGCTTCACAGGCGAATTCTATCAAACATTTAGAGAAGAGTTAATCCTTACCCTTCTGAAACTCTTCCAAAACATTGCAGAGGAAGGAACACACCCAAGCTTATTCTATGAGGCCACCATCACCCTGATACCAAAACCAGACAAAGGTATCACAAAAACAGAAAACTACAGCCCAATATCACTGATGAACATAGATGCAAAAATCGTAAACAAAATACTAGGAAACTGAATCCAACAACACATTAAAAGGATCAAACATCATGATCAAGTGGGATTTATCCCAGGCATGCAAGAACGTTTCAATATCCACAAGTCAATCACTGTGATACACCACATCAAGAAATTGAAGAATAAAAACTATATAATCATCACAATAGATGCAGAAAAAGTTTTTGACAAAATTCAACACCCAGTTATGATTAAAAACACTCCAGAACCTGGGTATAGAGGGAACTTCCCTCAAACATAATAAAGGCCATATACGACAAACCCACAGCAAACATCATTCTCAGTGGTGAAAAACAGAAATCATTTTCCCTAAGATCAGGAGGAAGACAAGGATGTCCACACTTGCCACTCTTATTCAAAATATTTTAGGAAGTCCTAGCAATGGCAATCAGAAAAGAAAAAGAAATAAAAGGAATCCAAACTGGTAAAGAAGAAGTAAAACTGTCACTGTTTGCAGATGATATGATACTATACATAGAAAAACCTGACGATGCTACCAGAAAACTACTAGAGCTCATCAATGAATTTGGTAAAGCTGCAGGATACAAAATTGATACACAGAAATCACTCACATTCCTATACACTAACAAAGAAGGATCAGAAAGAGAAATCAAGGAAACAATCACATTTAAAATCACATCGAAAAGAATAAAATACCCAGGAATACCTTCCTAAGGAGGCAAAATACCTACACTCAGAAAACTATAAGGTACTGATGAAAGAAATAAAAGATGACACAAACAGATGGAGAGATATACCATGTTTCTGGATTGGAAGAATCAATATTGTGAAAATGACTCTACCACCCAAAGCAATATACAGATTCAATGCAATCCCTATCAAATTACCAATGGCATTTTTCACAGAATTAGAACAAAATATTTTACAATTTGTATGGAGACACTAAAGACCATGAATAGCCAAAGAAATCTTGAGAAAGAAAAATGGAGCTGGAGGAATCAGGGTCCCTGACTTCAGACTATTCTACAAACGTACAGTCATGGTACTGGCACAAAAACACAAATATTCATCAATGGAACAGGATAGAAAGGCCAGAGATAATCCATGCACTCACATAATCTATGTCAAAAGAGGCAAAAATATACAATGGAGAAAAGACAGTCTCTTCAATAAATGGTGCTTGGAAAACTGGAGAGCTATATGTAGAAGAAAGAAATTAGAACACTCCCTAAAACCATACATAAAAATAAACTCAAAAAGGAATAAAAACCTCAATGTAAGACCAGACACTCTAAAACTCTAAGAGGAAAACATAGGTAGAACACTCTGACATAAATCACAGCAAGATCTTTTTCAATCCACCTCTTTGAGTAATGAAAATAAAAATAAAAAAATGGGGCCTAATTAAACTTAAAAGCTTTTGCACAGCAAAGGAAACCATTAACAAAATGAAAAGACAGCCCTCAGAATGACAGAAAATATTTGCAAATGAAACAACCAACAAGGGATTAATCTCCAAACTATACAAAGAGCTCACGCAGCTCAATATCTAAAAAACAATGAACCTAATCAAAAAATGGGCAAAAATATAAATAGACATTTCTCCATAGAAGACATACAGATGGCTGAAAAGCACATGAAAAGGTGCTCAACATGGCTAGTTATAAGAGAATTGCAAATCAAAACTACAATGAGGTATCACCTCACACTGGCCAGAATGGTTATCATCAAAAAACCTACAAACAGTAAATGTGTGAGAGGGTGTGGAGAAAAGGCAACCCTCCTACATTGTTGGTGGGAATGTAAACTGGTACAAATGCTCTGGAGAAGAGTATGGAGGTTTCTTTAAAACTAAAAGTAGAGCTAACATATGATCCTGCAATCCCACTCCTGAGAATATATCCAGAGGAAACTATTATTCAAAAAGATACATGGAGGAGACCTTCAAGATGGCAGAGGAGTAAGATGTGGAGATCACCTTGCTCCCCACAAATACATCAGAAATACATCTACATGTGGAACAACTCCTACAGAACACCTACTGAACGCTGGCAGAAGACCTCAGACTTCCCAAAAGATATATATATATTTTTCCTTTTTGTGAGTGTGTATGTGTATGCTTCTCTGTGTGAATTTGTCTGTATAGTTTTGCATTTACCATTTGTCCTAGGTCTCTGTCTGTCCTTTTTGTTTGTTTAGTTTTTTTAGTATAGCTTTTAGCAGTTGTTATCAGTGATGGATGTGTTTTTTGGTTTGCATGCTATCTTCTTTCTTTCTTTTTTTATTACCTTTTAATTTTTTTATTTATAATAATTTTTTATTTTAATAACTTTTGTTTTCTTTCTTTCTCTCTCTTTTCTTTCTTTCTTTCTCCCTTCCTTCCTTCCTTCCTTTTCTTTTCCCTTTTCTGCTGAGCCGTGTGGCTGATAGTGTCTTCATGCTCTGGCTGGGTGTCAGGCCTGTGCTTCTGAGGTGAGAGAGCCAAGTTCAGGATATTGGTCCACCAGATACCTCCTGGTTGCACAAAATATCAAACAGCGAATGCTCTCGCAGAGATCTCCATCTCATTGCTAAGAGCCAGCTCGACTCAAGAACCAGCAAGCTACCGTGATGGACACCCTATGCCAAACAACTAGCAAGACAGGAACAAGACCTCACCCATTAGCAGAGAGGCTGGCTAGAATCATAATAAGGTAACTGATCCATCTCATTGCTAAGAGCCAGCAAGCTACCGTGATGGACACCCTATGCCAAACAACTAGCAAGACAGGAACAAGACCTCACCCATTAGCAGAGAGGCTGGCTAGAATCATAATAAGGTAACTGACACCCCAAAACATACCACTGGACATGATCCTGCACACCAGAAAAACAACATCCAGGTCATCCACAAGAACACAGGCACCAGTCCCTTCGACCAGGAAGCCTACATAACCCACTGAACCAACCTTACCCACTGGGGGCAGACACCAAAATCAACGGGAACTACGAACCTGCAGCCTGCAAAAAGGAGACCCCAAACACAGTAAATTAAGCAAAATGAGAAGACAGAGAAACATACAGCAGATGAAGGAGCCAGTGAAAAACACACCAGACCAAACAAATGAAGAGGAAATAGGCAGTCTCCCTGAAAAAGAATTCACAGTAATGATACTAAAGATGATTGCAAGTCTTGGAAATAGAATGGAGAAGATACAAGAAACGTTTAACAAGGACCTACAAGAACTAAAGAGCAAACAAACAATGATGAACAACACAGTAAATGCAATAAAAAATTCTCTAGAAAGAATCAATAGCAGAATAACTGAGGCATAAGAAAGGATTAGTGACCTGGAAGATAAAATAGTGGAAATAACTACCACAGAACAGAATAAGGAAAAAAGAATGAAAAGAATTGAGGACAGTCTCAGAGGCCCCTGGGGCAAAAGTAAATGCACCAACATTTGAATTATAGGGGTCCTGGAAGAAGAAGTGAAAAAGAAAGGGACTGAGAAAATATTTGAAGAGATTATAGTTGAAAACTTCCCTAATATGGGAAAGGAAATAGTCAATCAAGTGCAGGAAGGACAGAGAGTCCCATACAGGATAAATCCAAGGACAAACACGCCAAGACACATATTAATCAAACTATCAAAAATTAAATACAAAGAAAACATATTAAAAGCAGCAAGGGAAAAACAACAAATAACAAACAAGGGAATCCCCATAAGGTTAACAGCTGACCTTTCAGCAGAAACTCTGCAAGCCAGAAGGTAGTGGCAGGACATATTTAAAATGATGAAAGGGAAAAACCTACAAACAGGATTACTCTATGCAACAAAGGTCTCATTCAGATTTGATAGAGAAATTAAAACCTTTACAGACAAGCAAAACCTAAGAGAACTCAGAACCAGCAAACCAAATTTACAACAAATGCTAAAGGAAATTCTCTAGGCAGGAAACCGAAGAGAAGCAAAAGGCCTACAATAACAAACCCAGAACCATTAAGAAAATGGTAATAGGAACATAAATATCGATAATTAACTTTAATGTAAATAGATTAAATGCTCCAACCAAAAGACATAGACTGAATGAATGGATACAAACACAAGATCCGTAGATATGCTGCCTACAACAGACCCACTTCAGAAGTAGGGACACATACAACTGAAAGTGAGGGGATGGAAAAAGATAATCCATGCAGATAGAAATCAAAAGAAAGCTGGAGCAGCAATTCTCATATCAGACAAAATAGATGTTAAAATAAAGACTGTTACAAGAGAAAAAGAAGGACACTACATAATGATCAAGGGATCAATCCAAGAAGAAGATATAACAATTATAAATATTTATGCACCCAAGAAAGGAGCAACTCAATACATAAAGCAAATGTTAACAGCCATAAAATGGGAAATTGACAGTAGCACAATCATAGAAGGGGACTTTAACACCCCACTTTCACCATTGGATAGATGACCCAAAATGAAAATAAATAAGAAACACAAGCTTTAAATGATTCATTAAACAAGATGGAATTAATTGATATTTATAGAACATTCCAACCAAAAACAATAGAATACACTTTCTTCTCAAGTGCTCATGGAACATTCTCCAGGATAGATCATATCTTGGGTCACAAATCAAGCCTTGGTAAATTTAAGAACATTGAAATCGTGTCAAGTATCTTCTCTGACCACAATGCTATGAGACTAGATATCAATTACAGGGAAAAAAAAAACTGTAAAAAATACAAACACATGGAGGTTAAACAATACACTACTAAATAACCAAGAGATCACTGAAGAAATCAAAGAGGAAATCAAAAAATACCTAGAAACAAATGACAATGAAAACGCAGTGACCCAAAACCTATGGGATGCAGCAAAAACAGTTCTAAGAGGGAAGTTTATAGCAACACATTCATACATCAAGAAACAAGAAACATCGCAAATAAACAAGCTAACCCTCTGCCGAAAGCGATTAGAGAAAGAAGAACAACAGCAAAAAACACCCAATTAGCAGAAGGAAAGAAATCAAAAAGATTAGATCCAAAATAAATGAAGGAAGTGATAGCAAAGATCAATAAAATTAAAAGCTGCTTCTTTGAGAAGATAAACAAAATTGATAAACCATTAGCCGTACTCATCAAGAACAAAAGAGAGAAGACTCAAATCAATAGAATTAGAAATGAAAAAGGAGAAATAACAGCTGACATGGCAGAAATACAATACAAAATATCACTGATGAACATAGATGCAAAATCCTCAACAAAATACTAGCAAACAGAATCCAACAGCACATTAAAGGGATCATACACCATGATCAAGTGGGGTTTATCCCATGAATGCAAGGATTCTTCAATATATGCAAATCAATCAATGTGATAAACCATATTAACCAATTGAAGGATAAAAACTATATGATCATGTCAGTAGATGCAGAAAAAGCTTTTGACAAAATTCAACACCCATTTATGATAAAAACCCTCCAGAATGTATGCATAGAGGGAACATACCTCAACATAATACAGGCCACATATGACAAACCCACAGCCAACATTGTTCTCAATGGTGAAAAAATGAAACCATTTCCCCTAAGAACAGGAACAAGACAAGGTTTCCCACTCTCAACACTATTATTCAACATAGTTTTGGAAGTTGTAGCTATGGCAATCAGAGGAGAAAAATAAATAAAGAAATGCAAATTGGCAGAGAAGAAGTAAAACTGTCACTTTTGGCAGATGACATGATACTATTCATAGAGAATCCTAAAGATGCTACCAGAAAACTACTAGGACTAACCAAGGAATTTGGTAAAGTAGCAGGATACAAAATTAATGAGCAGAAATCTCTTGGATTCCTATACACTAACAACAAAAAATCAGAAAAGGAATAAGGAAACACTGCCATTTACCATTGCAACATTGGAAGGAATTCTGGAACAGAAAAAGGACAATAGGTAAAAACTAACAAAGTATGAATTTAGTATGGACTTTACTTAACAATAATATATCAATATTGGTTTATTAATTGTGATAAATATACCATCCTAAGGTAATAAACTGGGTATGGGGTATATGGGAAGACTCTGTACTCTTCTGTAGATCTAAAACTATTTAAAACTTTTAACTTGCTAAAAATAAAAGAAACATTATTCATAGAAAAAAAAAAGAATAAAATACCTAGGAATAAACCTACCTAAGTAGACAAAAGACCTGTATGCAGAAAACTATAAAACACTGATGAAAGAAATTAAAGATGATACAAACAGTTGGAGAGATATACCATATTTCTGGATTGGAGGAATCAACATTGTGAAACTGACTATACTACTGAAAGCAATCTACAGATTCAATGCAATCCTTATCTAACTACCAATGGCATTTTTCACAGAACAAGAACAAAAAATTTCACAATTTGTATGGAAACACAAAAGACCCCAAATAGCCAAAGCAATCTTGAGAAAGAAAACTGAGCTCGAAGAGTCAAGCTCCATGACTTCAGAATATACTACAAAGCTACAGTAATCAAGACAGTATGGTACTGGCACAAAAACAGAAATATAGATTAATGGAACAGGATAGATAGCCCAGAGATAAACGCACACACATATGGTCACCTTATTTTTGATAAAAGAGGCAAGAATATACAATGGAGAAAAGACATCCTCTTCAACAAGTGGTGCTGGGAAAACTGGACAGCTACATGTGAAAGAATGAAATTAGAACACTTCCTAACACCATACACAAAAATAAACTCAAAATGGGTTAAAGACCTCAGTGTAAGGCCAGACACTATAACACTCTTATAGGAAAACATAGGCAGGACACTCTACGATGTAAATCACAGCAAGATACTTTTTGACCCACCTCCTAGAGAAATGGAAATAAAAACAAAAATAAACAAATGAGACCTAATGAAACTTAAAAGCACTTGTACAGCAAAGAAAACCATAAATAAGATGAAAGACAGCCCACAGAATGGGAGAAAATATTTGCAAATGAATCAACTGACAAAGGTTTAATCTCCAAAATATACAAGCAGCTCATGCAGCTCAATATTAAAAGAACAAAAAACCCAATCCTAAATGGGCAGAAGACCTAAATAGACGTTTCTCCAAAGAAGGCATACATATTGTCAACAAACACATGAAAGGATGCTCAACATCACTAATCATTAGAGAAATGCAAATCAAAACTACAATGAGGTATCACCTCACACTGGTCAGAATGGCCATCATCAAAATATCTACAAACAATAAATGCTGGTGAGGGTGTGGAGAAAATGGAACCCTCTTGCATTGTTGGTGGGAATGTAACCTGATACAGCCACTATAGAGAACAGTATGGAGGTTTATTAAAAAACTAAAAATAGAACTACCATATGACCCAGTAATCCCACTACTGGTCATATACTCAGAAAACCATAACTCAAATAGTGACATGTACCACAGTGCTCATTGCAGCACTATTTACTATAGCCAGGACATGGAAGCATACTAACTATGGTCACCATGCTGTGTATTTGACCCCCACAACTTATTCATCCTATAATTGAAAGCTTGTATCCACCATTCTACTCTCTATTTCTAAGAGTTCTTTTTAAATATTCTGTATTTCACATGTAAATACAATCATTCAGTAATTGTTTTTGTGTCTGGCTTATTTCCTTAGTATAACGTCCTCCATGGTCATTTTGTCATAAATGGCAAGATGTCCTTCTTTCTCATGGCTGAATAATACTCCGTGTGTGTGTGTGTGTGTTATCTTCTTTATCCTGGACAATTAGGTTGTTTCCATATCTTGGCTTTTGTGAACAATGCTGCAGTGGACTTAGGAGTGCAGATATCTCTTTGAGACACTGATTTTTTCCTACATATATTCAGAAGTGGGATTGCTGGATCATCTGGTAGTTCTATTTTTAATTTTTTTAGGAACCTCCATCATGTTTTCCATAGTGGCACTACCAACTAATTTCCCAACAATGAACAAGGGTTTCCTTTTCTCTACATCAGTAAGAACACTTGTTATTCCTTGTCTTTTTTTAAAAAATAAAAGCCATCCTAACAGTGTGAGTTGACATATCTCATTGTTGTTTTGACTTGCATTTCCTTGATAATTAGTGATGTTGAGCATCTTTTTGTGTACCTGTTGGTCATTGTATATCTTCTACTGAGACACACCAAAAAGTGTATTAAAATTTTTTAATATTAATTAAAAATTAAAAAATATATTTATAAATTAAAATGTGTATGAGACAGGCTGGGATCTGGGACCTGGGACCCTTTGCTGCAGTGCTTGCAACTGGACAAATGTCTCCTCAAGCAACAAAATACCAAGAAAGTATATGGGACTGAAAATAGCTGTGGGCATGTGCAGTTGGGGTGAATTATGGACAAGATACAAAAAGGCCAAAAATCCAACTGCCACTTCTGAAGAGACAGGAGCAAAATCAGGGTGTTGGGAGCAAAAGCAGGGTACTGCTCATGAACCCTGAACACAGCACCATCAAGGGGATGGGCAAACCAGCTAAGCCACCCCTGTGGCCTGACCCCTGGACCTGCCCCTACCCTCTCCCCATATAAGGCACTAGCGCCCACACACACACCTTGGGGAGTGAGCAAGGGGACATGTTACATGTTTTCATCCCCTCCTGCTGCAGCAGGAACCCCAGTAAATCTTTGCCTGAATTTCTTGTCTGGCCTCATTAATTTCTGTTGATTAAGGAAGGCCAAGAACCCTGGTCAATAACAGACTTTGTGGCACCCAACGTGGGGCATTTGTCTCCTTCCTTGGAAAGCATCTGGGTTTCTCTGGGACCACTGAATGAGGCTTCCCTGTGGGTGACAAGCAGCCCACCTGAACCTCTTGTTTCAGCATCACCACGTTTGGTAAGTCTGCCTTCCTGGTGCCTGAGGGCCTCAGTATCCTCTCTCAAGCAAATATTTCCCTCTCCCATTTGTCCCTTTCCCTCTCCTACTATCTGTTTCCTTCTCCTTTCTCTGTCCTCCCCTACTTCCCTGTCCTATCCTTCCGAGAGAGTGGATGTCAGGCAGCTAAAGCATCTCTCCTCTCAGCTTGTGAGAGCTGCTCCCTCTGGCTGTCAATGGCTCACCTTGATGAGTCACAAGCAGAGGTGGGAAAGGCTTGCCTCCCACCATACAGATCTTGGTCCAGTGGGCTCTCCCTGATGGGAGATGTATGAGAGTGATACATGTTTATCCTCATATTGTGTAGTGGCTGGAAGTCTGATAGTCCCAGTATTCTCACCTTTAGTTTTCTCCTGTCTCTTTCTTTTTTTCAGTCTTTTTTGTCCCTCCTCCCTTTACCTCTCTCTTGATCTTTATGCTTGTACTCCCATCCATCCCCTTTATCCTGAAAACTTCTTGTTTGTGTCTTTAAGTATCTGTCATTGGTACATGTTGAGTAAAATGATCTTTGTCTTATGTAGTTTTGTCTGTCCAACTGCTCCTGCAAGTCTCTGCCAAAATTGTGGGCATGGTGGAACACTTAAACATTAAGTGTTAAAATAAAAACACAGTCCACATTGCCTGAGACTCCAGACTTGGGCTACTTAGTGGAATTTTAAAGAGAAAAAAAAGAGAGAGAGAGAGAGAAAGGGAGGAGCTTGCATTTCTCTCCACTGCCTTTGCAATGTAACTATTCTGCCTGGGCTCTCAGGAAATATTTGATCCATTTGTAGTCCCCCAGACAAAGGCGGAAAGAAAGAGGCCTTATTAAACTCAGGCAGGAAAACTATGAGATCTTTGGTTCTGTCTGTCTTTATGTAAAAATTAGCTTGAAAATGAGCTGCATTTAACTGGCTTAAAGGAAATTGGCCACTTATATACATTCTCAGAAATATAAAAGAAACTCACCAGAATACATTTCAGGTACATGTGATCTGGGAAATACTCAATATTGAATTTATATCTGGTATTAAATCTAGCTTAAATTTGTGGGTTAATTAATACAGACCTGTCTTTAGAGTCATCAACATCAAGTATAATACTTTTATTGTACCAAGGATTACTGAAAGTCAGTAAGTGCACATTGTTTCTGTTATGAAGTTTGTCAACAAGGAAAATAACCAGATATGATTAAACTTTTAAGTAAATGTAACTGAGATAAGAGCTTTTTGGTAAACTCTATACGAATAATGCTGTTTTGGAAATGTCCATCTAAAATAGCTTCTTCAGATTTTGGTAACTTGAAGCTGTATTAAGTTAAATGATACAAGTTTGTTGAATAGCTAGGTCATTCCTAAATAAGACACCGAGACATCAATTACTAACCAGAAAAACTAAAGAGATATAGAACTATTAATGTATATGTTTGGTGACACCCTGAGATGTTTTTTACCAATAAGACAGTTCATGGTTGCTTAAGGAAATTAGGATGTGTATTTTCAGTAAAGAAGGCATAAGGAATGGAATTGCATTTATTAAGGGAAAAGAAAGTAGGTTTCTCATAGAGCTGATTGTTTCTGGATGGAAAAAATAAGGGACAAACTAATACAGATACAGAAAGTGATGGAAGGTTTGTGCATGGTTGGGATTGGTTAGGTTTAGATTGAATTTAATTCAGTAAAATTAATTCTGTTGTTAAAAGTAAGCAGGTGCAAGACTAAATTTGGCTCTCTCTCTTAAGAGAACAAAGTTTTCTTGAAATGCTGCCTTTGATAGCAGATTGTGTGAATTTCCTTCCTTTAAAGGATCTATTTTGGCAGTCCTGCCTCTGGGGCAAGTCTGAGGCAGTTCAGGCTGTATTGAGGCTTTGGTTTTGCTAAGACTGGTATCATACAGGTGACCCATTCGACCTACCTTCCCTACTTGAATTCTCTATAACTTTAAAGAGCCAGGTGAGAAGAGAGTGGTGCTATAGGAGGAGAGACCACTGGAGATATGCCAGCTAGTAAAAAAAAGAATTTAAAAAGATCTTTTAAAAATACAATCAGGCCTAAGTATTTAATCAAACATGCGTGTGTAGTGAAGCCACCATTACAATCCAAAAGGAGGGGTTTCAGAGAGCTCCCAGGTTGGTGAAGCAGAATAACTCCACATGCCACTGTGCTGGACTCGAAACTCCAAGAGGACTGAAGTTTCTTTGTTCTTGACCTCACCCTATGAATCTTTTCATCCAGCTCTTGGTTCCAGTGGTATAATATCCTTGGTAATAAACCACTCATCTGCCATGTGGCTGAAAGGGTCTTGGTGCTCTGGCCTGGTGTCAGGCCAGAGCCTCTGAGGTGGGAGAGTCGGGGTCAGGACATTGGACCACCAGAGACCTCCCAGGCCCATGTAATATCAATCAGGGAGAGACCTCCCAGATAGCTGCATCTCAACGCTAAGACCCAGCTCGAACAAACGGCCAGCAAATTCCAGGGCTGGACGGCCCATGCCAAACAACTAGAAAGACAGGTACACAACCCCACCAAGGCTGCCAAAATAATACTAAGTTCACAGACACCCCAAAACACACCACCAGATGCAGCCCTGCCCACCGTAAGGACAAGATCCAGCCACAAAATGAAGAAAACAGGCACTAGTCCCTTCGACCAGGAAGCCTACAGAAGCCATTGAACCAACCTTACACACTGGGGGCAGACACCAAAAACAATGGGAACTACGAACCTGCAGCCTGTGAAAAGGAGACCCCAAACACAGTAAGTTAAGCAAAACGGGAAGAAAGAGAAATATGCAGCAGATGAAGAAGCAAGGTAAAAGCACACCAGAACAAACAAATGAAGAGGAAATAGGCAGTCTACCTGAAAAAGATTTCAGATTAATGATGGTAAAGATGATCTAGGGCTTCCCTGGTGGCGCAGTGGTTGCGCGTCCGCCTGCCGATGCAGGGGAACCGGGTTCGCGCCCCGGTCTGGGAGGATCCCACATGCCGCGGATTGGCTGGGCCCGTGAGCCATGGCCACTGAGCCTGCGCCTCCGGAGCCTGTGCTCCGCAACGGGAGAGGCCGCAGCAGAGGGAGGCCCGCATACCACAAAAAAAATAAATAAATAAATAAATAAATAAAGATGATCTAAAATCTTGGAAATAGAATGGAGAAAATACAAGAAACGTTTAACAAGGACCTACAAGAACTAAAGAGCAAACAATGATGAACACAATAAATGAAATTTAAAATTCTCTAGAAGGAATCAATAGAAGAATAACTGAGACAGAAGAACAGATAAGTGACCAGGAAGATAAAAGAGTGGAAATAACTACCACAGAGAAAAATAAAGAAAAAAAAAAAAGAAAAGCATAGAGGACAGTCTCAGAGAGCTCTGGGGCAACATTAAATACCCCAACATTCGAACTATAAGGGTCCCAGAAGAAGAAGAGAAAAATAAAGGGACTGAGAAAATATTTGAAAAGATTATAGTTGAAAACTTCCCTAATATGGGAAAGAATATAGTCAATCAAGTCCAGGAAGCACAGAGAGACCCATACAGGATAAATCCAAGGAGAAAAACAACAAAACACATATTAATCAAACTATCAAAAATTAAATACAAAGAAAAAGTATTAACGCAGCATGGGAAAAACAACAAAAAACATGCCAGGGAATCTCCATAAGGTTAACAGCTGATCTTTCAGCAGAAACTCTGCAAGCCAGAGGGAGTGGCAGGACATATTTTAAATGATGAAAGGGAAAAACTACAACCAGGATTACTCTACCCAGCAAGGATCTCATTCAGATTCTATGGAGAAATTAAAACCTTTACAGACAAGCAAAAGCTGAGAGAGTTCAGCACCACCAAATCAGCTTTACAACGAATGCTAAGGGAACTTCTCTAGGCAGGAAACACAAGACAAGGAAAAGGCCTACAATAACAAACCCAGAACAATTAAGAAAATGGTAATAGAAACATACATATCAATAATTACCTTAAATGGAAATGGATTAAATGCTCCCACCAAAGGACATAGACTGGATGAATGGATACAAAAACAACACCCATATATATGCTGCCTACAAGAGACCCAATTCAGACTTAAGGACACATACACCTGAAAGTGAGGGGATGGAGAAAGATATTCCATGCAAATGGAAATCAAAAAAAGCTGGAGTAGCAATTCTCATATCAGACAAAATGGACTTTAAAATAAAGACTATTACAAGAGACAAAGAAGGACACTACATAACAATCAAGGGATCAATCCAAGAAGAAGATATAACAATTGTAAATATTTATGCACCCAACATAGGAGCACCTCAATACATACGGCAAATGCTAACAGCCATGAAAGAGGAAATCGACAGTAACACAATATAGTAGGGGACTTTATCACCCCACTTTCACCATTGGACAGATCATCCAAAATGAAAATAAATAAGGAAACACAAGCTTTAAACGACACATTAAACAAGATGGACTTAATTGATATTTTTAGGACATTCCCTCCAAAAACAACAGAATACACTTTCTTCTCAAGTGCTCATGGAACATTCTCCAGGATAGATCATATCTTGGGTCACAAATCAAGCCTTGGTAAATTTAAGAAAATTGAAATCGTATCAAACATCTTTTCTGACCACAACACTATGAGACTAGATATCAATTACAGGAAAAAAAACTGTAGAAAATACAAACACATGGAGGTGAAATGATATCCTACTAAATAACAAAGAGAACACTGAAGAAATCAAACAGGAAATCAAAAAAATACCTAGAAACAAATGACAATGGAAACACGATGACCCAAAACCTATGGGATGGAGCAAAATCAGTTCTAAGAGGGAAGTTTATAGCCATGCAATCGTACCTCAAGAAACATCTGAAATAAACAACCTAATCTCACACATATAGCAATTAGAGAAAGAAGAACAAAAAAACCCCCAAAGTCAGCAGAAGGAAAGAAATAATTATGATCAGATCAGAAATAAATGAAAAAGCAATGAAAGAAGTGATAGCAAAGATCAATAAAACTAAAAGCTGGTTCTTTGAGAAGACAAACAAAATTGATAAGTCATTAGCCAGACTCATCAAGAAAAAAAGGGAGAAGACTCAAATCAATAGAATTCGAAACGAAAAGGAGAAGTAATAACTGACACGACAGAAATACAAAGGATAATGAGAGATTACTACAAGCATCTATATGCCACTAAAATGGACAACCTGAAAGAAATGGACGAATTCTTAGAAAAGCACCACCTTCCGAGACTGAACCAGGAAGAAATAGAAAATATACACAGACCAATCACAAGCACTGAAATTGAGACTGTGATTAAAAATCTTCAAACAAACAAAAGCCCAGGACCAGATGGTTTCACAGGTGAATTCTATCAAACATTTAGAGAAGAGCTAACACCTATCCTTCTCAAGCTCTTCCAAAATATAGCAGAGGGAGGAACACTCCCAAACACTTTCTATGAGGCCACCATCACCCTGATACCAAAACCAGACAAAGACGTCACAAAGAAAGAAAACTACAGACCAATATCACTGATAAACATAGATGCAAAGATCCTCAACAAAATACTAGCAAACCAAATTCTGCAGCCTATTAAAAGGATCATACACCTTGATCAAGTGGGATTTATCTCAGGAATGCAAAGATTCTTCAATATACGCAAATAAATCAATGTGATACACCATATTAACAAACTGAAGGATAAAAACTATATGATCATCTCAATAGATGCAGAAAAAGCTTTCAACAAATTCAACGCCATTTTATGATTAAAACTCTCCAGAAAGTATGCATAGAGGGAACTTACCTCAACATAACAAAGGCCATATATGACAAACCCACGGCCAACATCATTCTCAATGGTGAAAAACTGAAACCATTTACTCTAAAATCAACCAGCAAGAATGCCCACTCTCACCACTATTATTCAACATAGTTTTGGAAGTTTTAGCCACAGCAATCAGAGAAGAAAAAGTAATAAAAGGAATCCAAATCAGAAGAGAAGAAGTAAAGTTGTCACTATTTGTAGATGACATGATACTATACATAGAGAATCCTAAAGATGCTACCATACCCAAGGCAATCTACAGATTCAATGCAATGCCTATCAAACTAACAATGGCATTTTTCAAAGAACTAGAACAAAAAAATTTCACAATTTGTATGGAAGCACAAAAGACCCCAAATACTCAAAGCAATCTTGAGAAAGAAAAACAGAGCTGGAGGAATCACGATCCCTGACTTCAGACTATACTACAAAGCTACAGTAATCAAGACAGTATGGAAGGTAGGTGAGGGTGCGGCGGGCTGGCGGCGGGCCGCAGTGGTGGCCGCCCGCCGGGCGTAGCAGGGCTGCGTGTCGTCATAAGGCAGTGGCCATTTTTGCAGGCAGAGACGGCCTGGGTGGTGTTCAGGGAGCGGGACGGGCCTGAGGCTGTGCGGCGGGCAGGCGGCCTCAGAATGTCCACGAAAGTCCCCAAGGCAGCCTCAGCGGAGGAGCAGAAGGAAATGGAAGACAAAGTGACTAGTCCAGAGAAAGCTGAAGAAGCAAAATTAAAAGCAAGGTATCCTCATCTGGGACAAAAGCCTGGAAGTTAAGATTTTTTAAAGAAACGATTGCAGAAAAGGCAAAAATATTTTGATTCTGGGGATTACAACATGACTAAAGCAAAAATGAAGAAGAAGCAACTTCCTACTGCAGCTCCGGATAAGACAGAGGTCACTGGTGACCACATTCCCACTCCACAGGACCTTCCTCAATGGAAACCATCTCTTGTTGCTAGCAAGTTGGCTGGCTGATTAAAAGAGCTGAACTGCATGAATCTTATAATTCCCATTATTTCTCCTTACTATGTTACTTCTGGGGCTTCCCTGGTGGCGCAGTGGTTAAGGGTCCGCCTGCCGATGCAGGGGATACGGGTTCGTGCCCCGGTCCGGGAGGATCCCATATGCTGTGGAGTGGCTGGGCCCATGGGCCATGGCCGCTGAGCCTGCACGTCCGGAGCCTGTGCTCCACAACGGGAAAGGCCACAGCAGTGAGAGGCCCGCATACCGCAAAAAAAAAAAAAACACATAAAAAAATATGTTACTTCTCCACTTTTTATTTCCTTTTACTCACTAAGTCATTTGAGAGTTATGGCTTTGCAGATAGTGGTAGTGTGTGTGTAAGGGAACATAACATGTGTAGAGTTTTGATTAGTTTAACAGTGCACTGATGAAAAGAACATGTTAGAGCAATGTAAAGTAATCTACTTGAAAATAATTGTATATATTACCTAACTCCTAGTGTAGGGCTGGTTCCAACAAGTAACAAGCAAGTTTTACAATTTTAATGTTTTGGCTTTCTTTAATTCATCTTAATTATCGCTTTGTACGTTACTCTTATTTAATGTAACCTCTATTGTATTGATTTCTCCTGTATTTTCCTTTTGGATTTTGTAAAACAGAAGTTTAAGACCACAAGTTAGAAGAAAGGTCACATATTTCAAACACAAATAGATGGGGCTTCAAAAGATTTGTATCCTGTGCTTGAACTTGAATGGCCTTAAATATGTTTCAGCTTTAACAATAGAATTTTACTTGGGCAATATTTGCCCATTCTGGGCAAATATGTGACTCTAGTGCTTAACAGCTGCTGTTGAAGCTAGTATTCTTATTCAGTTCTGTAGTGTTAGAATACCTTTTGTTGTTGAAGATGTGAATGAAGTGTGCATGTGCATCGACTGTTGAATTCACTTTTGTGCCATTTTTGTAAATACAGTAGTTTTGCACAACCGCTGAAAAAAAAAAAAAAGACAGTATGGTACTGGCACAAAGACAGAAATAGAGATCAATGGAATAGGATAGAAAGCCCAGAGGTAAACCCTCGGTCATATGGTCACCTTATCTTTGATAAAGGAGGCAAGAATATACAGTGGAGAAAAGATAGCCTCTTCAATAAGTGGTGCTGGGAGAACTGAACAGCTACATGTAAAAGAATGAAATTAGAACACTTCCTAACATCATACACAAAAATAAACTCAAAATGGATTAAAGACCTAAATGTATTGCCGGACCCTATAAATCTCTTAGAGGAAAACTTAGGAAGAACACTCTTGATATAAATCACGGCAAAATCCTTTTTGACCCACCCCCTATAGAAATGGAAATAAAACCAAAAAGAAACAAATGGGATCTAATGAAACTTAAAAGCTTTTGCACAGCCAAGGAAACCATAAACAAGACAAAAAGACAATCCTCAGAATGGGAGAAAATATTTGCAAAGGAAGCAACTGACAGAGGATTAATCTCCAAAATATACAAGCAGCTCATGCAGCTCAATATCAAAAAAAAAAAAGCAACTCAATCCAAAATGGGCAAAAGGCCTAAACAGACATTTCTCTAAAGAAGATATACAGATTGTCATCAAACACATGAA
Organism: Physeter macrocephalus; assembly: GCF_002837175.3. Lineage (NCBI taxonomy): Eukaryota > Metazoa > Chordata > Mammalia > Artiodactyla > Physeteridae > Physeter > Physeter macrocephalus. The sequence continues at coordinate 45,535,269 of NC_041228.1, forward strand.
AGGATGCTCAACATCACTAATCATTAGAGAAATACAAATCAAAACTACAGTGAGGTATCACCTCAAACTCATCAGAGTGGTCATCATCAAAAACCTACAAACAATAAATGCTGGACAGGGTGTGGAGAAAAGGGAGCCCTCTTGCACTGCTGGTGGGAATGTAAATTGATACAGCCACTATGGAGAACAGTATGGAGGTTCCTTCAAAAACTAAAAATAGAACTACCGTACAACCCAGCAATCCCACTACTGGGCATATACTGTGGGAAAACCATAATTCAAAAAGAATCATGTACCACAATGTTCATTGCAGCTTTATTTACAATAGTCAGGACATGGAAGCAGGCTAAGTGGCCATCAACAGATGAATGGATAAAGAAGATGTGGCACATATATACGATGGATTATTACTCAGCCATATAAAGAGATGAAATTTGTAGTGAGGTGGATGGACTTAGAGTTTGTCATACAGAGTGAAGTAAGTCAGAAAGAGAAAAACAAATACCATATGCTAACAAATATATATGGAATCTTGGGCTTCCCTGGTGGTGCAGTGGTTGAGAATCTGCCTGCCAATGCAGGGGACACGGGTTCGAGCCCCGGTCTGGGAAGATCGCACATGCTGCAGAGCAACTAGGCCCGTGAGCCACAACTACTGAGCCTGTGCGTCTGGAGCCTGTGCTCCGCATCGAGAGGCTGCGATAGTGAGAGGCCCACGCACCATGATGAAGAGTGACCCCCGCTTGCCACAACGAGAGAAAGCCCTCGCACAGAAACGAAGACCCAACACAGCCAAAAATAAATAAATAAAATTTTTTTAAAAAAAGAAGTAAACAGCTCATTAAATATATATATATGTATATATATATATATATATATGTATATATATATATATATATATATATGAAATCTTAAAAAGAAATGGTTCTGATGAACCTAGTTGCAGGACAGGAATAGACACAGGTGTAGAGAATGGACTTGAGGACATGGGGACAGGGAAGTGTAAGCTGGGATGAAGTGAGAGAGTAGCATTGACATATATACACTACCAAATGTAAAATAGATAGCTAGTGGGAGATCAGCTTGGTGCTTTGTGACCACCTAGAGGGCTGGGATAGGGAGGGTGGAAGGGAGACGCAAGAGGGAGGGGATATGGAGATATATGTATACATATAGCTGATTCACTTTGTTAAACAGCAGAAACTAACACAACATTTTAAAACAATTATATTCCAAGAAGGTGTTAAAAAGAATGATCTATTTCCTATTTGTCTTTTGAAATCTTTTATTGTCACTTTGGTTAAAGGAATAAGTATTTTTCCACAGCAAACTATGATCTTATCTGACCAGATGTTTTAAATTTTTTTGAAATTTTTGACAGACTTCCCAAATATCAAACTCCAATTAATGTTCTTTTGACCTCCAGCTAACTTTGGGGTGCTTCAAATCGCCCCTGGAGCATCCCAAAGAGAAATCTTAAGCTAATTGGGATCATTTGGTATGTTAAGTTACATGGGAAACATTGTCCAAACTCGCTGTTGCCTGTGTCAGATGGAATCATCAGGCTCTCTTCAATTTTATCGTAGCCACCAAACATGGATAAAGGAAAGGATTTGGGGTTCTTCTGCTGTCTAGTCTCTCACTCATCTCACCCAATGTCCAAATATATGCTATGAGAATTTCTCCATTTCCTGGCCCTCAAGTCTTGAACCCCATGCTACCTTCTATAATTCCCAACTCCAATTCTTCTAGGAGTTCCTTTGTACACCTCTGGGACACCCTTTACCTCAGGCATTGGCAGCCCGTACACTACTACAGACTACCTGTTGGGCTGGCTGCTTCAAGCAGCCCACATCCTAGGCTTTATAGATGGTCAATCTCAAGGAATACACGACAGCATAGGGAAACTTATTATAGGGCATAAACTTTATAGACAACAGATTCCCCTCAAGGAGAGTCCTGGCAATGCACTGGCAATGGTTCAAACGTTCTCCCCTCTACCCCAGACTTGCATAAGGGACTGGGTCAACCAAGTCCATCTGGTTAGGCAATGTGAGAATAGAGGACACTCAAAACCCCATTAAGTTTGAAGGGAATTCAGAGGACACTTCGAGCCCTTCAGGTTAAAGCCCCCTAAATGTTTCCAGGATGCTGGATTCCATTTCTAGGAGAGCTCTCTTGTTTTCAGTTGCAGGTTTCTCAACATGGGAGGATCCCCTTCTAAGCCAGAAGAAACACTCTGGAGTGTATCCTTAAAAATTGGAAATTTTAAAAAATAGATGGGCTGAAAAAGGAAAAAACTTAAATTTTACTGAAACACTGCTTGGCCTTTATATAGGCTGGGGGGATGGAAAACATGGCCTGAAAATGGGTCCCTAAATTATAATATCATCCTGCAATTGGATCTTTACTGTAGCAAGATGAGAAAATGGACTGAGGTTCCCTATGTTCAAGCCTTCATGGTCCTTCACCAAAATCCTGCGCTATGCAGCTTTGGTAATCAAAAGCCTAGGGAATCATAAAACAATCCCTTCTAAACTTTCCAACTCTCAGGGGGGAAACCATGCCTCCCCTGCCTCTCTGGAGCCACCTAGTTTTCCAGATTCCTCTAACTGATCCCAAACTCCACCTTCCTATGTCCCTTTATATCCTCCATTGCCCCAGGAGAGAGAGACTAGTCCCTCCAGGGTAACTTATAGTGGAACTTCTTATCACCCAGGATCAAGGAAAATATGCCCTCTTAGGGAAGTAGCAAATGGTGAAGGGGCAATCAGAGTACATGTGCCCTTCTCTTTAACCAATTTAGCCCAATGCAAAGACACTGGGTTGATTTTCTGAAGTTTGGTGAAGGATTTCAGGCCCTAGCTCTGTCCTTTGATTTAACTTGGAAGGATGTCCAAATAGTCCTATTTACCTGCTCTAGTCGTGAGGAAAAACAGAGAATTTGAGCAGCGGCCCAGGGGCACGGTGAACAGCTTGCCAGGGACCAACACCAACATTTTGTTATGGGTGGAAACACAGTCCCAAATCAGGAACCCTACTGGGGTTGTAATTCCCTGGAAGAAACAGAAGCCAGTAACCACATAATCCAATATGTATTAGAAGGGATGAGAAAGTGTATCAAAAAGCCAATTAACTATGAAAAGGTTAAAGGAGTGACCCAGAAGAAAAAGAAAATCCATCCCTCTTTTAGAGATGGCTTGTGGAGGCTTTTAGAAAATTTACTAACATTAATACCTCCACCCCTGAGGGTCAATCACTGCTGGGACAACATTTTATCAGCCAGTCTGCCCTTGATATTAGGTGGAAACTGGAAACTCCCAAAGTTACAATTAGGCCCTCAAACCCCTATGCTCCTAGGGGTGGCCTTTTGGGTATTTAATAATAGAGATCAAGCTGAGGAGGAAGAGAGAATCCAATGTGAAAACAGGCAGGCCAGGGCTCATGCTAAACTGATAGCCATTGCTGTCAGCCTTACCTTGCAACCTTAGGACAACCCAAGGGGGCCAAGAAGTTTTAACCATCTGTCTAGAGGTGAAACCAGTAAGGGGGAATGCTTCAAATGCAAGCCAACCAGCTACTGGGCTCGTTAATGCCAGAAAGAGCCCCCCTGGTCCATGCCCAACCACATCCCCTTGTGGTCAATCCTTATAATATATTAGTCCAGGTTCCTGGAGATGCCAAATGGTTTACTGTACTTGACCTCAAGGATGCCTTCTTTTGCATCCCAGTACATCCCTCATCTCAATACCTGTTTGCCTTCAAGTGGACTAACCCCCACTTGGGCCAAATGAAACAATATACCTGGAGAGTATTGCCTCAGGGGTTTTGGGACAGCCCACACTGTTTCACCCAGGCCCTAGGAAAATAACTAAGGGAAATACACCTAAAAGAAGGGGCTATTCTACATTATGTAGGTGATGTATCAATATGTAGCCCCACTATGGAAGACTCAGATCAAAATACCATTAAAGTCCCTAATTTCCTTGGGGCCCAGGGCTACATGTCTCCCCAAAATGCACAAATCTCAAAAAAAGTTAAATATCTGGGATATATTATAAACCCTGGAAGTAGACATTTATCTCCAGATTAAAAAACAAGCTATATTGGGCCTAAGCACCCTAAAGACAAAGAAACATCTCTGTACCTTCTTAGGCATGGCAGGATTTTGCAGAATTTGGATTCCAGGATTTGAACTAATGGCTAAATCCCTATATGAAGCCACTAAAGGCCCAGTTGCAGAACAATTACTTTGGACTGGGGGACAAGAAAAGGTGTTTAATACTATCAAACAGGCCCTCACCAGAGCTCCTGCTCTGGCTCTCCCCAATTTAAAAAAGTCATTCATCTTATATGTAGCTGAAAAACAGGGGACAGCTCTGGGGGGGTCCTTATACAGAAGCTAGGAGAAGTTCTTCCACCTATAGGCTATTTTTCCAAACAACTAGATTCTGTGGCCTGAGGTTGGCCTGGCTGCCTCCCAGTGGTAGCTACCACCACTTTATTAGTAGAAGAAGCTAAAAATCTTATCCTCGGATAGTCACTGGAATTCCAGACCCCTCATCAAGTACAAGGGATTCTGGAGATTAAAGGCTAGCACTGACTAACTGGAGGCTGTCTTACTAAATACCAGGCTTTTCTCCTTGACTCCCCAGAGGTAACCCTGAAAACTTGCCACACCCTTAACCTGGCTACACTGATGCCCACTGAAAGACCCAAACTAACACATTCCTGCCGTGAAACCCTTGACCAGGTTTATGCCTGTAGGCCTGATCTAACAGACCAGGCCATAGAAAACCCTGAAGAGGAATGGTTTACTGACGGCAGTAGTTTACAACTAACCACCAATCCTTGCTATTCAATATGGGTGGGGAAATTGAAAACTGGTTATCTAGTTTGTTCTCTTGCACCCCACAAGGAATAAAAAGCTTTCTGGCAGGAGGTTTTGCCCTTCATTTCTTATAACCCTTCTCTCTTCAGTTATACTGATTTATGCTATATTTTGTCTAGTACTCCATTGTCTTCCCCACTGTTGTAAATCTGTGACCAAGACTTTTCGGTCCAAGAAGGAGACCTGGGACAAACAGGTCCAGACCTTCCATTTTAAAAATAGAGAAACATGTTAAACTTTAACCCTGAGATTAACAAAAATACACACTGAAGCAGAATGGCTTCACAATTTTGACAAGGGTGATATTGCCTCTACTGTACGGTCAACAATTAAGGAAGCTCTCCCAAGGTTAACCTGGTTCCTTCCCTTTCTAGGTCTTTTAATGGCTATTGTTCTCCATTTTGGCCCCTGTTTGTTTAACCTTTTGGTTAAGTTTGTGTCTTCTAGGCTCTATCAGTTTCAAGTAAGGCTCATGATGGCCCAAGGAATTCATCCCATTCCAGTGGAAGATGGCTCAGGTCCCTATAGGTCCTTGGAACAGTCAGCAAGGGACTTCTACACCTCTAGGGTAGGCTAAGGTCTGTGGACCCCGTCCAACAGGAAGAAGTTTCAGAAGTGACCTTCTGCCCTTTACCCCTAAAGAATAAGGGGTGTAGAATCTCTCAATGGGGAATGAGACAGGCTAGGATCTGGAACTTGGGACCCTTTGCTGCAGTGCTTGCAACTGGACAAATGTCTCCTCAAGCAACAAAATACCAAGAAAGTATATGGGACTGAAAATAGCTGCAGGCATGTGCAGTTGAGGTGAATTATGGACAACAAGATACAAAAAGACCAAAAACCCAACTGCCACTTCTGAAGAGCTGGGAGCAAAATCAGGGTACTGCACATGCACCCTGCACATAGCACCATCAAAGGGTGGGTGAACTAGCTAAGCCACCCCTCCGGCCCAAACCCTGGACCCACCTCTACCCTCACTCCATATAAGGAACCAGTTTGCCTGCACTTTGGTGAGCGAGCAAGGGAACCTGTAACTTGTTTTCACTCCCTCCTGCTACAGCAGAAGCCCCAATAAAGCCTTGCCTGAATTTCTTGTCTGTCCTCTTATCAATTTCTATTGATTAAGGAAGGTCAAGAACCTTGGCCGGTAACAAGTATATTAAAAAGTTCCTCTAATCAACTCCAGTTCCCAGATGGGACTACTGTTAATAAAGCCACTTACTGTTAATAACATTTTAGGAATAGCACCAACTTGATTCTTACCAGCTGTACTAGTTTCCTCAGACTGCTATAAAAAAACTACCAAAAACAGGTGGCTTGAAACAACAGAAATATATTTTCCTATAGTTCTGAAGGCCAGAAGTCTGAAATCTAGGTGTCATCCAGGGCTGTTCTCCCACTGAAGGCACTAGGGCTCTTAATTTTATCATTTTCTTTCTACTGCTTACTTGAGATTTTATTTGCTCTTTTGTTTCTAGTTTCTTAAGGTGGAAGCTGAGACTATTGGTATAAGAACTCCTTTTCTAATATAGGGATTTTATGTGATAATTTTTTCTCTGAGGATTGCTGTAGAGTATCCCACAAATTTTACATTGTGTTTTTGGGTTTTTTTCGATTCAAAGTACTTTCTAATTTCTTCTTTGAGTTCTTTCACTCATGAGTCATTTAGAATTTGACTTTTTAAAAACTTTTTATGGGACTTCCCTGGTGGCACAATGGTTAAGAATCCACCTGCCAATGTAGGGGACATGAGTTCAATCCCTGGGCCGGGAAGATCCCACATGCCACATGCCACGGAGTAGCTAAGCCCGTGTGCCACAACTACTGAGCCTGCGACCTTAGAGCCCATGCTCCACAACAAAGAGAAGCCACCGCAATGAGAAGCCTGTGCGCTGCAATGAAGAGTAGCCCCCAGTCGCCGCAGCTAGAGAAAGCCCACGTGCAGCAAGGAAGACCCAACACAGCCAAAAAATAGTTACTTATAAAAATAAAAACTTTTTATTTTGATTTAATTTTAGGCTCACTTAGAAGTTGCAAAAATAATATAGAGAGTTCCTGTGTACCCTTCAGCCAGCTTCACAGAATTTTATCAAAACCAGGAAAGTGCTGTTATTACAACACCATTAACCATAGACTTTATTTGGATTTTACCAATTTTACAAGCACTCTTTTTGTGTCTATAAAATTTACTATATGTACAGATTTATTTGACCACCACCAAAATCAGGGCACAGAACTGCTCAATCATATCAAAGAAACTCCTTGTGCTGCCCCTTCATAGTCACACCCTCACCCTAACCCCTTCCAAACTTCTTTTGTTCTTGAACATGTTATATTTCTTCATCTATGCATTTGTTCTGGCTCTTTTAAATGTTCTTTAAATGCTCTTGACTAGCCTTCTGATTTCTGATGCTCATACAGTAGCCCTTTCTGGAATATAGCTTTAGTTATAGTGTAATATACTTTTCATAATTTTGTTAGTAAGGGTTTAAGGTCTTAGGTAATGCTTTGTGAGATTAATATTTGTACAATTTTTGCTTTGCTGTTAATGTAAAAGTATGTTTTTTGATTATATTTTCTATCTTGTTATTGCTGGTTCACAAAAAATTACTGGTCTTTCTAGCTCCTTTCTCTCTTTTTGGCTCATATTTCTTCAACTCTTATTTCTTTATTTCTCATTCTTCTCCCATACCCTTGTCAGAGGGAAAAATGTGTCTTTCCTTTACTCATGAAGAGCAGTTTTCTGATTTCTCCTGATACCTTCCACCTCCTGATATCAAGTCCTATAATGCCTCACCCAGCATTAGGAGGCTCTTGAAAGTAAATTCCCAAGGACTGATTTCTATCTGACAGAAATTCTTCCTATATTCCTAAAAATTTTTAATAAGATAGTTTTACCTGGAAACTAAATCAGAAAATGTATAATTATTAGAGCAGAGACTCTAATAATTAAAGAAATATATGAAACATCATTAACACTACCAGCTTAAAATGCTGTTGTTAGGCAGTAGTAGCTGAAAGTTTAAAGTTTACTATAGAAACTATTATAGTAGTGCATGAAATTCTTAGAACAGAATGATTATCTTCCAATTTTAAACTTAAAATTCAGAGGTGAAATTCTGTATTGTTTAAAAAATAAAATTGTAATGCACACTTCTAAAATAATAAAAATTTGTAATTAACTCAGGGGGTGGAAACATTTATTTTATTAGATATAATCAATTTAATTAGAAGAGCTCTTTTCAAAAGTTATGTTTTTAGTGAAGATAAGAATCCTTATTATGTTAATCCTCCATATGGAGAGACTGAAATAAATGATTCAGATAACAGGTAAAAAAAAAACCTTTGGGAGAAGACAACAAAGAAAAGGAATGCAGCTAAGAGAAATGATCAGATGCAAATAACCTTGGGGTTGGGGGTGAGAGAGGAGTGGTAGTGTAGAATTGAGGTAGATGGTCAAAGTGAACAGCCTAGTTTTCAGATTCAGGAACAGATCATATTAATAGCATTGAAAAAGATAAACTTTGGCAGACTGTGGCTAAAAATAGATTAAAGGTTTGTAGTAGCTACTTCCATCTGTATACGGCTTCATATGTCTCAACATATGCAAACTCTGTATAAAGGAGGCAGTTATGTTTAAAAACAAAGGATTTGGAATCAGATTACTTAGGTAGAGATTCCAGTTCTAACATTTAAGGCTAGTAATATCATGAGTGAGCAATCCAATCTCTTAAGATTTTCAGTGTCTACCTCTGTAAAATGTGTATAATAGTAGTACCTGCTTCAAGGGTTGTTTTGAGGATAAATTGGGATAATTCAACATAATGAAATAGCCCTCATTTAAGAATGCTAACTACTGTCATTATCAAATATATCCCACTTTAATGTTAGAAACTTTTTCACTTGAGGTAGAAATAAATTATCCCTGACTTTCCCAATTGGCTTATTTTTGTATCTCTGCCATTCCTGACCAGGGCAAGAAATAGATTAAAAAACCAACATCAACCAGGGCTGTGGTTAGGATACCATTTGGCATCTGCTTATGAACTCTGAGCTTATAAAACTGTGTCCTCCAAGCTGCAGGCTTCCCCTACATTTGCCAGTATATTATATTTGTCAGTATGACAGAGTGTCTGCCCCTACTTGCCCCCAGCTCTTGATTAGCCTTCTGATTTCTGATGCTGATACAGTAGCCCTTCCTTGAATTTAAGCCTGCTTTACTAGTACTCAACAACCTACAGAGCCGATGCTAGCCCTTTCTCTGTAGGAACAGAACATGTACCTCTTGATTAGTTTCTAACCCTTCGTCAGCTAGATCACTGTTCTCCTAATATAGAATTTCAGTTCTTCCTAGATTATCTTGCTGTTATACCTTAACAGATAGGTCAGAAGCCCCTTGGTACTGATTTGATTTGGAACAAGCTTCAGTTTTCCCTGACCATTTGGACAGTGTTAACCTATATTGCAGGAGCCTACCCTATGCTCATATCAATTCGCCTATTTATTCTTACTTCTGATACTCCACCTTTACCTTTCAAAATAATTAGTATTTCTCAAGATGCATCAATGCCAAGCTAGTCTGAAATGTGGTATAGAAAACATGGAGATGCTTCATAAAGTAAGAAATTGGGATTTGGATGTAACATGGCTCAATGTTATTAACTGTCCTACTTATTTATTTCACAGGTTTACTGCAAAATGCAAGTCTATACACAAAGCATATTTTTACATGTAAATTATAATACTGTAATGATAATGGACAGAAGTTCCTTTTTTGTTTCCAGCTCTCCCTTCCTCTGCCTTTCTTGTCATGTCTTTGTTTCCCTGATATGGCTACCTCATTACATTTTTTTCTCCCTTTTTCCTCTTTCTTTCTTACCTTCCACTCCCTTCACCCCTCATGTCATTTATACTTTTTAAATTTTCATCCAATAGGCTCCTATTTCTTTGGGGAGCAGGGAGATGTTAGTGCCTCTCTCAGATGGGCTTTTACACTATCTCCTATTGTACCTGATGATGAATTTCTGTGCCATTCCTGGAGAACTTGCACATGATGGGATGGGACAAGTCAAGGCTTGGGACATAGTGGGTGTATTCATACAATGGAAATAAATGCAAATCTAAAAAGAGTGAAACTTATTTTTATATGTTGATATAGAAAAATCTCCAAAGTAGATTATCAAGGTAAAAACAAAATACAGAAAAATGTATATAGAATTATTCAATTTATGTTTTAAAAAAAGTGATATACATGCCTCATGTATTACCTTTGTTGTAGGGAAGGCTAAACAAATTGACACCATTTATAGTCTTTTAAAAGAGTCAAGGTTATTTGGCTCAGCAATTCAACTTTTATTAATAAATATTTTATACTGAAGAAATAAATTTCATATAATTATTACAATATACTTGTTATAATATTTTAATAGCAAAAAAATGGAAATAATTCCAACATTAAGAAATTAGGCAAATAAATCAAGGAATATCCACAATCAGACATAAAGTACAGATACTAAAGTTAAATTTCTGAACTCTATTTAATGACATGGGAAATGTAATAACAAATGTTTAAACAAAAAATCAAGTTACAAAACAAATTTTACAGAAGGATCTTAATTTTGCTAATGTGTAAGACACATTTGCATAGACAAATAATGAAGGAAATACATGAAAGTGTTTGGAGTGGATATCACTGAGTAATGAGATTAAGGTGGTTTATGTTGTCTTCTCTGTCCTTTCTCCATTATCTAAATGTTAAAATATGAAAACACATTCTTCTATAATAATAAATTAGAAAACGTTATTAAAATAAAAAAACAATTTTCCAAAAATTCAGTTCAGTTGAGCTTGGTTCCTTAGAAGTTTCACTTTTCTTATTTTTTAATACGTGGCTGGTTTCCATATCTTAAAGTAAATATATCTTCTCTTTTTAAAATCTTTATTTTATATTGGAGCAATAGTTGATTAACAATGTTGTGTTAGTTTCAGGTGTACAGCAAAGTGATTCAGTTATACATATACATGTATCTATTCTTTTTCAAATTCTTTTCCCATTTAGGTTATTACAGAATACTGAGTAGAGTTTCCTGCTGCTATACAGTAGGTCCTTGTTGTTTATCTATTTTAAATATACCAGTGTGTGCATGTGAATCCCAAACTCTCAATCTATCCCTCCCTCAACCTGCTCCTCCCCTCCGGTAACCTTAAGTTTGCTCTCTGTTAGTTTTTTTTTTGTTTTGTAAATAAGTTCATTTGTATCATTTTTTTAGATTCCACATATAAGTGACATCATATGATATTTGTCTTTGTCTGTCTGACTTACTTCACTTAGTATGATAATCTCCAGGTCCATCCATGTTGTTGCAGATGTCATTGTTCCATTCTTTTTAATGGCTGAGTAATAGTCCACTGTGTAGATATATATACCACATCTTCTTTATACATTCCTCTGTTGATGGCCAATTAGTTTGCCTCCACGTATTGGCTGTTGTAAATAGTACTGAAATGAACACTGGGGTGCATGTAGATTTTTGAATAAATATTTCCTCTGCACGTATGCTCAGGAGTGGGATTGCAGGATCATATGTTAGCTCTACTTTTAGTTTTAAAGGAAACTCCATACTGTTCTCCAGAGTGTTTATACCAGTTTATATTCCCACCAACAGTGTCGGAGGGTTGCCTTTTACCCACACCCTCTCACGTATTTATTGTTTGTAGATTTTTTGTTGATGGCCATTCTGACCAGTGTGAGGTGATACCTCGTTGTAGTTTTGATTTGCATTTCTCTAATAACTAGTGATGGTGAGCATCTTTTCTTGTGCTTTTTAGCCATCTGTATGTCTTCTTTGGAGAAATGTCAATTTATATCTTTTGCTCATTTTTTGATGAGTTGGTTGTTTTTAGATATTGAGCTGCATGAGCTGTTTGTATAATTTGGAGATTAATCCCTTGTCAGTTGTTTCATTTACAAATATTTTCTCTCATTCTGAGGGTTGTCTTTTCATTTTGTTTATGGTTTCCTTTGCTGTGCAAAATTTCCTCTATGCCCACTTTCTGGAGAGTTTTTTTTTTTATCATAAACGGGTATAAAAGATTTTTCTGCATCTATCGAGATGATCATATGGTTTTAATTCTTCAATTTCTCGATGTGGTGTATCACAGTGATTGATTTGTGGATATTGAAACATCCTTGCAACACTGGGACAAATCCCACTTGATCTTGGGTTATGTTCCTTTAAATGTATTGTTGGATTTGGATTGCTAGTATTTTGCTGAGGATTTTTGTGTCTTTGTCCATCAGTGATATTGGCAGGTAATTTTCTTTTTTTGTGGTATCTTTGTCTGGTTTTGGTATCAGGGTGATGATGGCATCATAGAATGAGTTTGGGAGTATTCCTTCCTCTGCAATTTTTTGGAAGAGTTTCAGAAAGGTAGGTGTTAACTCTTCTCTAAATGTTTGATAGAATTCACCTGTGAAGCCATCTGGTCCTGAACTTTTGTTTGCTGGGGATTTTTAAATCAGTTTCAATTTCAGTACTTGTGATTGGTCAGTTTATATTTTCTATTTCTTCTTGTTTCAGTCTTGGGAGATTGTACCTTTCTAAGAATTTGTCCATTCTTCCAGTTTGTCCACTTTATTGGTATACGGTTGCTTGTAGTAGTTTCTAATGATCCTTTGTATTTCTGTGGTGGCTGTCGTACCTTCTCCTTTTTCATTTCCAATTTTATTGATCTGTTCTCTCTCTTTTTTCTTGATAATTCTGGCTAAAGGTTTATCAATTTTGTTTATCTTTTCAAAGAACCACTTTTAGTTTCATTGATCTTTGCTACTGTTTTCTTTGTCTCTATTTCCTTTATTTCTGCTCTGACGTTTATGATTTCTTTCCTTCTACTAACTTTAGGTTCTGTTTGTTCTTCTTTCTCTAGCTGATTTACGTGTAAGGTTAGGTTGTTTATATGAGATTTTTCTTGTTTCCTGAGGTAAGATTGTATTGCTATAAAATACCCTCTTAGAACTGTTTTTGCCATGTCGCATAGGTTTTGGATCATCTGGCTTTCATTTTCATGTGTCTCTAGATATTTTTTTATTTCCTCTTTGATTTCTTCAGTTATCCATTCATTGTTTACTAGCATATTGTTTAGCCTCCACGTATTTGTGTTTTTTATAGTTTTTTTTCTCGTAGTTGATTTTTAATCGCATAGCATTGTGGTTGGAAATCATGCTTGATATCATGTCAATTAAAAAAAAAATTACCGAGGCTCACTTTGTGGCCCATCATACAATCAACTCTGGAGAATGTTCCATGTGCACTTGAGAAGAAGGTGTATTCTGCTGCTCTTGGATGGAATGCTCTCTAAATATTAAGTCCATCTGGTCTAATGTGTCATTTAAGGCCTGTGTTTCTTTACTGATTTTCTGTCTGGATGATCTGTCCATTGATGAAAGTGGGGTGTCAAAGTCTCACACTATTACTGTGTAACTGTCAATTTCTCCTTTTATGGCTGTTAGTATTTGCCTTATATATTGGGGTGGTCCTATGCTGGGTGCATACATATTTACAATTGTTATATCTTCTTCTTGGATTGATCCCTTGATCATTATGTAGTATCTTTCTTTGTCTCTTGTAATAGTCTTTATTTTAAAGTCTATTTGTCTGATATGAGTATTGTTATCCATCTTTCTTTTGACTTCCATTTGCATGGAGTATCTTTTTCCATCCCCTCACTTTCAGTCTGTATGTGTCCCTAGATCTTAAGTGGGTCTCTTGTAGTCTATGTCTTTGGTTGGAGCATTTAATTCATTTACATTTAAAGTAATTATTAATATGTATGTTCATAATGCCATGTCGTTAATTGTTTTGGATTTGTTTTTGTAGGTCTTTATTCTTCCCTTTCTCTTTTGTTCTCTTCTCTTGTGATTTGATGACTAACTTTCATGTTGTGTTTGGATTCCTTTTTCTTTTTGGTGTGTGTAGCTACTGTAGATTTTTGGGTTGCAGTTACCATGAGGTTTTGATATAGCAGTCTATATATAAAGAAGATTGTTTTAGGTTGCAGGTCTTCTAATTTCAAATGCAATTCCAATATCCTGCATTGGTGCTCTCCTCTTCTCACAATTGTTTGTTTTGATATAATATTTGTGTTCAGTTGATTTTCTATATTTACTTTATTTTTAATTAATTAATTAATTAATTAATTATTTTTTATAGAACATTCTTTTTTAAATTTTTTTTAACATCTTTATTGGAGTATAATTGCTTTACTACATTTACTTTATATTTGCCTTTACTGGTGAGCTTTTCCATTCATAATTTTCTTGTTTCTAGTAGCAGCCTTTTCTTTTCCACTTAGAGAAGTTCCTTTAGCATTTGTTGTAGAGCTGGTTGGGTGGTGCTGAATTCTCTTAGCTTTAGCTGTCTGTAAAGCTTTTGATTTCTCTGTTGAATCCAAATGAGAGTCTTGCTGGGTTGGTTGCAGGTTCTTTCCTTTCATCACTTTATATCATGCCACTCCCTTCTGGCCTGCAGAGTTTCTGCTGAGAAATTGGCTGATAACCTTATGGGAGTTCGCTTGTATGTTATTTGTTGCTTTTCCCTTGTTGCTTTTAATATTTTTTCTTTGTCTTTAACTTTTGTTAATTTGATTACTATGTGTCTCAGCGTGTTCCTCCTTGGGTTTATTCTGCCTGGGACTCTTTGTGCTTCCTGGACTTGGGTGACTGTTTCCTTTCCCATGTTAGGGAATTTTTCAGCTATTATATTTTAGCTGTCTGTAAAGCTTTTGATTTCTCTGTTGAATCCAAATGAGAGTCTTGCTGGGTTGGTTGCAGGTTCTTTCCTTTCATCACTTTATATCATGCCACTCCCTTCTGGCCTGCAGAGTTTCTGCTGAGAAATTGGCTGATAACCTTATGGGAGTTCGCTTGTATGTTATTTGTTGCTTTTCCCTTGTTGCTTTTAATATTTTTTCTTTGTCTTTAACTTTTGTTAATTTGATTACTATGTGTCTCAGCGTGTTCCTCCTTGGGTTTATTCTGCCTGGGACTCTTTGTGCTTCCTGGGCTTGGGTGACTGTTTCCTTTCCCATGTTAGGGAATTTTTCAGCTATTATATCTTCTAGTGTTTTCTCAGGTCCTTTCTCTCTTTCTTCTCCTTCTGGGACCCCTATAATGCAAATGTTGATGCATTTAATGTTATACCAGAGGTCTCTTAGACTACCTTAATTTCTTTCAATTCTTTTTTCTTTATTCTAAATAATTCCATGGCAATTATTTCCACCATTCTGTCTTCCAGCTCACTTATCTGTTCTTCTACCTCAGATCTGTTTCTGTTCTGCAGACTGCTGGATTGTAGTTCTTCTTGCTTCTGCTCTCTGCCCTTTGGTGGATGAGGCTAAGAGGCTTGTGCAGGCTTCCTGGTGGGAGTGTCTGGTTCCTGCTCACTGGTGTGTGGAGCTGGGTCTTATACCTCTGGTGGGCAGGGCTGTGCTCAGCCTCTATGCTGAAGGGTGAGGCAGTGTTCCCACCCTGTTGGTGGTTTGGCCTGAGGCATACCAGCACTGGAGCCTACAGGCTGTTGGGTGGGACTAGGTCTTGGGAAGGAAATGGCTGCCTCCAGGAGGGCTGATGTCAATGAATACTCACCAGAGCTGCTGCTGCCAGTGTCTTTGTCCCCACAGTGAGCCACAGCCACTCCTCGCCTCTGCAGGAGGCCCTCCAATACTAGCAAGGAGGTCTGGCCCAGTCTCTTATGAAGTCATTGCTTTTCCCCCTGGGTCCTTGTGCACATAGGACCTTGTGAAGGTCCTCCAAGAGCAAAGTTTCTGTTTCCCTCAGTCCTATGGTATTCCTGTGATCAAAACCCACTGGCCTTCAAAGCCAGATTCTCTGGGGGCTCCTTCTCCCATGGCCAGACCCCCAGGCTGGGAAGCCTGATGTGGGGCTCGGGACTTTCACTCCTGTGGGATAACTTCTGTGGTATAATTATTTTCCAGATTTTGGGTTGCCCACCTGGCGGGAATGGGATTTGATTTTATCATGGTTGCATCCCTCCTACTATCTCATTGTGGCTTCTTTTTTGTATTTGAGTGTTAGGGTATCTTTTTTGGAAGGTCCCAGCATTTTTTTTTTTTTCTTTCAGTAGTTGTTCAGCAGTTAGTTTTTTTTTAATTCTTTTTTTTTTTTTTTTTTTTGTGGCTGTGTTGGGTCTTTGTTGCTGCACCCAGGCTTTCTTTAGTTGCAGCGAGCAGGGGCTACTCTTTGTTTCGGTGAATGGGCTTATTGTGGTGGCTTCTCTTGTTGCAGAGCATGGGCTCTAGGTGCACAGGCTTCAGTAGTTGTGGCACACAGGCTCAGTAGTTGCGGCATGCAGGCTCAGTAGTTGTGACGCATGGGCTTAGTTGCTGTGCGACATGTGGGATCTTCCCGGAACAGGGATGGAACCCATGTGCCCTGCATTGGCAGGCAGATTCTTAACCACTGCACCAGCTGAGAAG
>NC_041228.1:45551721-45594838 GCF_002837175.3 Physeter macrocephalus
CACGGGCCCAGCTGCTCCGCGGCATGTGGGATCCTCCCAGACCGGGGCGCGAACCCGGTTCCCCTGCATCGGCAGGCGGACGCGCAACCACTGCGCCACCAGGGAAGCCCCAGCAGTTAGTTTTGATTTTGGTGTTTTTGTAAGAATCGGTGAACTTGTTTCTGTCTAGTCCACCATCTTGCCAGCCAGTATATATTTTCTTAAATTAACTCTACCTATCTAGCTATTTCACTATCTATCATCTATCTGACCACTTGTCTGTCTCTCTATCTTCCATTTACATATGTCTGCCTATCTGTCCTTCTGTTATCTGTCTTTACTCAGCTGAGTTTTCTAAAGAATTTTGTTGTATGTTTTCTCTTGCTTAGTTAATAACTCTTATGGTAATAAATGGCTGCTGCTAGGCTTGTTGAGTAGACTTGGTATGTTCTTCATAGAGATATAACTTTTCCAATTACAAGAGTATCATTACACTAATTCCTTACCTCTCCAAGTATAAACTTGTTTAGAGCATGTTTTGTTTAAAAGTAGGCCCATTCTTAAATGTTTTTGAGTAATGATGCATTAAAAGGCACATTTAGCTTAGAAATTACACAGCAAATTTGCAAAAGACAAGCATGCAACTACCTGCTCTAAGAAGTTCTTTTCCCTATATGTAGTTCATATTTGTTCAAATTAAACATGGAAGTTAAATTCAGTCAAATAAATCCTTCTAGTCATCCAGATTGGTGTAAGTAAAAACCTTTTGGATAAGAAGATACCTGTTAGTCAAAGGAGCAATCATATCTTTTTGAAAGAGATAAGGTTAGTAATCAAATTATTGGTATCAACAACAATAATTTTACTGCAGTCTGTGCTTACAATTCATTTTTCTTCCCTAAATATTCCTTCATTCCACTACTGGCTATATAATACATATAGGTCCATTCTATTCATTGTTCTTTTCCATATTAGTAATAGGAATTTTAGCTGAGGCTGAGTACATTATTTTCTAAGGTGTGATTGCTTAAGAATTAAATGTTCCCTTAACTGTGTTTCCATGGTGTTTTTTTCATGTATCCATCAGTGCAGAAATATTTAATTTTTAAAGTATATGTCACACTAGACTGTAAACTTCTCATAATTAGAACTCATGCTCTATCCATTTTCATGTACCCACACTAATGATAGTGCTTGGTACTAAGTAAGCAATCAATAAGTGATTTTTATAAATGTAGAAAAGCGTAGATGATAACAATAGCTTCTAGGAGAAAACAAACAAACCACATGGTTGAATTTGAAACTCTCTCTAATATTATTTTTAATGAAAGAATTTCTAATATTTCTAATATTTTAAAATTGTATATTGTTATACTGATCCTGCAAATATAATATTCATTTATGTTTCTGATCCTCTGGTTCATTTGAAATAGGAGAAAACAAAATGGAGGAAATATTATTTAGAGTTTATATGTTTTCTTTTAATAAATGTTTCCTAAATGGAAATTTATACTATTATCTTCAAGAGAGATTTTAAAACTTTAAGAAACCAAAAGTAAATCATATGTAAGCAGAGATATTTCTTGTATCAGCCCAACCAAAAGTTACCTATTTATCTCTAATTATAACTCTGAATTGGAGTTAATGTTGTTTCTATCAAGGGGTTATTTCTTGTGCAATATTCTGACTTTTGTTTGTATATATTTTACGTTCTGCTAGATTTTTTTAAACTTATGTTAACCAACTCATAGTAATTAGGGAAAAATATGAAGAAGTAAAGAAGTGAGATTTTTGTCTGAAAAAATTTCTACACTGAGTGGTCCATGACTAGACACCATTTCAGAGTCAGGAAGAGATCATGGAGAAGGCTTTGCATTATGGTGTGTTGAAATTCTCCTGTGAGATGTAGAATAATGGCCCACCAAAGATGTCCGCCCATATAATAAACCCTGGAACCTATGAATATATTACCCTACATGACTATTGGGACTTTATAGATATGATCAAATTAAGGATACTGAGATGGAAAGGTTATCCTTTATTAGCCATGTGAATAATCACAAGGGTCCTTGTAAGTGAAAGAAGGCAGGGGAGTCAGGGACAGATTTGAAGATGATGGCTTTGAAGATGGAAGAAAGGAACACAAGAGAGGAACGCTGGTGGTCTCTTAAAGCTGGAAAAGGTAAGAAACTGGATTCTCCCCTGGAGCCTTCACAAAGTAATGCAGTATTGCTGACATCTTTATTTTAGCCTAGTGAAAGCCATTTTATACTTCATGCAGGCAGCTTTTGTGATGAGTTTAGATAGCTTGACTTGTTATTGTTGACTAGCATGGACAGGGTGATCAGTGAGAATATGTGACAAGTGAGGTCAATGACAAACTGACCAGCCAGACAAGGCAGGATCCCTCTGAAAGACTGAGTGACCTGAAGCATAACCTTAAGAGTTAGATAACCAAAAGGGAGAGTAGTCTTGAGAGTGAATGAGGCATGAGAGGGACAAAGCAAGAAATGGCACATTGTTCTCTCATGCATCCTATATTCTGGGTGTAACCAAATTGAGAAAGAATGAGGATAGGAGTTCTACCAGCAAAAGAAGACAGTTTGATATTTCATGGGCTCTAAATTACAGAGAATATAAAGAAAGATCATATACAGAGACAGCTTATAGTGGAAAATTAGACAACCATTAAACATATTTTCAACACAAACAAAATCAAAAGACAAACAATAAGCTAGGAAAAATATATACTGTATTTACTACGTGTCTAACTTTTAAAAGTTGTCCGGTACTCAAGGATGGGTATGTTATTCAGGCTGTTGCAATAGGAAGAATAACCAAAGGGAGTGTTTCCTGGAAAATGGGAAACAAGAGGGGTTTTATATGGCAAAGAAACAAAAGTAGCAGAGCTCCAGTTGCAATTCTGGTGACCAATCAGGCAGGTGTGGTAGTCTTTCAGAAAATGTGTGTGTGTGTGTGCATGCACACGCGTGTGTGCATGTGTGTGGATGCATGAGAGCATTTGGCCATTTTCAGTCCATTGTGTCCTGTTCTTGGAATTGTCAACTCAAAGAAAGAATTTAGAGGAATGGATTAGTCTCTCAGTATAAGGGAGCATGGATGTCAGTATACATTCAGAGAAGAAAATTTTACATTTCTTCACACAGACAAAAGATAAATATATTTACTATATGAAGATAAATTCTTTATAACTCTTTAATATATATGTCTTTATTAATTAGGAAAAACACCTCCTGCTGTAATAAATAAACTCTGAAATTTCAGAGGCTTAACAGAATGAAGTATAGTTCTTGCTCATAAAACACTGCAAAACTGGTGTTCTTTGTGGGCAATTCTCCTATATGCAGTGATGTAGTATCTCAAGATCCTTCCCTCCTTTTGCCATTTTCAACATGTAACTCCCCCAGTCTCCTTGGGAGTCATCTCCTACATTCTATCTTAGAGGGGAAAAGAGCATGGAGGATGATGTAAGGGAGGTTTTTATGGCCTGGTCTAAAAGTAGTCTATAACACTTCTACCAACCTTCCATTGGCCAAAATTAGGACATATGAAGACGTCTAAATGCAAAGATGGCTGAGAAATATAGTTTAGCTGGATTCCCAGGAGGAAAAGGGAATGGGTTTTATCAATCAATCAATAAAATGTATATTAAACTTATAAATAAAACTATAAATGATAACAAAAAGATGAACTCCCCAGTGGAAAAATGTCCAATACCAGTGATCAAAAATAATATTCAGAATCATCAAGAATAAAGTAAATTATAAAAATAACATATTTCCTATTAAACTATTCACAGTAAAAATAATGTTATTTTCCTTGGCTGCTGAAAAATGTAGTGTCAGACACCAAAAGTGAGGGTAAAAAATTGTTCTCAGGTTCTAAAGAGCAACTGACAATATATATCCAAAGATTTTTTTTTTTTTTTTTTTGGTACGCGGGCCTCTCACTGTTGTGGTCTCTCCCGTTGCGGAGCACAGGCTCCGGACGTGCAGGCTCAGCGGCCATGGCTCACGGGCCCAGCCGCTCCGCGGCATGTGGGATCTTCCCGGACCGGGGCATGAACCCGTGTCCCCTGCATCGGCAGGCGGACTCTCAACCACTGCGCCACCGGGGAAGCCCTATTCAAAGATTTTAAAATGTGCATAGTCTTTGAGGACTTCTCTGGTGGTCCAGTGGCTAAGACTCCATGCTCCCAATACAGGGGGCCCAGGTTCGACCCTTGGTCAGGGAACTAGATCCCACATGCTGCAACCAAGAGTTTGCATGCCACAACTAAAGATCCCACATGCCTCAATGAAGATCTTGCATGCGGCAATGAAGATCTCGTGTGCCGCAAAGAAGACCTGGCACAGCCAAATAAATAAATAAATAAATAAATATTTTAAAAATAAAATAAAATGTGCATATCCTTTGATCCAGCCTACCACTTCAAAACCTTTATCAGGAATAAATAATCAGAAAAGTGTTCTAAGATAGATTGATGTCATCCTTAACTTCTGTTTTTTATAAACTATGTGAAATCCATAAGGAAATCATGCTAGATTTACTTTCACAAGATATCCAGAATCTGATCCCCTTTTTTCCACCTCCACTGCTTCTGTCTTTCTTACCTATAGTCCAATTTTACCATAGTAGCCCTTGTGATCCTTTTAAAGTCTATGTTGGGACTTCGCTGGTGGTGCAGTGGTTAAAACTCTGCACTCCCAATGCAGAGGGCCTGGGTTCAATCCCTGGTGGGGAACTAGTTCCCACATGCATGTCACAACTAAGAGTTCGCATACCACAACTGAGGAGCCCACGTGCCACAACTAAGGAGATGGCAAGCCGCAACAAAGGAGCCATCGAGCCACAACTAAGGAGCTTGCCTACCACAACTAAGACCTGGCACAACCAAATAAAAATAAATAAATAAATAAATAAATATTAAAAAAAATAAAGTCTATGTCATATTGTTAGCACAAGTTCGTGTGCCCAATGCACAGTGAGGCCAAACAAACCAAAATGTTGGAGTTTGGAGCAAAGAAAGGTTTATTGCAGGGCCGTGTAAGGAGACAGGTGGCTCCTGCCCTAAAAAAGCCCTGAGCTCCCCCCAAATTTTGGAAAAGCATTTTTAAAAGCCAGGTGAGGGAGGTGGTTGCAGGGTATGTGATCAGCTTGTGCACAA
This sequence comes from Physeter macrocephalus, assembly GCF_002837175.3. Taxonomy (NCBI): domain Eukaryota; kingdom Metazoa; phylum Chordata; class Mammalia; order Artiodactyla; family Physeteridae; genus Physeter; species Physeter macrocephalus. Next base: position 45,556,889 of record NC_041228.1, read on the forward strand.
GTCTCTGATTGGCTGATGGTGAGGGAACAGGGTGGTGTCACACGGGTTAACATTATCAATCTTTTGGTTCCAAGAGGCCTGGAGCTATGTGCTCATGGTCATCAAGTAATTAATATCTTTTATTTGGTGGAGGGTTTCACATCTGTAAAACAACTCAGGAAATGAGCATCAAATACTGTTATCTAGGTACTTCAGAGAGGAGCTAAAGCAGAGGATATGGGGGAAGGTCTGTCTTGGGAAGGCCTTATAGGGTCCTGCTCCTTTACAATATCATTACTCCTCTGCTCAAAAGCCAACAAGAGTTCCAAAGTTTTCTCAACTCAGAAGATATACCAAACTGGCCTCATACGATCTGCCCCATCTGGGTACATGCCAAACTTCTCTGATCTCATCTTTTACTCCCCCACCCCCCACCCCCAACCCCCCAGCTCAGTTTGCTCAGGCTTCCTTGCTCTTCCTGCATATACCAAGCATGCTCCCTTCTCAGGGCCTTGCTGTTCACTGTCCACATACCTGTTTAAATGTCAGTGAAGCCTATCCTAGCTCCTCCATGTAAAAAAGCAATGTGCTTCCTCCACCCATCTTTGTCATTTTCCCTTACCCTGCTTTATTTTTTTTATAACATTATCACCATCTGATATATTATATATCCTTGTCAAACTGTTACCTATATTTTTCATTATAATGAGGTCAGGAATATTGTAACTCCTTAAACAGTGCCTGGCACATAGAAGGTGCCTAATAAACATTTGCTGAATGAATGAATAGAAAAATACTGCAACAATTCTGAAAAATTAAAAAATAGAGGACTGGTTAAATAAACTGGAATGTTGCATTTAAGTATCAGGCAGATAGACCCTTCAAAAGCCTAGAAGTAGAAATGAAAAAAGCCTAGAAGTGTGGAAATGAAAACTAGAATATGGTTCTGTATCTCACAGGAGGAAATGCTGGGAATACCAACTTCTAAAGAGGTAATAGGTATTTTTCTTACCCAACTGTTTTCTGAAACCATAGGAAAAGTAGGTTTCTTATCATAAAATGTATTTTTACATTAATCAACTGCTTCTATGGTCTCAAATAGGTTTATCTGTGAAATGTGTGTATGTGTACCTCCAAGGGCTAAAAGGATTTTTAAAAAGCAATCTTATTCTATGTAGATTGTATTAGCTCAAGCTGCCATAACAAAATGCCACAGATGGTTTAAACAGCAGAAGTTTATTTCCTCACAGTTCTGAAGGCTGGAAGTCTAAGACCAAAGGCTCAGTTTCTGGTGAGGACTCTCTTCCTGGCTTGCAGATGGCTGTCTTCTCATTGTATCCTCACATGGTCTTTCCTCAGTGCAGATTCATGGAGAGAAAGAGAGAGACAGAGAGAGAAAGAGAAAGAAAGAAAGAGGGAGCGAGCTAGCTCTCTGGTGGCTCTTCTTATAAGGACATGAATGTCATTGGATTAGGGTCCCACCAATAGGACTTCATTTAACCTCAATTACCTCTTTTAAAAAAAAAAATATTTATTTATTTGGCTGCGCCAGGTCTTAGTTGTGGTACATGGGATCTTCCTTGCTGCATGAGGGATCTTTGTTGTAGCAACTTTTAGTTGCGGCACGTGGAATCTTTTAGTTGCGACATGCAGAATCTTTAGTTGTGGCATGTGGGATTAGTTCCCTGACCAGGGATTGAACCTGGGCCCCCTGCACTGGATATGCAGAGTCTTAGCCACTGGACTAACAGGGAAGTCCTAACCTCAATTACCTCTTAAATGCCCTGTCATCTTTGTAGCCCCAGCATTTAGTACCAAATTCTTATATTTATTAATCAAAAATATTTGAATGAAGGAAAAGCTTGAATTTGAGGCAACAGTCATATATATTTCTACATTTATCCATATCTATCTATCGATCTAATTATCTATCTATCTCTACAAGTTATTAAACAAATAGAACTTAGCAAGGTACAGATAAGAAACAATTATAGTTTCCTACAAATACTGCCCCTAATAGAGCCATTTTAAATTCTCACTTGCTTCCTGTAACAGATATCTTATCACATCATCACATCTTGGGTAGATTCTATAACTTCCTTGTCAATTTCAGTGATTAAAAATCCATCCAGTCTAAAACTCCAATTTCATATGCAAATCAAAGATTTCCTCTTTTCTGTCATATGCTAGTATTGTGGCTTGAAGGACCTGAATTGGGGAGAGGGTATGGTCTTCCTTTTGCCTCTTTCCCATTTTCCACCTTGGGGGAAAGAATGTAGTTTACCTCTGGGCTTCAGGTCCTTCCTCCCGTTTCTAGTTTCTACCTCCTCCAAGAAGTGGACACAGGGAGGAGTTGGAGGGAGTCAATGGGCTGTCATAGTCTTCCTTGTGTTCTTTGATACTAATTCTTGGGCCAACACTGACTGGCCATTGAAAATACTCTCTCCACAGCAGGCACTCAAATACTGGATTTCTAGAGGAGGCACAAATGTGAGTTCTTTAGGGCCTTTCCAATCTATGGTGTCCTGCTTAACTTCTTCCAGTCCTCCTCAGCTCTTGTACTCAGTGGAATACCCCATGGGCTCTGGTTGCTGGTGTTTTTTCACCCAGCAGTTAGCTTCTTTTTTTGCTGCCATCATGATGGCACAAGCCCAGCTAATTTTTGTGGTGCTACTTTGGCCTACAAGAAATTCACATTCTCATCAAAGCAGAAGTGATAGCTGAGCTACACCACAGGCCTTTCTGTTTGCCCTGCCATAATTCACGAATTCTTTTCTTCCTGTTCACACAGACTTTGGGAAGAGCAGGTAGTCTGTGTCCTAATTTGAAAATGAGGTGTTAGTTTTCCTTTTACGCAGATACAACCAAACTTTGCAAATTATTCTTAGAGCACTTCTCACTTGACTTTTCAGAAAAGGGCAGGGAGAAGCCACAGAAGAACTCCCTAAGCCAACAATTCATGACTTCAATAATTTCCATTTTCTTCCTTCTCATTCTCCTGTTTATATGGATTGGGGAAATTGTGGTTATTGAGGGGCCAGTTCTGCTGATTTAGTATGTGGAGATACTTACTGCTTTTTTTTGGCTTCAGTTTTGGACCCTAACTATCAGTTTTGGATCAACAAGAAAAGTTCCACACAACTTCAAGTCAAATTTTGTCTATGGAACTTTGCATTTCACTCTGTTCTGTTGGGGTGTGCTTATAGAGCTTGGACCTTATTTTACTCTTATTAGCATCCTGTGAGATATAGGACAGCTATCCCCCATTTTGCTGATGAAATTGAGACAATAAGAGGCAATCTAGGACCAATTAATTAAAAAAAAACAACTCTTCTATGACTATAGTCAAGACTTCAACCCTCCTCTATTGTTTTTGCAAAATGTTGCACTTTTTCAACTTCAGAACATGGCCTTATTTTCTCAGAGTTATAATTCTGTTTGCTGGAGAAGTAAACAAAATCCCTCAGAGCTGAAGGTAAACCTATTTACCCTAGTCTTAGCAGAGTGTGTACCCATCCTTCAAGTTTTCCTCACTTAAGAACCAGTTTCTTGCTTTTTCAGGGTATGCATATAACGAAGGGGCATTCATATTTCATCCTTCATGTGAAATCAAAATCCCTATTTCCTCAAAGTCCTTTTTACTGGGCATTTCCAAAAGCCTTAGGAACATTCATGCATATATTTTTTATTCTTTTGGCCACGCCACGTGGCATGTGGGATATTAGTTCCCCTACCAGGGATTGAACCTGTGTCCCCTGCATTGGCAGCCCTGAGTCTTAATCACTGGACTGCCAAGGAAGTCCCCATTCATGCATAAATACAACTCCCTCAGGCCTGCTGAGATACCCTAGAGTTCTTGCATTAAGCATACAGACTACACACCTGAGATGTACTATATAATAACTGTAAGGTGAATGTAGATGAATTAATGAGTTAAAAATACAAACATGTCTGGCCCATTGTGCTTCTAGCTTAGTTCAGTGATGCCTGTCCCCTGGTTTTCCTTCCAATAGAGCTAAAAGGGGAGAATGATAAAAAAGCTTATGTTTATGGCAAGTCTATATGCCAGTCACTGATAGTTACATTCCATGTATTTTCTCAGTAAATTATAATAAATACTCCATAAGGTAGGTATTATTACTCTGTTTTACAGACTAATTAGACAACTGAGGTTTTGAGAGGTTAAACTAATTTAAATAAGATCGTTAGCCAGAGGTAGTGAATTCAAGTCTAATTTTATCTGATTTCCAAGCCTGGGCTCTCCTGGCAGAGTAGAGAAACAGAGGTCAGGGTGAGAGAGTAGAGGTGGTATCCTGGTATGTGCTAAGGAAAGCAGTTATAACCCTTATGAGTACATATTTAATATGAACATACTTTACATAGAGGTTCATAAAATAGTCATAGATATTCATAAAATCTATGATAGATATTAAGTATTCATTATTCATTAAATAATATATTCATTATTATTATTCATTATTCATTAAATATCATAGATATCTTGCATAGATATTCATAAAATAGCCTTCTCAGATGGACTTTAGAATTTCAAATTAAACTTCCCCAAAGCATCATGTCCCTTGAAGAACTCTCCTTTGTCTTTATGCCTTTTTTACACAAAATATTGTTTGTGGTTGTGATAGATCATTATTAAATGACCTCCAATGAATCACACCTCCCTTAATCCATGCTCCTCTGCATGTGAAACTGCCACATCTTCCATCAAAAGACTGAATTTATCCCTCTGCCTGTATGAATGTGACCTGGCCTTGTGATTTGCTCTGACAAATAGAATGTGGTAGAAGTAAACTTGTACACGTTCCAAAACCTTGGGCTTATTGTTACTGAGTCCAAGCTCATTCTGCTCACTGCATGACAGGCCAATAAATCAGGAGATGAGGTGTTGAGGCAAGGAATAATGACTTTATTCAGAAAGCCATCATACCAAGAAGATGGCAGACTAGTGTCTCAAAAGAACCAGCTTATTGGAGTCTGGATGCCAGTTTCTTTTATAGAACAGAGAGGGGGAGGAGGTGAGGGAATAAAGTAAAAAGGCCATAAGTCTTGCAAATATCTCCTGGAATGGTCAGCCTCAGGGAGGGAATGTGTTAATTTCTTCTTTCTCCTAGCCATCCACAGGTGGGCAGGGTCAGGATGTTTTCCTGAACAAAGGCACTTTGGTTTAACATTCAGGCAGAGGGGCAGGGTTCCTGGAGGCAGGCCATTATGTATAGACAGTATCCTCTTAGTGAACAAAAGCAATCGGAAGAAAAGGTTAAGGTAAAAGAAACAGATCCAACATGTAGTCAGATTTTCTTCTTCCCTGTAACATTATAAGGCCTTGGAAACATCTGCCTTTGCCCTCTAAGTGTACTATTCTGAGACTGACATGCAAAGAGGAAGCCCAGGGTAAAAGTACATTTGGAGACAGGGGTTCAGCCAGTGCAGCTTTCTCAGCTGAGCTCAGTCCCCAGCTGATCCACCAGCTGAATGCATCTTTCTGAAAAATAATACATTGTTGTTTTAATCCACTAAGTTGTAAGATGATGGAGTCTTAAAAAGCAATAAAAAGCAGAAAGTGGTACTGGAAGTACAAAGCAATAGGTAAATCCAACAGAAATTGGTACTAAAAGTACAAAGCAATAGATAAATATAATAGAAATTAGTATTGCTCTAAAAAAAAACCCAAGTATATGGCACTGTCTTCAGGACTAGGCAGCCTGAGAATGCTGAAAGGAGTAGAGAGGAAACTGTTAGTAGAAGCTAAAAAGCAGAGAGGAAATTGCTACGGGAGACCAGAGAACAGAGGTCTACCAATTAACTATTACTTATGGTAACTTGGAAGGTAGAAAATGCACCTAATGAACTTATTGATCTCACTAATTTCCATATAGGTTATAGAAAATAGCAATTAGCTTATTTTAGCTTTGTCTGATGAGAGGTGGTATTTTATATTGCTGCCATAAAAAATTATCACAAACTTAGCAGTTTAACAACATAAGTTTATTATCTTATAGTTCTGTAAAATTTAGAGATAGTAAAAATTAAAACTAGATCAGTAAAATAGTATTAAGTAAGAGTTTATGGTGTACAAAAGGAGAGTTTGCAAACTGGGAGTCTTCAAATCCAACACTGAGATTAAACTCCGAGGCATGATGTCACAGGATGCCTTTGTAAAGTAGAAGTAAGAAAGGTGTTTAACCTTTACAATGATTGGGTATTACAATGGGGGTTTCCAGATGGTAGGGGATTCGTTAAAAGTGATTAACTTATACCATTTTAGGAAGATGATTATCAGAAGCACTTAGAAGAAAAAACTTATGTTGATTTTTACTTATGTTCATGAAATAAGCTAGATTTATTTTCTTTATGTAACTTAAATGATTTTGTCTGCTTGTAGGATTTTCAAGCCTGGTCTCTATTTTATTTTATTTTAACATTTCCATAGGTCAGAAGTCCAATAATTCTCACTGGACCAGAATTAAGAGATCAGCAAGGCTGTGTTCTGCCTATAAGCTCTATGGGAAGATCTATTTGTTGACTTGAAAATAAAACACACAACATAAAGGGTTGTGAGTTTAAGTTTTATTCAGGGTCTTACTGAGGAGTATAGCCTGGGAGACAGCTCTGAGGAAGTGCTCCAAAGAGATAGGGGAGGAGCCAGAATATATGATTTTTTTGGCCAGAAAATACATGTAGTCATGCATATATCTTGGTAAAAATGACTGCTAATCACAAAGAACAGACATCTCGAGTTAATGATTTTAGTGCTTTTCTATGTATGGAAGATGCAAGAATCTGGGGTCATTGAAATTCTTCCTGAGACATCAATCAATCTAGGGGTCTGTTTATTGAAAGCACAGAGTGCCTCATCCTGTTTTTCATCTTGAATTCCTCTCAGGGGAGACTGCAGTGGGTTTCAACTTAACCCTTGTATAGCTGGGTGATGAGCGATGCTCTATGTTCTTCTTTGCTCACAATTTCTTTGCTCATTAATGTTGTTTATAGAATCCAGTTCTTTGTGTTTGTGGGGCTGAAATCCTCATTTCCTTGCTGCTGTCAGCTGAGAGTCACCCCTAGCTCTAAAGGCCACCCACACTCTTTGGTTCCCTTCCTCCACCTTCATAGTCAACAATGGTAGGTTGTGTTCTCCTCACACTTCTAATCTCTACTACTTCTTCTTCTGTGAATATCACTAACTACAGCCAGGAAGGTTCTCAGCTTTTAAAGACTCATTGGCCCACCTGGATTACCCAGGATAACCTCCCCATGTAAGATCTGCAACCCTTAATCACATCTGCTAAATCCCTTTTGCTATGTAAGGTTTCCTAGGTTCTAGGGATTAGGTGTAGACATCCTTTGGAGGTCATTATTTTCCCTACCACAGAAATGAACTAAAAAAGAACTTTCAATTTACAACAGAATTTAGAGGAAATATAGAGGACTCAGAACAGTCCAGTAAAAGATTTTTAACATAAGAAATGGCCTCAGGATAAAATTTTAATCCAAGGGGATGGCTATAAAACTCCTTGTTAAGACCTCTGAAAGATTCAAGCAGTGATTTGAAGACTTCCTTAGGTAAGACAAAGGGGTTTCTACAAATCTGAAGGGTCTCAAATGTGGCCCAATGTAGAGAGATGCCTATCTCAAAAAGAATTATGTCTGTGGCTTTGGAATCAGGAAGTAAACCCCAATCAGATTTAAAAGAAGCCTGCAAAGATTTTAAGGGGATTGTATTAACTTGGATTAAAAGGAACAGAGACAGTTCAAAATTTTAAAAAGTCCTCTGGGCCTCCAACTTTGTTTGGTCAGGATGCAGACTGGGAAAGCTACTCAGCTACAAACAGGAGTCGTACGTTATGGAAAAGAAAGGACTCAGTGGCAGGGCAGGCAGCCAAGGACAGCAATAGATGAGGAAACCCAGTAACACTAAGAGCAGAACTATGCCCTAATAAAGGAGCGTTCCCTGGCTCTAGTGTCAAGGGAGCTAGTGACATATGCTCAGCTGGATTTCAGAATTCTGTGGTTCAGTGTAAGCTATGTTCTTTCCATTCTAAATGCACATCAGCTCCCTCCCCTCACCTTATGAAATTGGAGTGTTTATTGCTGTTATGCTGTTCTTGTTTCACTGTTAAATGTTGGAGGCTGGGGCAGGGGGAGGTGAGGAAGGCACATAATTTGTCTTTTTAGTTCACAGCTCTCTGAATCAACAAGTGCTGTACCCAAGGAGCTGAACCTGTGGAATCATACCCAAGGAACTTTGTCTGCACCTGGACTTGATTTAGGTGACAAGATATACAAAGATGACTTTGGTGATTAAATGAGACTTTGGGGTCTTAGGAATGGGCAAATGTAGTTTGCCTGTGAGAGGGACATGAACCATTGTGGTCAGAGGATATACTATGGTAGCTTGCTATATAATGGTCTATAATGAACCATGCATTCCTGTGTTCCACAGCCCTTTGCACTGTGACATTGTCACTCCGTCCATGAAGATATGGAATCTATTCCTCCACTGGCCTTGTGACTACCTTTGACCATGAAAAGAGGTCTCTGGGCCTCTAGATTTCTTTGGTCAGGAGGCAGGCTGAAGGAGGTGGAAGAATGTGGTGAAAGTAACATTATTTGAGGCTCAGAGCCTAGATCTTAAGAGGCGCCATAGCTTCCACAATCGCCCTCTTAGAACACTGCTCTGAGACTACTAAGCATGTGAAGAAGCCTTGTTTGAATGACTATATGGAGAGAGACTCCTGGCCATCCCAGCTGTCTCATCAGCTGAGCCCAGGCCCCAGCCAACCTGCTAGCTGAATGCAGCTGCCTAAGTAAGGCTAGGTAAGACCAACAGAATGTCTACTCAGTCAACCAACAGAATCATGAAAAATAACAAATCACATTATTTTAAGCCACTGGGTTTTGATATAATTTGTTACTTAGTAGTAGATAACTGGAACTGTAGCTTAAGCAGCTTAAGTAAGTAGTAAGATATATCTCTTACTAGCTCATACATTATCTGTTTAACCATACAATTATTCCAAAAGTGAAAATGAATAGTGATGGCAAAGTATCATAATCATAAAATGCCTTAGATTGATCAGTATTATTTAACATTTACTGAGTAACCATAAACTATAGAATTATCTTTAAACTAGAATGAAGTGATACTCATCTAATAAAAGTTTTTTACACTTTGTGAAATTTGGCATTTTTGCAAATATAATCTCAATATACCCATTAACTGTATTACCCTCAATTACCTGAATTCTGAAATTAATAGAGAAGTCATATAAAGAAGTAAAGAATGAAAAAAAAAAACCTTTATACTGATCATTATTACCTGGGCAATAAAGAAAGTTTAGCTGTAAAGATAAAATGGAACAATAAAATAGTCAGGTGGCAAAACTCTCATCTTCATCAAAAAGTCAAGAAATGCTCTTTTTTCCCGTTAACAATTTGTTTTAGTAAGATTCTGGGACTATGTAGGATTTGTTCATATACTCATTTGTTATTTATTTGGCAAACATTTATCAAGTGATTATTAATGTGCCATGCATTGTGTTAGATACTGGAGACATAATAGTGAATGAGATAGATTTGGTTTCTGACCTCACAAAGTCAGCTGGGGATAAAAGGTGGGTGGGTAATGGAAATGTAAATACACTGCTACAATAAAGTGTGATAGGTGACAGGATAGGACACTAAAATCACCCCTTGTCCTTCTGTATCCCTGAGGGATTGGTTCCAGACCACCATCTCCCCGCCGCCCCCAACGGATACCAAAATCTTTGGATGTCCTTCCACAAAATAGCGTAGTATTACACAGTATTGCATATGCCCTATGAATATCTTCCTGTATACTTTAAATCATCTCTAGATTACTTATAATACTTAATACAATGTAAATGATATGTAAATAGTTGCCTGAGCATGGCAAATTTACGTTTTGCTTTTTGCAACTTTCTGAAATTGTTTTTTGCAAAAAATTTTCACCTGTGGTTGAATCTGTGGATGCGGAAACCCATGTATATGGAGGGCTAACTGTATAGACATAGGATTTTGTTTATTATTTTTAAAAGTTTCTTTATCTCAATAGCTTCTAGTCTGCAACTGTAAAAGCACTGTTGTTTCTTTTGTAAATTGTTCACTTTTGCAGGGAGTGCTATATATTTACCCCTCACATTCCAAGTTCCTAGAGACCTATAAATGCCCTTGGATTATATCCTATGGGAATCCTATTTATTTATTTATTTTTGTCTACACTGGGTCTTTGTTGCGGGGCGAGGGATCTTTGTTGCAGTGTGCCGGCTTCTTTAGTTGCGGAGTGCAGGTATCTAGAACGCACGCATGCTCAGTAGTTGCAGCACATGGGCTTAGTTGCCAAATGTGGGGTGTTAGTTCCCCGACCAGGGATGAAACCTGGGCCCCCTTCACGGGGGTGCGGAGTCTTAACCACTGGACTACCAGGGAAGTCCCTGGGAATCCTTATATTGTGTTGTCTCCTGATACTACTGATCCACAAAGGATGCTGCATAATAGAAAACATTATTCTTTGATTTTCCCTTAGGATTTCCAGCTGGTGCCTAAATGGGATTTTCAGAATAAAGAGTATCTTCAGAGGGCATGTAATATAAGAGGTAGTTTCAAATGTCTACAGTTTGCTTTTACTCATGCCCCTTTAAATCTCCAGCCCCTTTAAAGACTACCAGCCTCATTTTTGGTTTGTTTTTGACTGTGCTATCTCACAGACATCTTGAAGACCAAGACCATCCCCTATTCATAGGTGTAGACCAATAATCACATGATAATATGTGATGAATGACTCAAAGCACTGTTGCAGAAAAATGATCGGTTTGAGACCATGACTATTTCCCCATTGCATTTTCTTATCTGGGCATGTTCAAAACTTTGATTTTAAAACCACTCTAGCAAGTCACCAAAAAAAGAAAAGAAAAAAATAAACACAAAAAGCAAGATGAGAACTGTGCTTAGCTTGTTTTAATACTGTTTTACATGTCAATGATTATTTTGACATTAGCTAAAGAAAATAGTTATTTGTCTTACATTATTCATAAACTTTATTATCATATATGTGTCAGGGACAATATAGTACAAAAACAAAACTAAAATGACAACCTATTTTGTTAAATTAAACTTGTAAAAACCAACACACTATGCATAGTTTCAATAAGGTACAGTTACTAGAGTGCCAAACATATTTAAAAATTAACAAGGAAAAGCAGGAAATGGCACTGCTCATACAAAAATCTATTTCCTCTTAGACAACAGATGTTGAAAAATGATTTCCTAACAAAAGCAGCAGCCCTCGAGAAGGAATTGATAACCCTAGGAATAAGTTTTCTTTATATAATTGCTGCAAAGTTTGACAGCAAAGAACCCCTCTTCCTCCCTTGAGGAGTTAAACTTGGATTTGTGATTGCTGTAGTTTTCCTGTAATCAAGCCACAGGCCCTTTGCCCTCTTTCAGGCTGCTCTTTACTCTTCTTTTTCCTTAGTTAAGGAAATGTGAAGTACAAAGAAGAAAGAGTTGTAACCCCTCCCTCCCACTTACCTCCTCTCTGCTTTCGGTTACTTGGCACCTTCCCTTCCCAGCGTTTCCCAGTCAGCCCTACTATGTTCCCAAGGCTCCTGCTCCTCCCATTCTCCCCTCCCCCAGCTCTCCCGGGCCCTTTCTTTTTTTTTTTTTCTTCATCCGCTCCCCTCCCCTAGGCGTGCTTCCCAGCGCGCTTCCCTTCCCCGCCTCTCGATCCCTCATCCCCCCTCCCTGCCCGCCTCCTACCTTGTGACACATCCCGGGTCCTCCCGGAGGCGGCTGCAGCGGCAGTAGCACTAACAGCGCCTCCAACCGGAGCCGCAACCCCAGACTCAGCCTCCACCCCGGCCCCGGCGCCACTGCTGCAGTCATGGCTGCTGATGGGGTGGACGAACGCTCGCCTCTGCTCTCCGCATCCCATTCTGGAAATGTCACTCCCACGGCCCCTCCATACTTACAAGAAAGCAGCCCCAGAGGTAAGGCCAGCATAGATCTTTCTACTTTGTAAGAAAAAGCCTAGGATGTAAAGACCAGGGAGCTCTGAGGCGGAGGCCAGCCTCTCACTTGGGCTGGGAGAGAGGGATGCTGACTGTGCCTTCTGAAGCAGAGCCTGCCTGCCTGAAAGCTTCACCGCAGGGCTTTCTCGTGGTGTAGTGTGGGGTGTGTGAGTGTGTGCGTGTGTGTGTATTTCGCCCCTTCTTACCCACGGGTATGGGATGTGTGTGTGTGCTGTGTGCACCCTGTCTTATCCACTGCTGTTGGGGTGTGTGTGTGTGTTTCAACACTTCTGACCCAGGGGTACAGGATGTGACATGAATTTCCCAGGTTGGGCTTTGCTGTTTTAGAGCAGCTCCTAAGTGCAGCTGCATGGTTGTGCAAATCTTACAGTCATTCACAAATTCTTTCAGGTTGCTGAGAAACCAGGAGTACTGCTCACCTTGCCCTCTGTCCTTGAAAGATCTTAGCTGGAAAAATATGCATTTCCTACCATTCACCCACCAGTGGTCTGTTCAATCAGGGAATTGCCTTAGCAAAAGGAGAAGAGTTAATCAATATTCCTAACATGTCTGAAATCTCTGCCCTTCCTTATTGCTTCTACTTGTAAGGAGTATGTGTTAGTTTTAGTGGTAAATGAGGAGGAATAGAAGAGAAGATGGAATATTTTTGATGCATATCTGAGTGAGATTGAAATTGACTTTTAAAAGTAACCCAAGTTAATAAAATAAATATTTCTATTTATTTCTCTTCGTAAGATGGAATCAAGAAAGATTTGGTGGCAGTGGGGTCTGGAGAAAGAAGGGGGAAATCTATTTACCAAACTATTCAATTTATTCCAAGATCTATCCTTGTTCTAAGCCTTTTAGTTGATTCCTATAGTAGAAATAAGGCGGAGTCAGTAGTTATAGAAAATGGAAGGCAAGACTTTAGAAAACCACTTAGAGTAGTGAAAAGATTGGTCAAATATGGCACTTGCAAATGTAGGTTAAGTGCATCTCTCCTTTTTGGCTGAATGTGAGACATTTAAAAACTCAAGGAGGCAAACATTAATGCCTTTGAAAATGTGGGTGGGTCCTGTTTCCTGTAACACAACTTTTTCTACGTTCAAGTCTGGAATTGGAGCAGCTGTAGAGCAGGTCGAACTTGTCACGTATTTAAAATTTCCATTTAATACTTTATAACTTGAAAAGCAACAATCTAGATCTTAATCCACAGTTAACAAGAAGCAGGACAAAGGAAAAGGATACTTAGCTGTGAATAATTTAGTGTGATCAATGAGTTGAGAAATAAGGTGCAAAATGGTACAGATACTCACCCATAGAAAACCCACAAGTCATGTTTGTTGGTCAGCATTAAACATGTGTCAGAGGACGCCTCTTGGGGGAATTTCCTTAAAAGGCAAATTTGATGTTAATGTGTTTACTGTTATCTAAACTGTATGGTCTACAACAGGTTTAAACACTTATTAATGACTTTCAATTTCATCAATTCACCCTTTTAAGACAAAATATTTGATGATTTATTGAGAGACAGAATTTAGATTTAAGAAACTGTCCCATAACAGATTTTCTATCTTGCATCTATGTTTTTTATTTTTAGTTAGAAAGTGGCTAAATTATCCCACAAAAATGGTCATACTCACGGACCTGCTTGTAGACTTCTTTATCGTTTGGCAAATAGTTGTTATTCTGATAAGACTTCTCAAAGCACAAAATACAGTACATGTTTCAGCTCAGCTACTAAGAAAAAGAACTTTCATTCCAGAAAAATTTACCAAAGAAATTCACTGTGTTATAAAACAAAATTCAACTGAGTACATTTTAAAGATCTTATTGGCTTTATTTAGTGATTCATGAATCAGGCAGAATCCCGCCTAGCAGATAAAAAGGAGCTCTAAGGAACTGTACAAAATTAAAGACTCATATAAGGCAGAAGGGAGTGGGACAAGGAAGTTATGCCAGCAAGATGTGGATTGGTTGTGGCAAAGTCACTTTTCTTTAGGGGATGACAGGGGCCTATCAGGCATATGACCTCACTAGTGCTGATCGGGAGATTCCTGATTGATTGGGTTAAGAGTCCATTTCTGAGAGAGGCATAAGTGACTCCATTTTGGGCCTGTTGTCTTGTTTGTAACAATTTTTTAGCAAAAAGCTCTTTCTGCCTATTGTAGAACAATTTTTATTTCTTAACTGGTGAATGAGACAGGTTAGATCATTAGAAACACTAATTTAATATGGCATAATACCTAGGAAGCAAGAAGCATAAATGAGAAGTAAAAGGCATTTTTTTTTGCATTTTTGACAAAATATCTTTTCTTAATAAATAGCAAATAAGAATCTTGATAAATATTTTGAGTAAATACACAAGATCTGATTCTAGAAGAACAGTGCTAATTACTCATTCAGTAATTCATCGGGTGGGACAACATGCCAGAGACTGCTCTAGGTAAACAAGAGTAACCAAATCCATTCCCTCATGGAACATGAGGAGAAAGAATAAGTAAAGACATGGTTGAATCATTTCAGACTGTAAGAAACAGTCTGTCACTAGACCAAATATTTTCAGTAGTTGACAACAGTAGAGTTGAAGCTTGGGATTCAAAAGACCAGAAATAGAATGTACTTTTTGGTAAAGAACTTTGGTTTATGATAATTACCATCTATAATTACCCAGACATTAAAAATTTTTTGTAGAAGTGGTTAATAGCCATAACTAGTGACTATTTTCTCCAATTCAACCCTTCGCTATTTGTGTAACCTTCTAAGAACAGGAATGTGAGATCCCACCCCAAGATGAAATATTCCATTTCAAACTGAAAGTTGATGGAGTGTTTATTTATAGACAAGTTATCGATATTGTAGTGGGGGAGCAGTTAGTATGTTGCATCTGGTTTCATTCGTGTAACAAATCCTCCTGGGTTTCTAAGTGGAATGCTTCTAGTGGTGTTTACTGTCAGTACTGGATTCCTGCATAGAGTAGGAGGACATCACCTCTCCTGTGCTTACAGTGCCCCATTTGGTATATTTGTCAGCTTTTGTTAAATCATAGAAATTAAAATCAAAGAGAGTTTTAGGCTCATTTGAAAGGAGGTTGGAAAAAATACCACAAAACATACAATTTGGCTATATTTGTTTGCTTTCTTTATACATCTACTAATTTTATAGGTAGGATGTGGCAAATGAATATGACTTCTAAATTTATGAGACGTCATCTGTGAAAAATGGTTTATATTTGGGTTGTCTAATTATGTATTGAATATGGGAATGTGATTATCTACTTCACTATAATTCTATAGGGAAAAGAGTACTTTGTTATACAGAGATAGTTTCATTTGCTTAGTTTGTTTCTGTTATTCATTCAGCAAATAAATATTGGAGTACTAGCCAAGCTCTGTGGTAAGAAGGGAAAGAGACATGGCTCCTCTTCCAGTCTAGTGGGGATATTGAGACATAAATTACATAATCATTCAAACAAATGCAAAAGTGCAGTGGGGATGAGGACAGTGCTAAAATTATATCCAGTGCCATGAGAGTATATAATGAAAAGATTTAACCTGGTCAGGGAAGGCTTTCCTGAGATTTGATTTAGCTCTGAAAGCTGAGCAGTAGTTAACTTGGCAAGGAGGGATTAGAACACTCTAAGCAAAAAAGAAAAAGTATGTGCAAAAGCCTTTAGCAGGATAGAGTATGGTAAGTACTAGGAATTGAAAGAAGGCCAGTGTGGTGAAAGTAGAAACAGCAATAGGGAATGTGCTGCAAAATGGGAGTGGAGAGGTTGGTGTGATTCATATTCTCCAGAGACTCTCCTTAGAACTATGCTTTTTGATATTTAAGTCCTTAGATAGTTCTTCTCCTTGAATCTGGGCTGACATTGTGATTAATTTTGGCCTACAGAATAAGGTAATAGAGAGCTGAATGACTTCGGAGACTAGGTCACAAGAGGTCTTGCCTTGGTGTCTTATAAAGTACACTCTGAGGAAAGTAACTTATATAAGAATTTGAACATCCTGAGACTGCCATGCTTTGAGGAACCCTTAACTAGCCACCTGCAGAGGCTATATGGAGAGAGGGATGCCTGACCAGCCCTCAAACATGTGAGTGAAGAAGCCATCTTGGATGCCCATTTGAGCCTTCAGATGACTCCAAGCCAAGCCAAATTCTTATGGCACCTGCATGACAGATTCTAGGTGATTAACATCCCAACTGAGTCTGAACAATCTACAGAATCATGAAAGCTAATATTAAATTGCTGTTTTAGGCCCTAAGTTTTTGGGTGATTTGTTCTGCAGCAACAGATGACCAGAACAATAAGTATTAATCAGTGCATGCAGGGATGATTGGTCATGTTGAAGAATTTTACCTTAAGCAAAGGGATAGTCTGGTTAGATCTTTTATTATTTTTTAATTATCTACGGATTAGAGAATGAATTAGAGAAGGGCCAGAGTAGATGAGGATAGATGACTTTGAGTGGCTACTATAATGATTTGGACAAATCTGATAAACTGTGATGATAACTTGGACTCAGGTGGTGACAGAAGTGGAGAGATAAGTAGATGGTAGGAATTACAGAAGAGGGGTTGATGATAGATTGAATGTAGGAATGAGAGGGAGGTGGAAAGGATATTTTCTAGATTTCTGGCTTCTACAACTTGGTGTGATTGCCTACACTGAGGCAAAACACCAGAAGAAGACCAGGTTTTGTAGAATACAGATCATGAGCTTAGTTTTAGACATGATACATTTAAGGTGCTTTCAAATATCCAAGAAGCGATGTCAGATAGGCAATTGGATTTACAGGTGTAGGGCTAAGAAATGAGATCTGGGCTGAAAATATAAAATTGTGTTATTTACATATTGGTGATAGCCAAATACATGGATCTTGATTTAGAGTTTCCCAAAGCCCCACCAGTGTGCCACGGAATGTAACGAGATAGAACATACATGTGTTAAGATTTGGGTTATCCTCAGTCCTTGGAGTAGCAGAAGCCTTTAGTCCAGTGGCCTCCAGCTCTGAGTAGCTATACAAATATTGTTGTTTTCTCTGTGTACCAAAATGTGAAAAAGTTTGGGAAGCTTTATATGAGACCACTCAGGGAGAAAGAATAACATAAAA
Organism: Physeter macrocephalus; assembly: GCF_002837175.3. NCBI lineage: Eukaryota > Metazoa > Chordata > Mammalia > Artiodactyla > Physeteridae > Physeter > Physeter macrocephalus. The sequence continues at coordinate 45,574,026 of NC_041228.1, forward strand.
GGAAGAGAGAGCCTAGGGCAAAGCTTTGAGAAACTCCCAAATTTAATGAGCAGTCAGATTAAGAAGAGCCTGCAAAAAGGCTGATAAGTGTCTTCCAGCGAGGTAGGATGAAAGCCAGGGGACTGTAATATCACAGAATCAAGGGGAAGAAAACACTTCGAGAAAGGGGTGGTCAAACACGTCAAAAGCTACAAGAAAGAGCAAATAGATAAGGTCTAAAAAAATGTCATTTGAACTTAGTGCCATAGAGGTTATTAGTGACCTTAGTGAGAGTTTGTTTAGAAGCAGCAGGGTGGGTGGGGGTGGGGGTAGTGGTGTGATGAATTGGGAGATTGAGATTGACATATATACACTAATATGTATAAAATGGATAACTAGTAAGAACCTGCTGTATAAAAAAAATAAATAAAATAAAATTCAAAAATTCAAAAAAAAGATATGTTTATATTCAAATCCTTTTTAAAGAATGAAGAACTGTTCATTTCCATCTAATGTGCATTTATTTTAATTGTAAAATTACCTCAAAGCAACTTGACTTCAATGAAGAGGTTAATATTCCTTTATTCTGAAACACACTTAGATTTCCTATGAAACATAATTGCATTTTAGAAGGCATTGCCATTTCCTTTTCACCTTGTTTCACTTTAAAAAGTGTGTAAATTCGAAGTTGCTTGAGGAAATGTTTTCAGTGACTAGAAAATAAATTGACTCCTGGTTTGAGAGATGTTATTTAATATGAACTTTTGTACTTCTTACTTAGAAATTGTACAATAAAGTATATTTTTACTGATCCTCTACCTGAAGAAATCTAAAGTTAAAAATGGTGCCTTACTTTAAAGCGAGGCAAAGTTTTATTTCACTTGGAACAATGTTCTACGCTAGACTAGAGTTTTACTAGGCACTAGAGTGTCTTGGTTCAGGCTGTTATAACAGAATACCATGGACTGGGTGGCTTAAACAGCAGACATTTATTTCTCACAGTTCTGGAGTCTGGGACGTCCAGGATGGAGGTGCCAGCAGATTTGGTGTCTAGTGAGAACTCGTGGGTTGCAGACCCCCAACCTGTCCTTGTATCCTCATGTGGCAGAAGGAGGGCAAGAGAGCTCTTTTGGGTTCTTTTCATAAGAGCACTAGTCTCATTCATGATGCCTCCACTCTCATGACCTAATTACCTCCCAAAGATCCCACCTCCTAATACCATCACTTTGGGGGGTTAGGATTCAACATATGAATTTTGAGGGGGCACAACATTCAGTCCATTGCACCGAGTTAGAGTCCTTGAATCTATTTGGGCAGTCTTTTAAATTTCGGAACCTCCTTGCATCCTTGCAGGGTTTAAGGTTGGCTGTGGACCTGCAGGAAGAGATGATGTAGACCCAGAGACCCGCACTATATGCACAACCAACTGTAAGATTAAATTAAATTCTCATTTTATCAATATTTGCCAAGGTTTCTGAAACCCACTAGAAACCAGTTTGTCACAATGAGTGGAAATAGATGCAGCATATTTGAGAGCAGCTACCTGAAGCTCCGTGAAGGTCCCAATATGGGTGTGGACCTGCTGTGATACTGAGAAAGTAGGGAAGCTTGATATTGTGCTGTGTGCTAAAGCTGATGCTCCATTTAAGGGAGTTTTTTTTCAAAATGGTTCTTTTTTGTTTGTTTTTTACTGAAGTACAAATGATTTACAATGTTGTTTCAGGTGTACAGCCAAGTGATTCAGTTATACTATATATATATATAGTCTTTTTAAGATTATTTTCCATTATAGCTTATTACAAGATATTGAATATAGTTCCCTGTGCTGTACAGTAGATCCTTGTTGTACAAAATGGTACTTGAATCAAAATCTCCTTCAGTGAGACCACATCCTTATGAAGGGAAAATAGAGCCCAAATGTTGCTGAAGTACATCTGCTTCCAGTTTTCCAATATTATGGCAAGCCCATTCCCTATTATAATCCTTTTCTGTTATTCAGCAGGCATCAAGCTCTATGATTCTTTTATTCTATTTTATAATGCCCACATTTCCTCCTGGCTCTACCAAACATCTTTAAAACATTAATCAAGAAATGTTTCATTCAGTCAGTTATCATTTCAAATATTTGAGCACCTGTTATACTGTTCCAGATGATAGGGAGCTTACATTTCAGTGAGAGATACATTTGGTAAGGATTATAACTCCAGAGAGTGAAGAGAATAAAGCAGGGCATGAGGATAGAGTAAATGGTGGTGCGGGGAGTATTTCAGGCAGTGTGTTCAGGAAAGATATCTCAGAGATGACAATTGCTCCGAGACACGAAAAATGAGTCGGAATCAGCTGTTGGAAGATTTAGGGGAGGAGTGTGTCAGGCAGCTGGAACAACAGGCACAAAACATGCTGTTGTAAAACAAGGAGGACAGTTGTTTAGAGTGTGGTGACTTAGGGGAGTGTGGTAGAAGAAGTTAGAGGACTAGACTAGGAAGTCCAGGAGAGCTTTGTCAACTGAAAAAATGCACAATGTGAGAGCTATGAGTTAAGCTTTATTTGGGGCAAAATGAGAAATATAGGCTGGGAGACAGCCCCTCAGATACCTCTGAGGAACTGTTCCAAAGAGGTAAGGTGGGAGGTCAGTATATATGTGATTTTAGTGAAAGGGGTATACATGCAATCAAGCACACATTTTGGCAGAAGGTTGCTGCTAGTCATGAGGAGCAGATGTCTCCTTTAATGATTTTAGTGCTTTTCTAGATATGAGAAGAAGCAAGAAATTGGGCTCATAATATCTTCTCCTGAAAAATACCTAACTCTCTGAAGCCCTGTCTGCCAGTTTTTCCCAGGGAACATAGTGCCTCATTCCTGATCTCCGCCGTGAGCTCCTTTCAGGGTGTGTTGAAGGTCAGCAACTGCGGTGGCTAGTACTTCATCCGTGTAGAGGCAGATGGCGGGTGACAAGTTTTATGGCAGCTTTGTAGGCCACCATCAGAAATGGGATTGTGTGTAGAGGATAATGCGAGGCCATGAAGGGCTTGGAGCAGACGAGAGACACGAGATATTAAATGTTTTACATTTGAGTAGATCATCCTGGTTGGTGTTTGGAGAATGAATTATTAGGTGAAAAATGGTAAGAGGCTAATAAGACATGAAACTAATCAGGAGGCTGTTACAGTGGAATAGGCAAGAGGTAATGTTCTGAACCAGGGTAGAGGTGATGGAAGCAGTGAAATGTGGTTAGATTCAGGACATATTTTATGCATAGAGCAGAAGGACTTGCTGATGGATTGAGTCAGTGGAAAGAAAGGAATCACAAATCTCAAAAATAACCTAAACAGCTAGGTAAAAAATTGCACTTTTTTCTGAAATGGGCAAACAGAAGGAGTTGGGTGTGTGTTGGGGGGGTGGTGAGGAGAAGGACAGTGGAAATAAATATTTTGTTTCAGGCAAGTGGAGTTTGAAATACCTTTAGTCATCATTCAATTGGAAATGTCCAGTATGCAATTGGATGTACAAGTCTGGAGTCTGGGGAGAGATCAGGCCTGAGGAGTGCATTTCATTCAACAATTATTTATTATATGTATGGTAATACTTCACTGTAGTGGGAGATGATGCTTTTGGCTTCTCATTTATTTCCAAGGATTCTTCAAACTCTTTTCAGGAATGTCAAACTTCTAGGACAGAGCATTCTGTAAAAATCTTGCATGATTTGCCAGATGCATAGAGATGTTAGCTAGATAGCTCAGATGTTAGAGAGGAAAGTTAGCAGGATGGATGTTCATAACTATATTTGAAGGCAGTAAGCAACTATCTGGGAAGTGATCAATGGAAATGCTAATCCTTCCACTTTGGGGAAAAGCAGACAACCCTGAGTACAGCTTTACACTCAGCTGTTATGAGTTCCATTTTTATAAGGATGAAGAGATATTGCATAACCTGAGAATGACAACCCTTTAATAGTTCTTAAAAGGGAACACATTCAGCCTGCTATTCTTCTTTCAAGAGAACTTCCATACTTTTTTTTGGTGGATTGAGTAGGGAGTGCATCAGAGTTTGTGTTGCTTTGGCACTTTTCTAGATTTTTTTTTCCTTTCCCTGGTTGCTGTTATAAAGTAAACTTCTTTTTCTTTGTAAGAATAAAAATAAATATGTGAAAAAGAAGTGAAAAGTGTATCTCCTCTTCCTGGTCTTCAGGTAAGTTTCTCAAGCATTATATAACTAAATCCCTGTATAGTCCCAGAGATGGTCTGCCACCAGGTGTAGTTTGGCCTGGGGGACCTGACACTTGAATTCTTTCTGCCAGTTACTAGCTGTTGACCTCAGAGTAGTTACTTTACATCTCTGGGCCTCAGTTTTCCACCTGAGAAGGAGTGGTGTAGTGTGTTCCCTTTTGCTTTTATATTCCATAACACAGTTGTTCTTGGTAAGGAATCTGGATACACCTAAGAGAATATATCTGTGACTTTAAAATATAGATGATGATTATCTTTTTTTACCTCATTCTTTTACTTCCAATGTCCCTTTTAACTTAAATTTCTATTTCTTCCAGTACCCTTTTGAAAATTGCAAAGACAGTATTATTGAACATTAAGGAGTGTTACATGGCTCTTTTAAGCATCAGAAGACCAACTAGCGTGCAATAGTTTTTTCTTCCATAGGAAGTATTTGTATGTGCCACATGACCAGTCAGGGCATTCTATTCAAAACATGTATTTCTAAAGGCAATGGCAAAACATTTTTTCCTCCTATGCTTTGTCAAGTTGAGATAGTTAAGCTTCGCAGATCCATAATATGGATTTAAAACCAGTATACAAGAAAGCCTCTAATAGTTCATCATTTGAACATGTGAAGTTTTAATGTTTCAGCGATTAAAGTGCTAAGATTCACCATCCAGAGGAACAGCAATACATAGAAGGGATAGTGAGCAGATTTAAAGTAGATGACTTTCACAGACGCCTGAGTTGTTATTAATCTTAGACCATAGGAATTTCCCAAATAAACATTGATTTCTACTGAGCTGTATGGATTCTGCCAATTAATTCAAAGTTATTTATAAGAAAACCATTTTCCAAGTTTACAGAATTCAGGGATCCTGTTCTGGTTCTCTATATAGAATGCTTTGCCTTGCTCAACAAAAGTAGTATTTATATTTACTGCCAGTCCCTAATGAGGACATAGGTTATTATTAAAACTATCAGACATGCCTGAACACAAGATGACCAGATTGTTATTAAAACTATTAGACATGCCTGAACACAAGATGACCTAAGTGAAAGCCATATGGTCTTTTTATGACCTAGTCTCAGAAGTCAAATATGGTGTCACTTCTGCCATGCTCTATTCGTCAAAACAGTTATAAACCACCTGCATGTAAGGTGAAGGAACATAGACTTCAATTCTAATCGGATGAGTATCAAAGAATTTGCATTTTAAAATTTAATATTTTAAAACCACCACAAGAAGCTGTGATACACCCACAAACTAGAACACTGTACAGCTGGAAAAGAAATGAGGAAACTCTACGTACCATTGTGGAAAGGTTGCCAAGATATAAAATAAAGTGAAAAAAGCAAGATGAAGAATGAGGAAGGCATATTCCCTTTTTTTGTATGAAAGATGGAGAAAAGAGAATATGTGTATTACATATTACAGGTATATATTACCTGTACTAGGCTAAAGAAACACTGGAAGGATTAAAAAAATAATAATTTGGGGGGCATGGTAGATTGGCACAGAAATTGGAGTAACAATTCTAAGCATATATTTTTTACATTAATATTGATTTCTGAGCCATGGAAATATGTTACTAATAAAAATTTAATGTATCAGAAAGCACTTTGGCCACATTCTGTTATTGATCCTTGTAGAGTTTATCCTTGACTAGGACCCTGAACAATGTCACAAATGCTATTTTTTTAGACCATGTCCCCACATCTCTATACAGGTCAGTGCAGTGGAACCTTATATTTCATTGTGTTTGATTTGGTCCATTACTCCCACTTGTCAAGATCTTAATAGGAAGAATCCTGTTTTGATATGGGAAATGTATCACTATGTGTATCTGCTTTTTCCTAAGACCACGCTGATTGCCTCATACCAGTATCATTTATTAAGCACTTCTGGTTTTCTCTAGATGAGGATTTACTTTTTGCTTCCTATGGGTAGATAAGTAGGAAAGGGATTTTGGAAACTGAAACATTCAAATTCTATCCATTTGTCAAAGTCCTTTCTTTCCAGGTAATCCTTTCTAATCTCTGTTACTGGACGATATATGTTCCCAAAGCAATATCTCTCAACATTTCTACTATATATTTTAATACTTATTTGTGTACATGACCTTATCAAGGAAGACAAGGAGGGAGACAGGATTCTTGTATCTTTTATCTGTGAGTCCTACATAGTCTCTTGCACTTGATCGTATATTTCTAGGTACTCAACAAAGATCAGTCATATGAATGAATGAGTGAGAAAACAAAGAAGGATGCCATCATGGTGATTTTGAAGTCACTTAGAGAGTGAAGGTTTTACAGGTTTACAGAAGAACATGAGAACAAAAGATGGAAGTGATCCAGCAGAGCATGTAGCTGAATCCATTTGTTTCATTAGAAATGTCCACATAGCAAAGGAAGGATCTCCATCACTATACTTCCTGCTGGCTACAATGAGGAACTCTCCTCTTAATGGATTAACTTCTGGATTTTTTTATTAATCGCTATATTTTAAAAGAAAATTTAATTGACCCATGTGATAGAAATATCTAAGCACTAGAATTTAAGGGATTTATTCACTAAATATGCTTAAAAATAAATATTGTTTCTAAGAGGTTCAGTTCACTCCATATATTGTATCTGATTTTGCTTAGATTTATGGTGAATATGTCCCAAATTCTAAAATTACTAAACTGGTGACTTTCATCTATAATCTATTAATCCCTAGGTCATTAAAAAAAATGAGTGAAATATTTCAATATAGAAAAATACTGAGTATAATATAATCATTCATATATCATCATCTAATTCTATCAGACCTTAACATTATGCCATACTGTTTCATATATTGAAGCAAATAAAACATTGCAAATCCAGTTCCCTTCCCCATATACTGAGGTAATTTCCCCCCTCATATTTTCTCATCTAAAATGTCTTAAAACAAATTTTGGGTTCAGTTATATTTAAGTATATTTTATAACTGTGATTCATGAATACTTGTAACCTGCAAGTTATCATTTAGTGTGTATACCTAGTTATATGCAAAGGAGTGTCTTGCTTTCTCTTAGAAAAAGCAAGTATGTAAGAGTGAAAATGAGCTGTCTAGGAAGAGTGACAGAGTAGGAATCTGTTACCTCCTCTGGCTATAGGAGGAGTTTCTAAATTTCTAGGCAGGTACATTTTTTGCCTTGGAAACAATTTGTTTTTCTGTACTAAAAATTAGTATCTCTATATTTTTCTTGAAACACATGCTTTCTTGGAAGCAATATTGTAAATATAAAATTAAGAATGGAGCCATGCATATACAAACAATATGATTTCACATAAATCATCAGAAAAAATTGTATTTTTTTCAATAAAAATAAACACAGTAGTTGATAAAATGAGAGAAGAATATGTAACTTATTAACTGCCAATACTGGAAGGAAGTACTAGTACCACAAATGAAATGCACTAGAATGAGGTAAAACTATTGCCTGATGAGAAATAGAAAAGGCAGAGCATAAGTTTTTGTCATCCGGGAATTTGTCATTGGCAAGTCACTGGGCATTTCTTGCCAGTATCTCCAGTTATATGGAAGCATTTTGATACAACCCAAATGCCTAAGACCACTAAGGGAGGGAAAAATAGCAGATAAACTACCCATAGTGGAATTCAGTACTCATCATCACCAGCTTTATAAGAATACCTAGTTTGTTGTTGCCTTGGGGTCTACCATGGACCCACATAATCTCCTACAAGCAATACTAGAGTCACTAGGATGTAGATTGGTATTGGTGCCAAGCTGATTTCACTACCAAACTTAATAAGGTATAGCTGTTTTTCTAGAGCTACAGTTTGGAGAAAGGAGTTAATGGTTAAAATATATAGCAAGATTGCAGTACTTGAATGCTAAATTGTGCTAGAGTGACTCTTCTCTTCCCTCCCCTCCTCCCCGCTCCTGACACACTGCGCCTTAGTCAGATTTATATGCCCTCTTCTATACACCCAAAGTCCCATGTGTGCATATCCTTGTTAGAGCACTTACCACACCAAGTTGTACTTGTAGTTTTACTGTCTTTCTACATGTTAAGAATGTGAGCTCTTTGAGCCCTGGGGTATGCCTCCTTCTCCATAGTATCTCTGACATACATCCAGTACAGTACCTGGTACAGAACAGATGCTAAGTACTTGTGACTGAGTGCTAACTAACTCTTGGAAATCCACCATAGAGGGCCTGGCTGGCTGCTGCTTTTTGACTAACTATAGCTGAAGGCCTCTTGACTTTCTCTGGTATCAGAGCTCATAGAGGGGGCTTATATCACATCTCCTCAGTTACAAAACTAGAATTGCCCTGGAGCAGCAGTCAGACTTAGAAAATGAGTGAGTTGAATGAAGATGTGACAGATATTACCACTCCTACATCTTTCATGGTAGCACTGCCTCTGTAGTCCTCCCAGGGAATGTGGAACTGCTCTTGGTAGAAGATCCAGGGACCCTCTGTGTGACCCTTCTTACCTTAATCTGTGGGCCAGAGAACCAATTTAGGTATTTGCTGGTTGACAAGAATGTCTGTTCCAATAATATATTCAGAAACTGGGAAAATAACTTCAGCGTGGGTACCCAGATTTACTGGGACCACTATGGGTGGATCTGGGGCAAGACTCCATCTGTAAACTGATGGCCATCTATAACCTCTGACAGGTCGCCCACATTGGAGTTTTGAGTCTTGAGGAATTAGCACCATTTACGAGCCAGTTTCTAGCGATACCTGAAATATCTGGGTATTTTTTTTTTTCCCCAGTGAATAGTCACTCTAGTAAATGATCTCAGGTCATTGGGGGAGACTTGGAGATTTATAATATATACTTATAGTAGTGTTGCTGAATCATTCATCAGAGGCATCAACAAACCCTCAATAAATATGCTCTGGGTCTGTGAATTGGCTTTGTTGGAAATTGGTTGAAAAACTATGACTCATCACTGTGGCTACTCAAGTCAGGTTGCTGGTTTTAAGACCTAGATTTTTCTATTATATATAACCAAGTAACATTTGTGTAGGTTACCCATCCATTTCATTCTTAGGCTTATTACAATGAGCCACTGCCAAAAGTCCTTATGGATCAAAATTTTCTAATATCCACTATTTCCCATTACATTAAATGTACCCGCTTTGTCCTTGACTTTTAAGTGCTGCCATTTGGCCTCTGTTACTCTGGGATTCCATGATCTCAATTGGAGTCATCCTGCACTGTAATGCCTGGCCTATGTAGGAGAGCTACCACAGCAGAATGTTTGTGTTCCCCTAAATAATGTATAAATCAATGCCCTAGTTAAAGGCATATCCTCTGGGTCCTCTCAGGGGATGTAGTGGGGTGTGGGATGCAGATTTCTTATGATAAACTCACTCTAACATTCCTGACTCCTTAAACCTTTGATTGCTTCTTCTGCATCATGCTAGGGATGTTTTGGCATTTCAACCTCATTGAATGTAAGGCCAAGTCTCATCAAACCAACAAGTAAACTGATAGAGCCACTTCCAGATTTAAAATAAACATTGAAACCAGAACATTTGTCAAGTACACCTGGATTATTAAATTTGGCTCAACTCAGTGTTATATTCCATCCTCTTTGCTTTAACCCCCATAGGATTCACTCCCACACTTATTCTCCAGGTTTCTGACAGTATATATTATCAAAACATTGCAATTCTCTTGATGTATTAGTTGCTTCTTTCTGAGTCACACTTTGTACTTGTCCTCCTAAAGCTTGTTGAGATCTGATCCTAGTTTATGGGTCTTGAGGCAACAAGGAGTTTGATGATGGGTCTTAAGGAAAATGGTCATCTCCTTGTAAGACAGCTACTTCAGGTGAGGTTATTACAGTTTTCCATTAAAAGGAGGTTCATATTCTCAGACATAAGAAGAAATGTTGTGTTCCACTCACAGGGGAGGCTCAGAGTGACTCAGGAGTGTAAGATTCTCAGCTCTGTTTGGGTACAACTAGATGGCCCCATTCCAAGTTTCAGAGTTCCACTTCTTGCAATCAGTGTCCTAAGTTTCACATGGCAGACTTGGTAAGGCTGTGGGTTTCCCTGACCTTATAATTTAGCTATCTATACAATTAAATTTTGTGTTTGATTTTCAGCAATATAAGCCCTGTGACAATTAGAAATAAGCAATATTTTTAGGGCTGCAATAGAAGTTCTCTGACCATGACTTGTGCTGAGAGTTTAAAGACCTGAGCTTCTCATTTTACCCCATATCACAATCCACACAGTAATTATTACTGCCATAATGGTCAAGTAAAGGAGCCTCAAATATCACAATCATCTATAGGAGATAATCTGATTCACCAGGATGCCACTGCATGCCATCAATCACTACCATACCATGTCTCACTGGTAAAGGAGTTCAGCACTGCATTCAAGCCCAAGGCATGACCAACCCATTTCTCCAATCCCATTTTTGAGGGTCTGTTTCCTGGGATTACACCTGGTATGAGTTTTATAACAGTTAGGACCTGAAGATAGAAACCAAACAATATAACATAACAGAAAGAATTAATTTGGTATAAAGTTGTTAAGTAGGTAACTAAAAGGTAAAGATATTACTCTAACTTATCAAATAGGTATTAAAAGCAGCTATTACCTCTAGGGCTGTGAGAACAAAGGGAAGAGATTGGGATTATTAAAATTTAATAATTTAGAGGAACATAACTGAAACGTGACTTCTCAGAGGGACCAGCCCACTGGTGGTGATGTCTCTGAGCTCTGGGGAAAGATTTTGTACACCTGGAGAAAGGACTGCAAGTTCCTTCTTCCTCCTTCAACCTTGCAGGCTCTGTTTATCACCTCCTATTAACAAAACATAACCTGCAGCCAGCTGGCAAAGAAAAAATGTGGTTTGGAGAGTTTTAGCTCCAGCATGACAAAGCATAGAAGGGTGGATTTGGAGCTGAGAGTCAGTAGCCTAATAGCTGGCACATTTACCTTCCAAACTGACTTTAGCCAGATGGATCCTTGTGAGGGTATAATGGTTCTAGAAGAATCCAAGAGTCTCCTGGAATAGTTTTATTTCTTTGGTTTCAGAGAGGGGAGGAACAGAAGGTGGTCTTCCCTTTCTCTGTGTTGAACTAGACTGGAGAGGTTTTACACAGGAAGTAGATATCCCATAAAAGCCAAGCGCAACCTGTCCCTAAACATACTCTCCACAAAAATCCTATGGAGGAGAAAAAGCCAGAGCTTTCCTCACAGGCTGGTCCTTTATACTTTTCTTGCTCATCCTATAATCATAGTGTTCTAAATTATCTCTCATTTTAATCTGATGTCATTTTTCAGTTTTGGTACATCTTTGTCAAGGGCCAGAAGGACTGCATATAAGACTGTATTAGTGAAGTAAGCGAATTAAACTGGAAAATATTGTCACGGCAGAGATTTATAAAGGAATAACTGAGATAATAAAGATCAGAGCTATCCAGCAAAACATTTTCAACTTTTAAAATGCTATATCTGGGTATATCTGGTAAAAAATGAAGTATAGATTATTACACCAGGATGAATTAGCAGGAAAGAGGGGCTTTTGGCCATAAAATAGATAAATTAGGTTGATGTTTATGATGGGAAAGTGTAATTTGATCACTTGTGGGTTTATAGACTAATAATGGTTCCTTCTGAGTGTTTTAAGGAAGACCATTATGTATGCCTTGTGATCTACGTTATTTTGTCTTGTCTCTTTTACGAGTCTCAGTTTTTCTGTGAATTTTTTATCATGAACTAATTCTTTCTTCATATTATGTTCTAATTTTCATTTTCCCTGACTCTTCTTTCTCCTTCTCCTAATCCCCTTTAACTCAGATCTGATTCTTATCTAAGTATTTTTGCAAAATCCCCATTAGTCCTTACATCTTTTCCCTATATTAAATAATTATTCCTTAAGAGAGTCAGCTGTCATTATGGAGTGACCTCTGGGAGAAGAGTCAGCTCTTGGCTTTGCTGAAGTGCTGTATAAAAGTCTACTAAGAAGTCAGAATCTCTGGTCTTCAGTTTTCTCTTCCATAAAATGAAGAAATTAGACTAAATACTAGACTAAGATTGCTTGAATTTCTAACACTGTATAATTCTGGAACTTTGAGGGGTTTTTGCAGGTTTGAGGACTACTGGTCTAACAAATACTGCTCACATGGAGAAAAAAGATTTTTCACTTATGCAAACCCCATAGAGAAAGTGATCATTGTTTAAATAACAAGTAAGACTCTTCCAAAATGAAGAACTTTTGTGACTCCTAATATCCAGTGATCCCAAGTTCTGAGATTACAGTGGACTTTTTATCCAGGGCAGAAATTTAAAATAGGTATAATAATGGTGATCTGTTGACTGTTTTAAAGTGAAAAGAGGCAAAATGAACAATCTAAGTTGCTAATTATTGCAGGTTTACTGGCAGTGAAATAAATTTATGGAATTACAAGTCCTTTACAAGAGGAGATGGAGTTGTAAGTCAAGGTTTCCTTGGGATAAAAGTACAAGAAATATCTCTAAATCAGTTTAGTGCTAAAGTAATTAATGGACAGAAAATTGAAATTATAGTCCTGAAAGCACTGTTTAGTGGAGCAGTTAGGCTGCAACATCTGTCATTCTATTGATCTCTTGGATTGATTGTACTTATCTGCTGGGCCAGGTCAGTGTCCCCTGTCCACTTCCCTCTCTCAGTGCATGATTTGGAGAGGGTATTCTATATATAGAAGAGAGCCTTTTTTTCAGTCATGCTGTACTTGCCTGTTAGGACCCTAGCTCCTCTTCAAGGACAGTAGTGGTAATATACTTAGCATCATTTTCCCAGGAGAAATAGATGAGCCTGATAAATTTCAGTGATTCAGTTATTCATTCATTTATTCATCCATCATCCATTCAATAAATATTTAGTGAGCACCTGTCATAGACCAAGCACTATAACAAGTGCTATATCAGTCCTGAACAAACCAAACATGACCTTTGCCTCATGGAGCTTATAGTCTCTCCCATTTTAGACTTCTAATCCTCACTCATTCTTTCCCCCTCCTTCCACTTCCCAAGCCTCCAGAAGATCCTGGCATATTTTTTTCATTGAAAGCTTTTCTTTTTTTACACATTAAAAATTATATAGTACAAATCTTAGAGGAAAAGTTCACAGGGTTTTGTTGGTTCTGATACACTTCAAATGTATCAGAACCAAATAAGATCAACCATTAAAATCTTTAGGAGATTCCACTGAGCAAAACTTTTGCCTGTTGGAGTGAATGGGTTTTACCATCCTTATATGTAGCTGCAGTGTGTGGCCTTTTCCCCTCACCCTCAATGCCCTTGTTTTCTTTGTGAAATTATCTTGTCTTTAAATTTCTTTTCTATCACACTATGTAAGGTGGAAACCTGGAATTAATGGGAGACCTACTTTATGTTACTTTATAACTCAAGGAAAAAGCAAAAGAAGAAACTTTTATTAATAATGCTATTGCTAATAATTATGTAAAAAAATATTTATTATCACACACCAGGCAGTGTGTCTTGAATTTCTAGTGAGGTGTGTATGCTTTTTCCCAGAACAATACCTTCTTTACTGAGATCTGATAAAGTAATCTGCAAATTGCACAGGCTCAAATGTATTTTGACACATTGATCCTTTAACCTGTTTTTTCTTCTTGATTAATATATTACAGGTCATTCTGCATCAACCTGAAATTCTTTCAAGGATTTAAAACTATTTTTTGTTTGTTTTTTGAATCTTATTTATTATTTTTTTATACAGCACGTTCTTATTACTTATCTGTTTTATACATATTAGTGTATATATGTCAATCCCAGTCTCCCAATTCATCCCACCCCCACCACCCTTGGTGTCCATACATTTGTTCGCTACATCTGTGTCTCTATTTCTGCCTTGCAAACTGGTTCACCTGTACCATTTTTCTAGATTCCACATATATGCATTAATATATGGTATTTGTTTTTCTCTTTCTGACTTACTTCACTCTGTATGACAGTCTCTATGGCCGTCCGTGTCTCTACAAATGACCCAGTTTCATTCCTTTTTATGGCTGAGTAATATTCCATTGTATATATGTATCACATCTTCTTTATCCATTCGTCTGTCGATGGGCATTTAGGTTGCCTCCATGACCTGGCTATTGTAAATAGTGCTGCAATTGAACATTGGGGCACATGTGTCTTTTTGAATTATGGTTTTTTATGGGTATATGCCCAGTAGTGGGATTGCTGGGTCATATGGTAATTCTATTTTTAGTTTTTTAAGGAATCTCCATACTGTTCTCCATAGTGGCTGTATCAATTTACATTCCCACCAACAGTGCAAGAGGGTTCCCTTATCTCCACAACCTCTCCAGTATTTGTTGTTTGTAGATTTTCTGATGATGCCCATTCTAACTGGTGTGAGGTGATATCTCATTGTAGTTTTGATTTGTATTTCTCTAATAATTAGTGATGTTGAGCAGCTTTTCATGTACCTAATTTATAGTTTTATAAATTATAAAACTATTTTTATAATTTAGACATCTATAGCTTCTTTATAAATTCAGTGTTTGGCAGTGTTCTGGTATAAGACTTCCAGGGATGTGTGCATATTGTCATTTCAATGTGGCCTCTTTCAGAGCCTTAGCTGCTGCAGACATTTGGTTTATTATGAATATTTGAATGGATAACACTGTTGCTAATTCTTTGCAAGTCTAAAAACTCTACATGATATACCCCAAGGATGCCAGGTGGTAATATGTGGATTTTAAACATACCATAATGTGCTGTGCTCTAACTCATTTCCGACTACCATAGAGTTCAGAATCTAATCCAGTGGATAGAAAAATCTCTATTTCAAAAATAGCTCTTTTCATGATTAGGTATTTTTATTGTATTTTGTAGTGTCACAGTAGCCCCTTGAACTCTCAGTTCTCTTTAGTGGGGATTCAATCATGTGTTGAGGTGTAGCCTTTTCTAGATGGCCTATGACAAAATCTTACCTTGAAAGGGGCTCCTATTCCTGTAATTAAGATAGCTACAAAATGAGGCTAGGCAGTCCCCTTTAGAAGTCCCATTCTGGAATAGTATATCTAGATTCTTTTTCTCTAACTTTTGTAACAAATATATACTTCTGGTAGATGAACACAATTCTGAAATTGGGCTTCTACCCTCTACCCAATCACCGAATCAGTCGACTTAAGGACTCTCAAAAAGCAGTGTGTGTGTGTGTGTGTGTGTGTGTGTGTGTGTGTGTGTGTGTGTGTGTGTATCTTTGTATTCTCAGAATTTTTAAACATACACAAAAGTAGTAAGAGCAAAATGACCTTCTGTGTCTTTATATTCATAAATATAGACATTTTGCTACTCTTGTAGCATCTATTAACCCATTTTTTTCTTGGAGTATTTAAATTAAATCCCACGCAATATATTTTTTACCCATAAATACTTTAATACATTTCCTAGATTTTTAATGTTAGGTGAAAGTTTGAGACAAAAATTGTTAAATTGGGCTTCCCTGGTGGCGCAATGGTTGAGCGTCCGCCTGCCGATGCAGGGGACATGGGTTCGTGCCCTGGTCCGGGAAGATCCCACATGCAGCTGAGCGGCTAGGCCTGTGAGCTACGGCCACTGAGCCTGCGCGTCCGGAGCCTGTGCTCCGCAACAGGAGAGGCCACAATAGCGAGAGGCCCGCGCACCGAAAAAAAAAAAAAAAAATTGTTAAATTTACTTCATTCTTGTTTTTTGTCTGAAATTAGCATAATTCCATTCTAATTAGAACATGTTCCATGTTGATATGTTTAGTTTACCTGGGTTCGTTTTTGTCTCTCCTTGACTGCCACCAAAACCCTATTTTGTTCTTGTCATACTCAGCAATTATTATACTGGTTCTAGTATAAACAGAGCATGACAACTACACAATTTATGTATGTGTATATATGTAAGTGATTTTAAAGCTTTGTCCTCATTGACTATTTCTATTTCTTGGGAGTCAGATCATTAGTGTAAGATTTTTACTTTAGGCATAAATTATCACCTTCCTATTCCAAACTCTATGAATTTGCATGTAGAAATGGAGTGACTATTTTGAGTATAGGTTAATAAAAGGTGTAAACCTAGGCATGTGTGATTTGGATTTTAGAAGCTAAGAATTATTCTACTTCACAATATAGTCCTATATGTGTTTCTGCTCTGAAACTATATTATGTTGGCTAGCTTTAAAAACATAAAGAACAGGAGAAATTTTGATGGTTTTCCTACTTTACTTCTATTGCTTATTTGCTCAAACCAGCTGTAATATTCTCTGAGACTCTGATTCGGTGGCTAATATCTTTTTAGCGGAACTCCCACCTCCGTACACAGCCATTGCCAGTCCAGATGCCAGTGGTATTCCAGTAATAAACTGCCGCGTGTGCCAGTCTCTCATCAATTTGGATGGCAAGCTTCACCAGCATGTGGTTAAGTGCACGGTTTGCAATGAAGCTACGGTAAGTGGAGATTTTCGTTAATAAAAGCAGAAATTATTATCTGACATTTTGTCCCTAAAAAAGTACTCCAATAATGTTACTTACAAGTAGATGTGGGCTGGATACTGAAATGGCCATTTTTTTTATCCTTTCTTTCTTCCCTCTGGCTATTTCTCTTTTATCATACAAGGATGCCTCCAGGTGTTTAAAGCTAACTCCATTATGAACATTTCATGATGAATTTAAATGTAATGCCATTTGGCTCTTTACTTTCTAAAATGAGACTGACCATGGACAATTATTTACACTTATCTTCAGTGTCTATACACATCTCAATGAAATCCATTCTGATTTTCACTAAAATGAAATATACTGAAGTTCACTACAAATGTGGACTTTGTACTTATTATGTGGAAAATTATTTAAACTTGTTTTACGTCTGTAGGATGTTGGTATAGTTTTTTTGGGCTTTCGTGATTGTACATTTATTATTGACATTTGTGTCGAAGTGTTTATTAACAGCTTGGTATATTATTCCATTTATTTGATATTAATTCAGTGAAATATTCAAAAAAACTTGAAGGGCATATTTTTTTACTGAACTTTGGGAAGAGCAACTAAATTTTAAGTAAGATTTTTACAGTTTTAAGTAATAAACTGGTAAAGAGTATACTGGTTAAATTAAATATATTTCTACTTTCATGATTAGGCTTTATTTTTAAAATTTCAACCTGTCTCAAAATTTGAAATTAAATATTAATTTAATTTTTGGTATTTGTAGTTTTTCCTCTTTATCAAAAGCCTAAAAAAAAGTCAGCCAATTATTATTGTATCTCTAAGAACCCTGAAAGATGAATACTGGGGGCTTTATTATATGTTTTATGGAAAAGTTATAATCTAAAACCTTAAGTCATGAATAAGCAATATATATAATTGTAAATACTTTTTCTATAAGGGACATCTTTTAGAGAACTTTATTGTGTAAATAGGTGATACCTACAAAACTAGCTATTTTCTTTTTCAGTTGAACACTTAAATAGTAAATTTAATTAATATCAACTTCCTTAGTGCTCCTTTTAGAGTTGGCAAGCAAATAAGAATTGTTAGACACAAATAGCAATTAAAAAAAAAATACCAGTGTCTTAAAGGCTTCCTTGGATTTGGCATTAGTGTTGAATTTTTTCACCTCTTCCTTCACCCATACAAACTTTGTTCTTTAATGAGAAGAAAGAAAGGAGATTTAAAGCTTTATATTTACATGTGGAAGTAAACAGAACAGAGTAGGTCAATTATGCAAGAATCTCAAAGTCACTATGGATTTAGCCAGCAGCCTCAAGCTGGTTACTTAGAAGTGATGAGTTCATATAGGGTCAGTAAAATTTGGCTACAAATAAGCTAGCTACTTTTGGACATAAAGAAAATTGTACTGAAATTTTTATATCATTACTACTCCTGTTAAGTAAAGAAATGTAAATAATTGTGAATATTCTAGAGAATATGAATAGTATTTAATCAGATTGCCTTCTATGGAATTAGTAACATAACAAAGGAAGAAAAAATTGTAAAAAAAAAAGCCTTTGAGGAATGTTGTAACATATGACCTGCTAATGTTTACAGTGTAATGTGATCTTAAATTTATGAATGAAGAGGTAGGTATTAGGCAACTGGCAGCTTCTTTGGAGAAATTTTACGTTGAAAAGAACAGATATAGTGGACCAAGGCCCAAGAGAACAGTTCTCTTATGTTCACTATCACTGTTTCCTACTCAATTTAACTGTTAGTCATTCTCCTCATGTCACCTAAAACAGGATGTCAGTGTATCTATTCTGTTGGGTAGCCACCTTTAAGAGGAACTGGACATTCCTGTGGAGATTGAAAGAAATAAAACATAACAAAACAAAAAAATCAAGGTTAATAAATGTCCTTTTTACTTCAGTAGATAGAATTAGGAAGGCAAGTAAGGTGTGTGTTGTGTGTGTGTGTGTGTGTCTGTGTGTGTGTGTCTGTATATGAGAGAGAGAGAGAGAGAGAGAAAAAATATGGACAAATTTTAGCAACGCTTGGAAGACACAGAATTTAAGGTTAAAAGGAGAAGCAATATCTATGACTAGTTAATGGAAAATTTGAGAAGTCCTGGAGAAAGAGTGGAGCTAGTTGGCTGCATATTTGATTGAGTCTTAGATTTGGAGACTAATAGACTGGGGTTTGAATCTACCACTTAGTAGCTATATATCCTTGGGGACTTCTCTAAACTGTGGTTCTTCATGTAAAGAGGTATAATAGTAATAATACCTACCTCTTAGGGTTGCTGTTGGGATTAAAGAGGTAAAGTGCCCGGCACAGTTCCTGGAACATGTAAGCTTATTTTACCAAGTAAGACTATTAAAACTTATGCATATGAACAATGTCATCTCCCGTGCTGCCCACACCCCCATCGTTTTACTGTAGACCAGACACGACATGGTGTGGCCTGGCATTGAAGACCAGTGCTTGAAATCTTCCAGTTCAATCATCTTGTTTTACAAATGAGAGAATTGAGGTCTAGAAGTATGGTGGGAATAAAATACAGGCTACCTCAGAGACATTACAGGTTCAGTTCCAGACTACTGCAATAAAGCAAATATTGCAATAAAGCAAGTCACACAAATTTTTTGGTTTCCAGTGCAAATAAAAGTTATGTTTACACTATTCTGTAAGTGTGCAATAGCATTATGTCTAAAAAAAGGATATATCTTAATTAAAAAATACTTTATTGCTAAAAAATGCTAACCATCATCTGAGCCTTCAGCAAGTCATAATCTTTTTGCTGGTGAAGCATCTTGACTCCCTTTTGATGGCTGCTGACTGATCATGGAGGTGCTTGCTGAAGGTTGGGGTGTCTGTGGTAATTACTTAAAATAAGACAACAGTGAAGTTCGCTGCATCAATCAATTCTTCCTTTCATGAACCATTTCTCTGTAACACACAATGCAGTTCGGTAGCATTTCACCCACAGTAGAACTTCTTGCAAAATTGGAGTCGATCCTTTCAAACCCTGTGGCTGCTTTATCAACTAAATTTATGTAATATTCTAAATACTTTGTTGTCGTTTTAACAATCTTCACAGCATCTTCACCAGGAATAGATTACATGTCAAGAAACCAACTTTCTTTGCTTATCCATAAAAAACAACTCCTTATCCATTAAAGTTTTATCATCAGATTGCAGCAATTCCATCACATCTTCAGGTTCCACTTCCAATTCTAGTTCTCCTGCTATTTCCACCACTTCTGCATTTTCTTCCTCCACTGAAATTGAACACCTCAAAGTCATCCGTGAGGTTTAGAATCAACTTCTTCAAACTCCTGTTAATTTTGGTACTTTGACTTCTTCCCATGAATCACGAATGTTCTTAATGCATCTAGAATGATGAATCCTTTCCAGAAGGTTTTCAGTTTACTTCGCACAGATCTATCAGAGGGATCACTATCTATGGCAGCCTTATGAAAGCTATTTCATAAAAAATGAAACCTGAAAGTCAAAATTACTCCTTGATCCATGGGCTATAGAATGAATGTTGTGTTAGCAGGCGTGAAAACATTAATCTCATTGTATATCTCCATAAGAGCTCCTGGGTCACCAGATGCGTTAATCAATGAGCAGTAATATTTTGAAAGCAATTTTTTTTTCTCAGTGGTAGGTCTCAACAGTGGCCTTAAAATCTCAGTAAACCATATTGTAAACAGATGTGCTGTTATCCAGACTTTGTTTCTCTATTTATAGTGTAGTGGCAGAGTAGTTTAGCATAATTCTTTAAGGGCCCTAGGATTTTCAGAATGGTAAATGAACATTAGCTTCAACTTAAAGTCACCAGCTGCATCAGCCCCTAACAAGAGAGTCAGCCTGTCCTTTGAAGCTCTGAAGACAGACATCGACTTCTCCTCTTTAACTATGAAGGTTCTAGATGGCATTTTCTTCCACTAAAAGGCTTTTCATCTACATTGAAAATATTTACTGTAGCCACCTTTCTTAATTAGCTTAGCTAGATTTTCTGAATAACTTGCTGCAGCTTCAACATCAGAACTTGCAATTCAACCTTGCAATTTTTTTTTTATTGAAGTATAGTTGATTTACAATGTTGTGTCAGTTGCAGGTGTACAGCAAAGTGATTCATATGTACACACACACATACACACACACACAAACACA
>NC_041228.1:45594938-45613372 GCF_002837175.3 Physeter macrocephalus
TGAGCAGTAACATTTTGAAAGGAATCTTTTTTTCTGAGCAGTAGGTCTCAACAGTGGGCTTAAAATATTCAGTAAACCAGGTTGTAAAGAGATGTGCAATCATCCAGGCTTTGCTGCTCCATTTGTGAGCACAGGCAGAGTAGATTTAGCATAATTCTGAAGCCCTCTAGGATTTTAGATGGTAAATGAGCATTGGCTTCAACTTCAAGTCACCAGCTGCATCAGCCCCTAACAAGAGAGTCAGCCTGTCCTTTGAAGCTTTGAAGCCAGACATTGACTTCTCCTCTTTAACTATGAAGGTTCTAGATGGCATTTTCTTCCACTAAAAGGCTTTTCATCTACATTGAAAATATTTACTGTAGCCACCTTTCTTAATTAGCTTAGCTAGATTTTCTGAATAACTTGCTGCAGCTTCAACATCAGAACTTGCAATTCAACCTTGCAATTTTTTTTTTATTGAAGTATAGTTGATTTACAATGTTGTGTCAGTTGCAGGTGTACAGCAAAGTGATTCATATGTACACACACACATACACACACACACAAACACATATATGTATTCCTTTTTGGATTCATTTACCTTATAGGTTATTATAAAATATTGAATATAGTTTCCTGTGCTATATAGTTGGTCCTGGTTGGTTATCTATTTTATGATTAGTATGTATGTGTATGTTAATTCCAAACTCCTAATTTATCCCTCATCCCCGCTTCCACTTTGGACACCATAAGTTTGTTTTCTATGTCTGTGGGTCTAATTATATTTTGTATATGTTTTTTTTTTTAGATTCCACATATAAGCAATATTATATGCTATGGGTCTTTCTCTGTCTGACTTATTCATTTTAGTATGATAATCTCTAGGGCCATCCATGTTGCTGCAAATGGCATTATTTCATTCTTTTTAATGGCTGAGTAACATTCCATTCCAATATACCACATCTTCTTTATCCATTCATCTGTCATCTGATGGACAATTAGATTACTTCCATGTCTTGGCTGTTGTAAATAGTGCTGAAATGAACATTGGGGTTCATGTATCTTTCCAAATTATAGTTTTCTCTGGATATATGCCCAGGGGTGGGATTGCAGGATCATGTGGTAGCTCTACTTTTAGTTTTAACGGAATCTCCATACTGTTCTCCATAGTGGCTGCACCAATTTACATTCCCATTAACAGTGTAGGAGGGTTTTTTCTCCACACCCTCTCCAGCATTTATTATTTGTAGTCTTTTTGATGATGGCCATTCTGACATGTGTGGTGTGATATCTCATTGTAGTTTTGACTTGCATTTCTCTAATAATTAGTGATGTTGAGCATCTTTTCATGTGCCGCTTGGCCATCTGTATGTCTTTTGTGGAGAAATGTCTATTTAGGTCTTCTGCCCATTTCTTGATTGGGTTGTTTGTTTTTTGATATTGAGCCACATGAGCTGTTTATAAATTTTGGAGACTAATCCCTTGCCTGTTTCATCATTTGCAAATATTTTCTCCCATTCTGTGGGTTGTCTTTTAATTTTGTCTATGATTTCCTTTGCTGTGCAAAAGTTTTTAAGTTTAATTAGGTCTCATTTGTTTATTTTTGTTTTTATTTCCATTACTCTAAGAGTCAGCTCAGAAAAGATATTGCTGCAATTTATGTCAGAGTGTTCTGCCTATGTTTTCCTCTAAGAGTTTTATAGTATCTGTTGTTACATTGAGACCTTTAATCCATTTTGGGTTTATTTTTCTGTATGGTGTTAAAGAATGTCCTAATTTCATTTTTTTTTTTTTTTACATGTAGCTGTCCAGTTTTCCAAGCACCATTTATTGAGGAGACAGTCTTTCCTGCATTCTATAGTCTTGCCTCCTGTGTCATAGATTAATTGACCATAGGTGCATGGGTTTATTTCTGGGCTTTCTATCCTGTTCCATTGATCTAAATTTCTGTTTCTGTGCCAGTACCATACTGTCTTGATTACCATAGCTTTGTAGTATACTCTGAATTCAGGAAGCCTGATTCCTCCAGCTCTCTTTTTCTTTCTCAAGATTTGTTTGACTATTTGGGGTCTTTTATGTTTCCATACAAATTAAAAAATGTTTTGTTCTAGTTTTGTGAAAAATGCCATTGGTAATTTGATGGGGATTGCATTGAATCTGTAGATTGCCTTGGGTAGTATAGTCATTTTGAAAATATAAATTCTTCAAATCAAGAACATGGTATATCTTTCCATCTGTCTGTGTCATCTTTGATTTCTTTCTTTAGTATCTTAGAGTTTTCAGAGTACAGGTCTTTTGCCTCCTTAGATAGGTTTATGCCTAGGTATTTTATTCCTTTTGATTCAATGGTAAATGGGATTGTTTCCTTAATTTCTCTTTCTGATTTTTCATTGTTAGTGTATAAAAATTCAACATTTCTGTGTTTTAATTCTGTATCCTGCAACTTCACCGAATTCATTAATGAGCTCTGATAGTTTTTTGGTAGCATATCTAGGATTTTCTTTGTATAGTATCATGTCATCTGCAGTAACAGTTTTACTTCTTCCTTTCCAATTTGGATTCTTTTTCTTTCTTTTTCTTCTCTGATTGCCACAGCTAGGACTTCCAAAACTATATTGAAAAAAAACTGATGAGAGTGGACATCTTTGTCTTGTTCCTGGTCTTAGAGGAAATGCTTTCAGCTTTCACCGTTGAGTATGATGTTATCTGTAGGTTTGTCATATATGGCCTTTATTATGTTGAGGTATGTTTCCTCTATGCCCACTTTCTGGATAGTTTTTATCATAACTGGGTGTTGAATTTTGTCTAAAGCTTTTTCTGCATCTATTGAGATGATTATATGGTTTTTATTCTTCAATTTGTTCATGTGGTGTATCACAGTGATTGATTTGCGGGTATTCAAAATCCCTGCATCCCTGGGATAAATCCCACTTGATCATGGGGTATGATCCTTTTAATGTATTGTTGGATTCAGTTTGCTAATAGTTTGTTAAGAATTTTTGTGTCTAAGTTCATCAGTGATATTGGCGGGTAATTTTCTTTTTTTGTGGTATCTTTGTCTGGTTTTGGTATCAGGGTGATGGTGGCCTCATAGAATATTTGGAAGTGTTCTTTCCTCTGCAGTTTTTTGGAATAGTTTCAGAAGGATAGTGTTAACTTTTCTGTAAATGTTTTATATAATTTGCCTGTGAAGCCATCTGGTCCTGGACTTTTGTCTGTTGGGAGTTTTTAAATCACAGATTCAATTTCAGTAGTTGTAATTGGTCTGTTTATATTTTCTATTTCTTCCGGGTTCAGTCTTGGAAGATTGTACCTTTCTAAGAATGTGTCTATTTCTTCTAAGTTTCCATTTTCTTAGCATATAATTGCTTGTACTAGTCTCTTACGGTCCTTTGTATTTCTGTGGTGTCCATTGTAACTTCTGTTTTTCATTTCTAATTTTATTGATTTGGCCTCTCTCCCTTCTTTTTTGATGAGTCTGGCTAAAGGTTTATCAATTTTATTTATCTTTCCAAAGAATCAGATTTTAGTTTCATTGATCTTTTCTATTGTTTTTTTCATCTCTATTTCATTTATTTCTGCTCTGATCTCTTTGATTTCTTTCCTCTACTAACTATGGGTTTTGTTTGTTCTTTCTCTAGTTGCTTTAAGTGTAAGGTTAGGTTGTTTGTTTGAGATTTTTCCTGAGATAAGCTTGTATCTCTATAAACTTCCCTCTTAGAACTGCTTTTGCTGCATCCCATATATTTTAGATCATTGCATCTTCATTTTCATTTATCTCTAGGTATTTTTTGATTTCTTCTTTTTTTCTTCAGTGATCCATTGGTTGTTTAGTAGCCTACTGTTTAGCCTCCATGTATATGTGGTTTCTGCAGTATTTTTCTTGTAGTTGATTTCTAATCTCATAGTGTTGTGATGGGAAAAGAGTCTTGATATGATTTCAATTTTCTTAACTTTACCAAGTCTTGCTTTGTGGCCCAGCATTTGATCTATCCTGGGGAATGTTCCATGTGCACTTGAAAATAATGTATTCTGCTGTTTGGGGATGGAATGCTCTATAGATATCAATTAAGTGCATCTGGTCTAATGTGTCATTTAAGGCCTGTGCTTCCTTATTGATTTTCTTTCTGGATGATCTGTCCATTGATGAAACTGGGGTGTTAAAGTCTCCCACTATTATTGTGTTACTGTCAATTTCTCCTTTTATGGCTGTTAGCATATGCCTTATATATTGAAGTGCTCCTGTGTTAGGTGAATATATATTTAAAATTGTTATATCTTCTTCTTACAATGATCCCTTGATCATTATGTAGTGTCCTTCTTTGTCTCTTGTAGCAGTCTTTATTTTAAAGTCTAATTTTGCCTGATGTTAGTATTGCTATTCCATCTTTCTTTTGATTTCCATTTGCATGGAATACCTTTTGCCATCCCCTACTTTCAGTCTGTATTTGTCCCTAGATCTGAAGTGGGTCTCTGTTGTAGACAACGTATATATGGGTCTTGTTTTTTATCCATTCAGGCAGTGTATGTCTTTTGGTTGGAGCATTTAATCTGTTTACATTTGAGGTAATTATCAATATATATGTTATTATTGCCATTTTGTTCATTATTTTGGATTTGTTTTTGTGAAGTCTTTTTTCTTCCTTTCCTCTTTTGTTCTCTTCTTTTGTGATTTGATGACTAACTTTAGTGTTGGATTTCTTTTTCTTTTTGGTGTGTATATCTATTATAGATGTTTGATTTGTGGTTACTATGAGGTTTTGATATAGCAGTCTCTCTATATATACATGATTGTTTTAAGTTGCTTGTCTCTTAATTTTAAATGCATTAAAAATATCCTGCATTTGTACTCTACTCTTATGATTATTGTCTTGATATCATATTTGTGTGTGGATAATTTTCTACCTTTACTTTATGTTTGCCTTTACCAGTGAGCTTTCCCATTTCATCATTTTCTTGTTTATAGTTGTGGGCTTTTCTTTTCTGCCTAGGGAAGTTCCTTTAGCTTTTGTTGTAAAATTGGTTTTGGTGGTGCTGAACTCTTTTAACTTTGCTTGTCTGTAAAGCTTTTGATTTCTCTGTCAAATCTGAATGAGACCCTTGCTGGGTAGAGTGTTCTTGGTTGTAGGTTTTTCCCCTTTCATCACTTTAAATATATCATGCCACTCCCTTCTGGCCTGTAGTGTTTTCACTGAAAAATCAGCTGATAGTCTTTTGGGGATTCCCTTGTATGTTATTTATTGCTTTTCCCTTGTTGCTTTTAATATTTTCTCTTTATCTGTAACTTTTGTCAGTTCAGTTATTATGTGTCTTGGCATGTTCCTCCTTGGGTTAATCCTGTATGGGACTCTCTGTGGTTTTATGGACTTGGGTTCCTGTTTCCTTTCCAATGTTAGGGAAGTTTTCAGCTATTATCTCATCAAATATTTTCTCAGGCCCATTGTCTCTGTCCTCCTTCTGGGACCTCAATATTGCAAGTGTTGGTACTTTTGATGTTGTCCCAGAGATCTCTTAAACTGTTAAACTGTGTTTATTTCTTTTCATTCTATTTTCTTTATTCTGTTCCACAGCAGTGATTTCCACCATTCTGTCTTCCAGCTCAATTGTCTGTTCTTCTGTCTCATTTATTCTGCTATTGATTCCTTCTAGTGTGTTTTTCATTTTTGTACTCTTCAACTCTGTTTGGTTGTTCTTTATATTTTCTAACTCTTTGTTAAAAAGTTCTTGTAAGTTCTTGCTTGAGCATCCATTCTTTTCCTGAGTTCTTGGATCATCTTTACTATCATTACTCTGAACTCTTTCTTGGGTAGTTTGCCTATCTCTACTTCACTTAGTTGTTCTTCTGGGGTTTTATCTTGTTCCTTTGTCTGGAACATATTCCTCTGTCTTCTCATTTTGTCTAAAATTCTATTTGTATTTTTATGTATATGGAAGGTTAGATATGTTTCTCAACCTTGCAGAAGTGGCCATCTGTAGGGGATTTCCTGTGTGTCCCAGTAGTACAGTCCCCTCTCATCACCGAGGGCCAGGGACCAGCTGGTCCCAGGGTAGATTCGGACCTGTGTTTGTAGACTCAGTTCCACTGACTGCTGGATTGTGGTTTCTTGCTTCTGGTGTCTGCCTCCTTGTGGGTGAGGCTGGTCTAGAGGCTTATGCAGGCTTCCTGGTGGATGGGGCCAGTGCCTGCCCACTGGTGGGTGGAGCTGGGTCTTGGCTTTCTGATGGGCGGGACCATATCAAGGGATGTGTCTAGAGGCAGCTGTGTGCTGAGGAACTCTTTACGCAGCCTGTCTGCTGATGGGTGAAGCTGTGTTCCCACCTTGTTGGTTGTTTGGCCTGAGACATCCCAGCACTGGAGCCTACAGGCTGTTGGGTGGGACCAGGACTTGATGCCAAAATGTTGGCCTCTAGGAGAGCTCATGCCAATGAATGTCCCCTGGTAACACTGTCACCAGTGTTGTTGTCCCCAGAGTGAGCCACAGCCACCCTCCCGCCTCCCCAGAATACCCTTCAAGACCAGCAGGTGTGTCTGCCCCAGGCTCCTATGAAGTCATTGCTTTTACCCTGGCTATCAGGGTGGATAGTGGAGTCTCTATTTCTGAGTCTCCAAAGTCTCTGCAGGAGTCCTATGGAGCTCCTGCAATCAAGCCCTTCTGGCCTTCAAAGCCAAATGGTCTGAGGGCTCCTCCTCCAATGCCAGACCCCCAGGCTGCAGAGCCCGATGTGGGGCTCAGAACTGTCACTCCTATGGGAGAACTTCTGCGATATAATTGTTCTCCAGTTTGTGGGCAGCGCACCTGGGTGGGTATGGAATTTCATTATATCAGGAGTGCACCCCTTCTACTGTCTTATTGTGGTTCTTCTTATGCCTTTGGATGTAAAATATCTTTTTTAGTAGGTTCCACTCTTCTTAATCGATGGTTGTTCAGCAGTTAGTTGTGATTTTGGTTTGCTCAAGAGAAGAAGTAAGCTGAAGGCCCTTCTACTCTGCCATCTTGGACAGGAATTGAAAAATTCTGCAGTTTTGCATGACACATACTGTTGGTTATGCAGTTAAGCACACAAGCCCTGGAGTCAGACTGCTGGGGTTCAGATTCAGCTTCTTTCCTTTAACCTCTATGTGATTGACAGCTAATGTCTCTATCTTCATGGAATTTATACCTCTTATTTCACCCTTAGTCTAGCTTCAGGGACCTTGTGCAGAGGACTTGCACCTAATGAGTTGGATTAGTTTGGATTAGAGTTCCCAGCTCAGAGCTGCTCCTGATATCTAGAATTTGCAAGCTGGGCCGTTGGCAGTTCACCTTGCAATTTTATTTTATGGAGATGGCTCCTTTCTTTAAACTTCATAAACTAACCTTTGCTAGCTTCGAACTTTTCTTCTACAGTTTTGTCGCCTGTTAGCCTTCATAGAATTGAATAGAGTTAGGGTCTTGCTCTGGATTAGGCTTTGGCTTAAAGAGTGTTAAAGAATTACACAAAATAAAGTCAAGCCTTGACTAAGCCGTAAAAAGCCATAGTTAAAACCAAGCTTGGGCTTCCCTGGTGGCGCAGTGGTTGCGCGTCCGCCTGCCGATGCAGGGGAACCGGGTTTGCGTCCCGGTCTGGGAGGATCCCACATGCCGCGGAGCAGCTGGGCCCGTGAGCCATGGCCGCTGAGCCTGCGCGTCCGGAGCCTGTGCTCCGCAACGGGAGAGGCCACAGCAGAGGGAGGCCCGCATACCACAAAAAAGAGGGAGGCCCGCATCCCACAAAAAAAAAAAAAAAAAAAAACCAAGCTAAACCACGAAAGTGACTTTAATACAATCTACTGCACGACAGCAGTATGTTATATCTGGTTTGATCATCTATCCAGACCACTAAAACTTTCTCCATATCTGCAATAAGACCGTTTTGCTTTCTTATCATTTGTATGTTCACTGGAGTAGCACTTTTATTTTCCTTTGAGAACTTTTCCTTTGCATTTACAACTTGGCTGTTTTGTGCAAGAGGCTTAGCTTTTGGCCTGTCTCAGCTTTGGACATGCCTTCCTCACTAAGTTTAATCATTTCTAGCTTTTGATTTAAAGTGAGAGATGTGTGAATCTTCCTTTCACTTCAATACTTAAAGGCCATTGTAGGGTTATTAACTGGCCTAATTTCAATATTGTGTCTCAGGGAATAGGGAGGCCCAAGGAGAGGGAGCGAGAAAGGGTCACTAGGTGGAGCAGTCAGAATAGATACAACATTCATCAATTAAGTTTGCTGTCTTATATGGGCAAAATTTGTGGCACTCCAAAACAATCACAGTACTAACATCAAAGATCACTGATCACAGATCAACATAACAAATATCATAATAATGAAAAAAGATTCCAAAATTGTGAGAATTACCAAAATTGTGACACAGAGACACAAGGTGAGCAAATGCTATTTGAAAAATGATGCTGATAGACTTGCTTGATGCAAGATTGCCACAAACCTTCAATTTGTAAAATAGCACAGTATCTGCAAAGCACAATAAAGCACAGCACAGTAAAATGAGGTATGTCTGTATAAAAATAAATCTTTTTATTTGCCAAACACACATTTACTTAATGGTAAAATATGTATATAGAGAAATTAAGACAAATTCTGGTTCTTGATACTTTAGATTATATAAGAATACATTCTGGATGTTTGTGAATTTTAGATTGTCAGATTCTATCTATAATATAGCTTAATAAATTGCAGATGGCTTATTGCTAACTTATATATATTGCTACCAAGGTTATTTACTTAAAATTCTTAAATCGTAAAAAAAAATATGTTGCAGACTTACAGAAAGTTAGAAAAATAGTAGTACATAGTATAGAGAATTCCCATGTGGGCCCCTCACTCACATTCCACAAACATTGTCACTTTGCCAAAATAACTTTCTAAATAAATAAATATTTTTTTCAAAACCTTTTAAGGTAATTGTGGACATGGTGCTCTTCAACCCCTAAACATTTTAGTGTAAATTTCCTAAAATTTAGTGTAAATTTTCCTAAAGAAAAAGAGGACATTCACTTATACAATCACAGTACAGTTATCAAATTCAGGAAATTAACATTGATACAATACTGTTATTTAATCTTTTGACTTAATTCATGTTTGCCCAATTGTTCCATTAAAAAAAAAATCTGGTCCAGGAGTCAATTTAGAATTACATGTTGCATTTGATCATGTTTCTTTAATCTCCCTTAATCTGAAATTTAGTCTTTGTCTTCTATTGCCTTGACAGTTTTGAAGAGTACAGGTAAGATATTTTGTGGAATGTTCCTCATTTGGGTTTGTCTGATGTTATTTTGTGATTAAATTCAGGTTATACATTTTGGCAAGCATGCCACAGGAGTGGTGTTCTATTCCTCTCAGTGCATCAGAGCTTATTTGCTTTAACAAGCTTAAGTCCTAGTAATGAGAGGAGTGTTTTCTTTGGTGTTATTTATTCTAGCTTTTAAATTTACTGTAAAGTTAAAGAAAAAAGGAAATGCTAGTATTAGGAGCTATAATACGTTTTTTTTAAGCTAAAAGATGCCATAAAATTAATCACTTGTATTCTAGTGAGTAAAGTTTAAGAAAAATTCAAATTTGTGATATACTCTTCTTTCCCTACTATTCTTTTCGAGCTTGCTTTTCTCAGACGTGTGCAAGAAGCCTCAGTGAATGTTTGCCCCTGGCCAGGCAGATAAATGACCTTGTCTTGTGAACTTTAAATGGAAAACAACTCCAGGCCAATACAAACTAATTTTGAAATATGCCCTTCATAATTAAATCTCTACAGTTCCCCAAATTTTACAGAGTGTTTACCAACATTTGAGCTATTTAAAATCACCTACGATTCATCATTAATTATTAGAGAAATGCAAATCTAAACTACAATGAGGTACCACCTCACACCGGTCAGGATGGCCATCATTAAAAAGTCTACAAATAATAAATGCTACAGAGAGTGTGGAGGAAAAGGAAGCCTCCTACACTGTTGGTGGGAATGTAAATTGGTGCAGCCACTATGGAAAACAGTATGGAAGTTCCCCCAAAAACTAAAAACAGAGTTGCCATATGATCCAGCAATACTACTCTTGGGCATATACCCAGACAAGACTTTAGTTCGAAAAGGTACATGCACCTCTATGTTCATAGCAGCACTATTTACAATAGCCAAGACATGGAAACAACCTAAGTGTCCATTGACAGATGAATGGATAAAGAATATGTGAGATATATATATATATATATATATATATATATATATATAAAATATATATGTATATACAATGGAATATTACTCAGCCATTGAAAAGAATGAAATAATGCCATTTGTAGCAATATGGATGCAACTAGAGATTATCATACTAAGTGAAGTAAGTCAGAAAGAGAAAGACAAATGCCATATGATATCACTTACATGTGGAATCTAAAATATGATACTATCTATGAAACAGAAACAGAATCACAGACATAGAGAACAGACTTGTGGCTGCCAAGGGGCAGAGGGATTGGGAGGGAAGGATTGGGAGGTTGGGAGTAGCAGATGCAAACTATTATATATAGGATGGATAAACAACAAGGTCCTATTTTATAACACAGGGAACTATATTCAATATCCTGTGATAAACCATAATGGAAAAGAATATGAAAAAGAATATGTATATGTATAACCGAGTCATTTTGCTGTACAGCAGAAATTAACATGGCATTGTAAATCAACTATACTTCAATAAAATTTAAAAAATCACTTACGATGCACTTTTCCTTAATGTGTACACTGGTAGCACTATGGGGAGCCTTAGATTTTAAGAATCATTTCCATTTTATATACAAACAAGTTTTGGCAATCTGTACTTTGGTTAATTTGCTGTGTTTATATTTTCTTCTCTTGTCTAGCCAATCAAAAACCCCCCAACAGGGAAGAAGTATGTTAGATGCCCTTGTAATTGTCTCCTCATTTGTAAGGACACATCACGGCGAATAGGATGTCCAAGACCCAACTGGTAAGACATAAAGATTCATTCATTCATTCATTTGTTCATTCAACAAGTACTTTTTTTTTTTTGTGGTACGTGGGCCTCTCACTGCCGTGGCCTCTCCCGTTGCGGAGCACAGTCTCCGGATGCACAGGCTCAGCGGCCATGGCTCACGGGCCCAGCCGCTCCGTGGCACGTGGGATCCTCCCGGATCGGGGCACGAACCCGTGTCCCCTGCATCGGCAGGCGGACTCTCAACCACTGCTCCACCAGGGAAGCCCAACAAGTACTTATTAAAGACTCATTATGTGGCAGGTTTTGTTCTAAACAGTCTTTCTCCTCAAAGTAATTATATAACCTACAGCATTTCTTTTCTTTGTTAAAGCAATAATACTACTTAGTTTGAA
Organism: Physeter macrocephalus; assembly: GCF_002837175.3. Classification (NCBI taxonomy): domain Eukaryota; kingdom Metazoa; phylum Chordata; class Mammalia; order Artiodactyla; family Physeteridae; genus Physeter; species Physeter macrocephalus. Next base: position 45,606,291 of record NC_041228.1, read on the forward strand.
ATTAATGGTTACAGTTGTTTTGTTTTTTTTTTTTTTTGCTGTTATTTTTATTTCCAGCTTATAGTTGACAAATCTGAAGCTCTGAGGGAGAAAATAAATAGTTCAAATCAGTGCTCTTCACACTTTTTAAACATTTGGCTGTGATGACAAGTGTAAAATACATTTTATTTTACAACCCAAAATTCATGTGTTCATATACATACATACATACACACACTCATATATTTGAAACAAAAGTTTCACAAAGAAAATTTACATTTGCTATATGCAGTGCACTCAGATTTTTTCGTATTTTACTTACTCTGTTTCTGACCATTTATCTTTTTTTTTCTTTCCTTCTTTTTTTTTTTGAACATCTTTATTGTAGTATAATTGCTTTACAATGGTTTGTTAGTTTCTCCTTTATAACAAAGTGAATCAGCTATACATATACATATATTCCCATATCTCTTCACTCTTGCATCTGCATCCCTCCCACCCTCCCTATCCCACCCCTCTAGATGGTCACAAAACACGGAGCTGATCTCCCTGTGCTATGCAGCTGCTTCCCACTAGCTATCTATTTTACACTTGGTAGTGTATATATGTCCATGCCACTCTCTCACTTTGTCCCAGCTTACCCTTCACCCCGCCATGTCCTCAAGTCCATTCTCTGGTAGGTCTGCGTCTATTCGCATCTTGCCCCTAGGTTCTTCATGACCATTTTTTTTTTTTTTTTAGATTCTATGGCTGAGTAATATTCCATTGTATATATGTGCCAAATCTTCTTTACCCATTCATGTGTTGATGGACACTTAGGTTGCTTCCATGTCCTGGCTATTGTAAATACAGTTGCAATGTACATTGTGGTACATGTCTCTTTTTGAATTATGGTTTTCTAAGGGTATATGTCCAGTAGGGGGATTGCTGGGTAATATGGGAGTTCTATTTTTAGTTTTTTAAGGAACGTCCATACTGTTCTCCATAGTGGCTGTATCAATTTACATTCCCACCAACAGTGCAAGAGCCTTCCCTTTTTTCCACACCCTCTCCAGCATTTATTGTTTGCAGATTTTTTGATGATGGCCATTCTGACCGGTGTGAGATGATACCTGATTGTAGTTTTGATTTGTATTTCTCTAATGATTAATGATGTTGAGCATTCTTTCATGTGTTTGTTGACAATCTGTATGTCTTCTTTGGAGAAATGTCTGCTTAGGTTTTCTGCGCATTTTTGTATTGGGTTGTTTGTTTTTCTGATGTTGAGCTGCATGAGCTGCTCTTAAATTTTGGAGACTAATCCTTTGTCAGTTGCTTCATTTGCAAATATTTTCTCCCATTCTGAGGGTTGTCTTTTGGTCTTGTTTATTGTTTCCTTTGCTGTGCAAATGCTTTTAAGTTTCATTAGGTGCCATTTGTTTATTTTTGTATTTATTTCCATTTCTCTAGGAGGTGGGTCAGAAAGGATCTTCTGTGATTTATGTCATAGAGTGTTTTACCTGTGTTTTCCTCTGAGAGTTTGATAGTGTCTGGCCTTACATTTAGGTCTTTAATCCATTTTGAGTTTATTTTGTGTATGGTGTTAGGGAGTGTTCTAATTTCATTCTTTTACATGTACCTGTCCAGTTTTCCCAGCACTATTTATTGAAGAGGCTGTCTATTCTCCACTGTATATTCTTGCCTCCTTTATCAAAGATAAGGTGACCATATGTGTGTGGGTTTATCTCTGGGCTTTCTATTCTGTTCCATTGATCCATATTTCTGTGTTTGTGCCAGTACCATACTGTCTTGATTACTGTAGCTTTGTAGTATAGTCTGAAGTCAGGGAGCCTAATTCCTCCAGCTCCGTTTTTTTCTCAAGATTGCTTTAGCAATTTGGGGTCTTTTTTGTTTCCATACAAACTGTGAACTTTTTTCTTCCAGTTCTGTGAAAAATGCCAGTGGTAGTTTGATAGGGATTGCACTGAATCTGTAGGTTGCTTTGGGTAGTAGAGTCATTTTCACAATGTTATTCCTTCCAATCCAAGAATATGATATATCTCTCCATCTGTTTGTATCATCTTTAATATCTTTCATCAGTGTCTTATAATTTTCTGCATACAGGCCTTTTGTCTCCTTAGGTAGGTTTATTCCTAGGTATTTTATTCTTTTTCTTGCAGTGGTAAATGGGAGTGTTTTCTTAATTTCACTTTCAGATTTTTCATCATTAACGTAAACGAATGCAAGAGATTTTTGTGCAGTAATTTTGTATCCTGCTACTTTACCAAATTCATTGATTAGTACTTTCCTGTTAGCATCTTTAGGATTCTGTATGTTTAGTGTCATGTCATCTGCAAAGTGACAGCTTTACTTCTTCTTTTCCAATTTGGATTCCTTTTATTTCTTTTTCTTCTCTGATTGCTGTGGCTAAAACTTCCAAAACTATGTTGAACAATAGAGGTGAGAGTGGGCAACCTTGTCTTGTTCCTGATCTTATGGAAATGTTTCAGTTTTTCACCACTGAGGATGATGTTGGCTGTGGGTTTGTCATATATGGCCTTTATTATGTTGAGGTAAGTTCCCTCTATGCCTACTTTCGAGAGGGTTGTTATCATAAACGGGTGTTGAATTTTGTCAAAAGCTTTCTCTGCGTCTATTGAAATGGTCATATTGTTTTTTTCCTTCAATTTGTTAATATGGTGTATTACATTGATTGATTTGTGTATATTGAAGAATCCTTGAATTCCTGGCATAAACCCCACTTGATCATGTTGTATGATCCTTTTAATGTGCTGCTGGATTCTGTTTGCTAGTATGTTGTTGAGGATTTTTGCATCTATGTTCATCAGTGATATTGGCCTGTAGTTTCTTTTATTTGTGACATCTTTGTCTGGTTTTGGTATCAGTGTGATGGTGGCCTCCTACAATGAGTTTGGGAGTGTTCCTCCCTCTGCTATATTTTGGAAGAGTTTGAGAAAAATAGGTGTAAACTGTTCTCTAAATCTTTGATAGAATTCGCCTGTGAAGTCATCTGGCCCTGGGCTTTTGTTTATTGGAAGATTTTTTTTTTTTTTTAAAGAAGATGTTCAGAGTAGGAGTTTATTAATTTTATTTATTATTTATTTTTGCTGTGTTGGGTCTCTGTTTCCCTGCGAGGGCTTTCTCTAGTTGTGGCAAGTGGAGACCAGTCTTCATCGCAGTGTGCAGGCCTCTCACTATCGCGGCCTCTCTTGTTGTGGAGCACAGGCTCCAGACACGCAGGCTCAGTAGTTGTGGCTCATGGGCCTAGTTGCTACACGGCATGTGGGATCTTCCCAGACCAGGGCTCGAACCCGTGTCCCCTGCATTAGCAGGCAGATTCTCAACCATGCACCAACAGGGAAGCCCTATTGGAAGATTTTTAATCACAGTGTCAATTCAGTGCTTGTGATTGGTCTGTTCATATTTTCTATTTCTTCCTGATTCAGTCTCAGAAGGTTGTGCATTTCTAAGAAGTTTTCCATTTCTTCCAGGTTGTCCATTTTATTGGCATATAGTTGCTTGCAGTAATCTCTCATGATCCTTTGTACTTCTACTGTGTCAGTTGTTACTTCTCCTTTTTGATTGCTAATTCTTTTCATTTGAGTCGTCTCCCTTTTTTTCTTGATGAGCCTGGCTAATGGTTTGTCAATTTTGTTTATCTTCTCAAAGAACCAGCTTTTAGTTTTATTGATCTTTGCTATCATTTCCTTCATTTCTTTTTCATTTATTTCTGATCTGATCTTTATGATTTCTTTCCTTCTGCTAACTTTTGGATTTTTTTGTTCTTCTTTCTCTAATTGTTCTAGGTGTAAGGTTAGGTTGTTTATTTGAGATGTTTCTTGTTTCTTAAGCCAGGATTGTATTGGTATAAACTTCCCTCTTAGAACTGCTTTTGCTCCATCCTATAGGCTTTGGCTAGTTGTGTTTTCATTGTCATTTCTTTCTACCTATTTTTGATTTCCTCTTTGATTTCTTCAGTGATCGCTTGGTTATGAAATAGTGTATTGTTTAGCCTCCATGTGTTTGTATTTTTTACAGATTTTTTTCTGTAATTGATATCTAGTCTCATAGCGTTGTGGTCAGAAAAGAAACGATATGATTTCAATTTTCTTAAATTTACCAAGGCTTGATTTGTGACCCAAGATCTGATCTATCCTGGAGCATGTTCCTTGAGCACTTGAGAAGAAAGTGTATTCTGTTGTTTTGGAGGGAATGTCCTGAAAGTATCAGTTAAGTCCATCTTGACTAATGTGTCATTTAAAGCTTGTGTTTCCTTATTTATTTTCATTTTGGATGATCTGTCCAATGGTGAAAGTGGGGTATTAAAGTCCCCTACTATATTGTGTTACTGTCGATTTCCCCTTCTATGACTGTTAGCCTTTGCCTTATGTATTGAGGTGCTCCTATGTTGGGTGCATAAATATTTACAATTGTTATATCTTATTCTTGGATTGATCCCTTGATCATTATGTAGTGTTCTTCTTTGTCTCTTGTAATAGTCTTTATTTTAAGGTCTATTTTGTCTGATATGAGAAGTGTTACTCCAGCTTTGTTTTGATTTCCATTTGCATGGAATATCTTTCTCCATCCCCTCACTTTCAGTCTGTATGTGTCCTTAAGTCTTAATTGGGTCTCTTGTAGACAGCATATATATGGGTCTTGTTTTTTAATCTATTCATCCAGTCTATGTCTCTTGGTGGAAGCCTTTAATACATTTACATTTAAGGTAATTATCGATGTGTATGTTCCTATTACCATTTTCTTAATTGTTTTGGGTTTGTTACTGTAGGTCTTTTCCTTCTCTTGTGTTTCCTGCCTAGAGAAGTTCTTTTAGCATTTGTTGTAAAGCTGCTTTGGTGGTGCTGAATTCTCTTAGCTATTGCTTGTTTGTAAAGGTTTTAATTTCTCCATCAAATCTGAATGAGATCCTTGCTGTGTAGAGTAATCTTAGTTGTACATTTTTCCCTTTTATCACTCTAAGTATGTCCTGCCACTCCCTTCTTGCTTGCAGAGTTTCTGCTGAAAAATCAGCTGGTATTAAAGTCCCCTACTATATTGTGTTACTGTCGATTTCCCCTTCTATGACTGTTAGCCTTTGCCTTATGTATTGAGGTGCTCCTATGTTGGGTGCATAAATATTTACAATTGTTATATCTTATTCTTGGATTGATCCCTTGATCATTATGTAGTGTTCTTCTTTGTCTCTTGTAATAGTCTTTATTTTAAGGTCTATTTTGTCTGATATGAGAAGTGTTACTCCAGCTTTGTTTTGATTTCCATTTGCATGGAATATCTTTCTCCATCCCCTCACTTTCAGTCTGTATGTGTCCTTAAGTCTTAATTGGGTCTCTTGTAGACAGCATATATATGGGTCTTGTTTTTTAATCTATTCATCCAGTCTATGTCTCTTGGTGGAAGCCTTTAATACATTTACATTTAAGGTAATTATCGATGTGTATGTTCCTATTACCATTTTCTTAATTGTTTTGGGTTTGTTACTGTAGGTCTTTTCCTTCTCTTGTGTTTCCTGCCTAGAGAAGTTCTTTTAGCATTTGTTGTAAAGCTGCTTTGGTGGTGCTGAATTCTCTTAGCTATTGCTTGTTTGTAAAGGTTTTAATTTCTCCATCAAATCTGAATGAGATCCTTGCTGTGTAGAGTAATCTTAGTTGTACATTTTTCCCTTTTATCACTCTAAGTATGTCCTGCCACTCCCTTCTTGCTTGCAGAGTTTCTGCTGAAAAATCAGCTGTTAACCTTATGGGGATTCCCTTGTTTTTCCTTTGCTGGTTTTAATCTTTTTTCTGTGAATTTAATTTTTGATTGTTTGACTAATATCTGTCTTGGTGTCTTTCTCCTTGGATTTATCCTGTATGGGACTCTCTGTGCTTCCGGGACTTGAATAACTATTTCCTTTCCCATATTAGGGAAGTTTTCAACTATAATCTCTTCAAATATTTTCTCAGTCCCTTTCTTTTTCTCTTTTTCTTCTGCGACCCCTAAAATTCGAATGTTGGTGCATTTAATGTTATCCAGAGGTCTCTGAGACCGTCCTCAGTTATTTTCCTTTTTTTTTCTTTATTCTGCTCTGCAGTAGTTATTTCCAATTTTTTATCTTCCAGGTCACTTATCCGTTCTTCTTCCTCAGTTATTCTGCTGTTGATCCCTTCTAGAGAATTTTAAATTTCATTTATTGTGTAGTTCATCATTGTTTGTTTGGTCTTTAGTTCTTCTAAGTCCTTGTTAAATGTTTCTTGTATTTTCTCCATTGTATTTCCAAGATTTTGGATCATCTTTACTATCATTATTCTCAATTCTTTTTCAGGTAGACTGCCTACTTCCTCTTCATTTGTTAGGTCTGCTGGGTTTGTACCTTGTTCCTTCATCTGCTATGTGTTTCTCTGTCTTCTCATTTTGCTTAAGTTACTGTTTTTGGGGTCTCCTTTTCGCAGGCTGCAGGTTCATCGTTCCCATTGTTTTTGGTGTCTGCCCCAAGTGTCTAAAGTTGGTTCAGGGGGTCATGCAGACTTCCTAGTGGAGGGGACTAGTGCCTATGTTCTGATGGATGATGCTGGATCCTGTCTTTCTGGTGGGCAGGTCCATGTGTGGTGGTGTGTTTTGGGGTGTCTGACCTTATTATGATTTTAGGCAGCCTCTCTGCTAATGGGTGGGTTGTGTTCCTGTCTTGCTAGTTGTTTGGCATAGGGTGTCCAGCACTGTAGCTTGCTGATCGTTGAGTCGAGCTGGTTCTTGGCGTTGAGATGGAGATCTCTGGGAGATTTTCCCCGTTTGATATTACTTGTAGCTGTGTGGCCTCTGGTGGACCAATGTCCTGAACTTGGCTCTCCGACCTCAGAGGCACAGCCCTGATGTCTGTCCAGAGCACCAAGAGCCTGTTATCCACACAGCTGAAAATAAAAGGGTGAATGAAAAGAAACAAAGAGCGCACACGCATGAGAGAGAGAGAGAGAGAGAGAGAGAGAGGGAGAGAGAGAGAGAGAGAGAGAGAGAGAGGGAGAGAGAGAGAGGGAGGGAGGGAGGAAGGGAGGAAGGAGAAAGAAAGAAAGAAAGAAAGAAAGAAAGAAAGAAAGAAAGAAAGAAAAGAA
>NC_041228.1:45616642-45618651 GCF_002837175.3 Physeter macrocephalus
TTTGCCTTATGTATTGAGGTGCTCCTATGTTGGGTGCATAAATATTTACAATTGTTATATCTTATTCTTGGATTGATCCCTTGATCATTATGTAGTGTTCTTCTTTGTCTCTTGTAATAGTCTTTATTTTAAGGTCTATTTTGTCTGATATGAGAAGTGTTACTCCAGCTTTGTTTTGATTTCCATTTGCATGGAATATCTTTCTCCATCCCCTCACTTTCAGTCTGTATGTGTCCTTAAGTCTTAATTGGGTCTCTTGTAGACAGCATATATATGGGTCTTGTTTTTTAATCTATTCATCCAGTCTATGTCTCTTGGTGGAAGCCTTTAATACATTTACATTTAAGGTAATTATCGATGTGTATGTTCCTATTACCATTTTCTTAATTGTTTTGGGTTTGTTACTGTAGGTCTTTTCCTTCTCTTGTGTTTCCTGCCTAGAGAAGTTCTTTTAGCATTTGTTGTAAAGCTGCTTTGGTGGTGCTGAATTCTCTTAGCTATTGCTTGTTTGTAAAGGTTTTAATTTCTCCATCAAATCTGAATGAGATCCTTGCTGTGTAGAGTAATCTTAGTTGTACATTTTTCCCTTTTATCACTCTAAGTATGTCCTGCCACTCCCTTCTTGCTTGCAGAGTTTCTGCTGAAAAATCAGCTGTTAACCTTATGGGGATTCCCTTGTTTTTCCTTTGCTGGTTTTAATCTTTTTTCTGTGAATTTAATTTTTGATTGTTTGACTAATATCTGTCTTGGTGTCTTTCTCCTTGGATTTATCCTGTATGGGACTCTCTGTGCTTCCGGGACTTGAATAACTATTTCATTTCCCATATTAGGGAAGTTTTCAACTATAATCTCTTCAAATATTTTCTCAGTCCCTTTCTTTTTCTCTTTTTCTTCTGCGACCCCTAAAATTCGAATGTTGGTGCATTTAATGTTATCCAGAGGTCTCTGAGACCGTCCTCAGTTATTTTCCTTTTTTTTTCTTTATTCTGCTCTGCAGTAGTTATTTCCAATTTTTTATCTTCCAGGTCACTTATCCGTTCTTCTTCCTCAGTTATTCTGCTGTTGATCCCTTCTAGAGAATTTTAAATTTCATTTATTGTGTAGTTCATCATTGTTTGTTTGGTCTTTAGTTCTTCTAAGTCCTTGTTAAATGTTTCTTGTATTTTCTCCATTGTATTTCCAAGATTTTGGATCATCTTTACTATCATTATTCTCAATTCTTTTTCAGGTAGACTGCCTACTTCCTCTTCATTTGTTAGGTCTGCTGGGTTTGTACCTTGTTCCTTCATCTGCTATGTGTTTCTCTGTCTTCTCATTTTGCTTAAGTTACTGTTTTTGGGGTCTCCTTTTCGCAGGCTGCAGGTTCATCGTTCCCATTGTTTTTGGTGTCTGCCCCAAGTGTCTAAAGTTGGTTCAGGGGGTCATGCAGACTTCCTAGTGGAGGGGACTAGTGCCTATGTTCTGATGGATGATGCTGGATCCTGTCTTTCTGGTGGGCAGGTCCATGTGTGGTGGTGTGTTTTGGGGTGTCTGACCTTATTATGATTTTAGGCAGCCTCTCTGCTAATGGGTGGGTTGTGTTCCTGTCTTGCTAGTTGTTTGGCATAGGGTGTCCAGCACTGTAGCTTGCTGATCGTTGAGTCGAGCTGGTTCTTGGCGTTGAGATGGAGATCTCTGGGAGATTTTCCCCGTTTGATATTACTTGTAGCTGTGTGGCCTCTGGTGGACCAATGTCCTGAACTTGGCTCTCCGACCTCAGAGGCACAGCCCTGATGTCTGTCCAGAGCACCAAGAGCCTGTTATCCACACAGCTGAAAATAAAAGGGTGAATGAAAAGAAACAAAGAGCGCACACGCATGAGAGAGAGAGAGAGAGAGAGAGAGAGAGGGAGAGAGAGAGAGAGAGAGAGAGAGAGAGGGAGAGAGAGAGAGGGAGGGAGGGAGGAAGGGAGGAAGGAGAAAGAAAGAAAGAAAGAAAGAAAGAAAGAAAGAAAGAAAGAAAGAAAAGAA
>NC_041228.1:45618710-45625534 GCF_002837175.3 Physeter macrocephalus
GAAAGAAAGAAAGAAAGAAAGAAAGAAAGAAAGAAAGAAAAGAAAGATGTCAAATAAAATGAAACAAAATGAAACAAAATAAAATAGTTATTAAAATAAAAAATTATTTAAAAAATTTAAAAAGTAATAAAAAATAAAGAAGTGAGAGAGCAACCAAACCCCAAAACAAATCCACCAGTAATAACAAGCACTAAAAACTCTACTAAAAAAAGAAAAAGAAAAATGGACAGACAGAATCCTAGGACTTATGGTAAAAGCAGAGCTATACAGACAATATCACACACAGAAGCGTACACCTAGACACTCACAAGAAGTGAAAAACGGAAGAAAAATTATATATATATATTGTTTCTCCCAATTTCCACCTCCTCAATTTGCTGTTATTCATTGTCTATTCAGGTATGCCACAGATGCAGGTTACATCAAGTTGACTGTCGGGACTTAATCTGCTGCTTCTGATGCTCCTGGGAGAGATTTCCCTTTCTCTTCTTTGTTCACACATCTCCTGGTGTTCAGCTTTGGATTTGGACCCGCTTCTGAGTTTAGGTCACCTGAGGGCGTCTATTCTTTGCTCAGACAGGACAGGGTTAAAGGAGCAGCTGATTTGGGGGCTCTGGCTCACTCAGGCTGTGGGAGGGAGGGGTACGGAATGTGGGGCGAGCCTGTGGCAGCAGAGGCTGTCATGACTTTGCAATAGCCTGAGGCATGCCGTGTGTTCTCCCGGGGAAGTTGTCCCTGAATCACAGGACCCTGACAGTGGCAGGCTGCACAGGCTCCTGGGACGGGAGGTGTAGAGAGTGACCTGACCTGTGCTTGCACACAGGCTTCTTGGTGGCTGCAGTAGCAGCCTTAGCATCTCATGCCCGTCTCTGGGTTCTGTGCTGATAGCTGTGGCTTGTGTCCGTCTCTGGAGCTCCTTTAAGCGTTGCTCTTAATCCCGTCTCCTCAAGCACCACAAAACAAAGAGGCAAGAAAAAGTTTCTTGCCTCTTCGGTAGCTCCACACCTTTTCCCAGACTCCCTCCTGGCTAGCTGTGGCGCATTAGCCCCCTTCAGGCTGTGTTCATGCAGACAACCCCTGTCATCTCTCTGGGATCTGACCGAAGCTGGAGCCTCAGCTCCCAGCCCCCACCTGCCCCGATGGGGGAGCAGACAAGCAGCTCAGGCTGGTGTGTGCTGGTCGGCACTGGTCCTCTGTGTGGGAATCTCTCCACTTTGCCCTCTACACCCCTGTTGCTGCTCTCTCCTCTGTGGTTCTGAAGCTTTCCCCCTCTGCCACCCACAGTCTCCACCCACGAAGGGTCTTCCTAGTGTGTGGAAACCTGTCCTCCTTTACAGCTCCCTCCCACTGGTGCAGGTCCTGTCCCTATTCTTTTGTCTCTGTTTATTCTTTTTTCTTTTGCCCTACCCAGGTGCGTGGGGGAGTTTCTTGCATTTTGGGAGGTCTGAGGTCTTCTGCCAGTGTTCAGTAGGTGTTCTGTAGGGGTTGTTTCACATGTAGATGTATTTCTGATGTATTTGTGGGGAGGAAGGTGATCTCTACGTCTTACTCTTCTGCCATCTTGAATCCCCTCTGGTTACAGTTATTTGTAAACTAATGTTCTTGAATAAGCAATGAAAGTTTTCTTGATATTACATACCTACTTAATAGATTGTAATAAATCAGTGACTCATTATATTTTATTAAATGTAACCAATTAGTTTATCTTTGACATATTTCATCTTAAGTTGGAAGTGTTTTAGTAATCATTGTATACTTCAAATTGTGTTATTACACTAGTCTTTGCTGAGTATAAGCTATGCAATAAATTCTGTAGTCATGTGCCTCTGCCAAATGGCATATGGAAGTGCACAGATAGGAGTATATCAAAACCTTAACTGTGTTTTGTTTCTGTGTTTTCTGTCTTTTTGACCATTATGTGAATCATTTGCAACCCCATCTGATGGTAACCTGGGAAACGGAAAGGAAAGGAGCCTACCATTGTCCTTTCTGTCCCACTCAAATTAAACAGACATTAAGGATTACCAGCCTACCCAGAGAAATTTGGTTGTGACTCAGCACTTTGGTACATTTATGGCACACATATATCTGTTAATATACAATATTTTAACTTATTTAGTCTTTTACTCAAGTTGTCTCCCTAGATAGGGTAAGATAAGATAAGGAATGATATGATTTGAATTTATAAGAACTTGGAAACAGTAGTTAAATGGTTCCCAAGATGATTTGATTAGGTCCAATTCCAACTAATTTTTTTGCTTTTGAAATATTGACTATTGCTGTTTTCTGTGATTTTGGCTCTAAAGGCTGACATTTAATTCACTTAATTTATAAAACAAGTATAACCTATTTTCAATGCTGTATTCCATGTTTTTGGCCCCATAGTGTAGGTTTGGCTCTCAGTCCATTTGTGGGATAATGAAGTTGTTTCCTTTCTGTTTCCACAGTAGACGCATAATTAACCTTGGCCCAGTAATGCTTATTTCTGAAGAACAGCCAGCTCAACCTGCATTACCAGTCCAACCAGAAGGTACAAGAGTCGTGTGTGGGCACTGTGGAAACACGTTCTTGGTACGTAACAAGACATTTGTGACAGGGACATCAATCTGTAAATGTAAGTCTTGATCGCACAGATTTGACCACTGCTCATAGCCTTATAGTTTTGTCTAACTGCAAATTGATCCAAAGATCAAAATAGAGCCTTTTTTAGAAAGACAGTTAATCAGAGCTGCAACCAGAATGTACTGCATTGTTTGTGAATTACATATAAGGTGCATCCCCTGACTGATTCATTTGCAAAAAGGGCCTCTCAGGGTAGGCTAATAACAAACAAGAACACTGTGTTCCAGGCAGAGCAACTTGGGTATCATGGCTTAGTGAGCAACTGAATCTACCTCCTACCCTCATCTCCTCAGCAGAGCACAAAATGCACACTCTCATGCAGTGGCCTTATTTCATTGTTCTGGATTCAAGAAATATTCTCATTATAATTTATCAAAAATTTTCTGATTTTTATATATGAAACTTGGAGTAACAGGAATTAACTGTGGTATCCGTAATTAGGTAAATTATTGGATAAAAAATAAAGTATAAGTAGTTTGATATGAACAAAAGTTATAGGAGTTCTTGTTTTACTACTTGTAACTTTAACCCTAAGCTTGATTTTAAAATGTTAATTTCATAATGACTTACCGCATCAGGAAGAATAAGAACAGCTTTTCTTTTGTTATTTAGCCTCCAAAGGAGACAAAAGATTTTCCTTAGAACCTAAGTACTAAAGAACCTTCCAGAGTGTAGGCATGGGGAGAGCTGAGGTTGCAGTGGTTTATAAACAAGATGTGCTGTCACTAAGGGATGAATGAGCTTAAGAAAGTGTAGACTGTTTGCTCTTTTTCCCTTCTAATTTTTATTTTTGATAAAGTAATTCATGTATAATAATTTCACATGTCAAATAGGACTGTAAAGCTTAAAGGGAAAATGGTGGTCATCTCTTTACCTAACACAACCCCAATTTTCATCCCCCAAATACTTTCAACTCTTTCAGCTGCTCTTCTGGTATGTAATTACATGTGTTTAAATTGTTTGCTTATTTTTTTCTTTTTGATTAAGCAGTTTTAGATACTACCTATTACTTTGTAAAATGCAGGTTGAAGATTTAGCAGTCTTACCACCCTGCCTGCTCTCATAGTCTTTTCTCCACTTTCATACTCCCAGTAGAGTTATAATATTTTATATGATTAATACTTAGTCTTTACATTTTTTATGATTAGGTATATTGTGTTCACAGCTGAGCCAAGTAATATATTACACTTCTCTCCTGTATGGCTCTTAAATTTTTCTTGGATTTGTTAATAATTGTCCCTCCCTCTTTTAGATTTGTTTTGATTTTTTATGTACAAATCACTAGTTCTTCTCATATTCTTTCATAGAACTACAAAATTCCTGTCAATATAGTCAAATGGGTCAGGGAATCTATTATTTAGACTTCCTCCTACAAAACTGTCATCCTGTGACTTCCCTTCACCTTATCTTAGGAATTCATATTACCTCTTTCCTGTGTTGGATCCTCTGCCATCCTTATAGTTCTTGGTTTATTACTTTATTTTGTTGGAGCACATCCTCTCTTAGCTTTCTGAGAAAAGATGCAGAGAAATAAATTTGAACCCTTTTACTTCTTAAACAGTTTTTAATCTAACCTTATTTTCACATTATAATTTGTCCAGATGTAGAATTATAGGTTGCCAGTTCTTTCCTCAGAAATTTGAGGGCTTTGCTCCACTGTTGATGGGAAGATCAACTGCTGTTGTGGCTCCTGACCCTTTCCATGTGACCTATTTTTCTCTCTTTATTTTCTCTTATTTTCCTCTTTCATTTCTGCAAGGTTCTGAAATAGTATTAAAATGTGCCTTAGGGAGGATCTTTTTGACCTCATTGTCTGGCTACTCCGTGAATCCTTTTATAGTCCACTCCATTTTCTTTCTTCCATCTTTCTACAACCCCTGAGATTAGATCACCTGAATTGATGTACACACTCTCTTTCTTTCTCTCTCATTTTTTTAAAGCATATTTTTCAGTTTTGGCTTTTTCTTTTACTTACAGGGAAATTTCCTCAACTATGTCTTCCAAACTTAATTAAAATTTTAAATATCAGATGATCTAAATTAATTTTTAATTTCTAAGAGTTCTCCTGTGTCCTCTGATTAATTTTTCTTTTTTCTAAATCACATTGTCTTCTTTATGGCATCTTTCTGAAGCTATTAATTATGTTTTCTGAGGTATTATTCTTCTTTATGCCTTGTCTCTATTTTCTCTCCATTGTTTCTATTTGTTTTTCTTTTCTGATAGAGGTTTTAATGAGAAGCTCATTTATTTATGAGAGCAAGTTACTGATTGGAATCTCTAAGTATGCAGCAGGGGCTAAACATTTTCTCCTTCCTTCCTTCCTTCCTTCCTTCCTTCCCTCCCTCCCTGCCTCCCTTTTTCCTTTCTTCTTCTCTCTCCTCCTCCTCCTCATCTTTCTTCTTCCTCTTCTCCTTTCTCTCTTTTCTTGAAGAACTGCCAACTATTAGTATCAATAAGTCTTTTTTTTTTTTTTAGGGCAAGCTTCTCTATGGAATAATCCTCTGACCTCTTGTAAGAGGTATATCTGGGAGACAGCATTCTAGGAGCTAAGAAAGGATAATAGGGATGAAGGTCTTATCTACTGTTCAGACTGTAGACTAATTTAACTCCTTTGTTTTTAGAATGGTATATTATTCTTGCCTTCTGCTGTGCCTGGTGTTCCTAAGTTCACAGTCCTTCTAGTTCAGTTTCTTTGAGAGAATAAATCACTCTTCTCTTGCATGTGTTGGAGAGGGAGGGATTTTTGGCTTTGTGATATGGAGGGAAGAGTCTAGAACTGATACTCCTGTTTTTATCACTACCCCTAACTCCCATCTTTGAAAGCACCTTGTAGTCCCAAGGTCTGAACTATTTTGTAGTTCTTCAGTTGAATCAGCCTGCTTTTCATTGGATATCTCTCTTTAGGCAGTTAGGTTTCAGTATCCCTTTCAGTTTGTTACCAAGTCTCCATCAGCTTTCCATTGACTGAAAATTCAAGGTCATTTCTCTTTGGATTCTATTTGTCCTTATGGTATTATACATTTGTAAATACAATTTACTGTCATTTTAGTCAGGTTTGGGAAAGGAAATGGAAATGCATGCATTTGTCCAATTTATTACATTTAACCAGAATTTCTATGATTTTTCTGATCTACTAGGATAAGATAAATCTTCCTTGCATTTATATTTTATTGATTAAGTCAGTGACCAAGTACATCAATTAGGGGATGTACTTGAAGGGGATAGTGAAAAGATTTCTTTTTTAAAAATTTCTTTTAAAAAAATCACTATTGAGAATTAGGTTTGGATTTGGGTCCTGGCCATACTAAAGCCTGACTATGTGATACTGGGCAAGTTATTTAACTTTGCCAAATTCTGGTTTCCTCATCTGAAAATGGGGAGAATAAGTGCATCCTCACAAGATTGCTGAGAGCAGTAGTAAAGACATTTGTCCAAAGTTTGTGACAGTGGAAGTTGGCCTTGTGGCTGACAGGGTCTTGGTGCACCAGCTGGGTGTCAGGCCTGTGTCTCTGAGGTGGAAGAACCAAGTTCAGGACATTGGTCCACCAGAGACCTTCCGGTTTCATGTAATATCAAATGGCAAGAGCTCTCCCAGAGATCACCATCTCAACGCTAAGACCCAGCTGCACTCAATAACCAGCAAGCTACAGTGCTGGACGTCCTTTGCCAAACAACTAGCAAGACAGGAGCACAACCCCACCCATTAGCAGAGAGGCGGCCTAAAATCATAATAAGGTCACAGACACCCCAAAACACACCACTGGGTGTGGTCCTGCTACCAGAAAGACAAGATCCAGCCTCATCCACCAGAACACAGGCACCAGTCCCCTCCGCCAGGAAGCCTACACAACACACTGAACCAACTTTAGCCACTGGAGGCTGACACCAAAAGCAACGGGAACTACGAACCAGCAGCCTGCAAAAAGGAGACCCCAAACACAGTAAGTTAAGCAAAATGAGAAGACAGAGAAACACACAGCAGATGAAGGAGCAAGGTAAAAACCCACCAGACCAAACAAATGAAGAGGAAATACGTAGTCTACCTGAAAAAGAATTCAGAATAATGATAGTAAACATGATCCAAAATCTTTGAAATAGAATGGAGAAAGTACAAGAAACTGAGGCAGAAGAACGGATAAGTGACCTGGAAGATAAAAAAGTGGAAATAACTACTGCAGAGCAGAATAAAGAAAAAAAGAATG